>NW_028227273.1:9127500-9655000 GCF_978045245.1 Mus caroli
CAGAGAAACTGAGCCGGAGCCTTAAACAGCCACTCTTGAAGGTTGCCCTACCTCTGGGCATATTTATTTCTATGACAAAGAATGTCTTCATTATTAGAAATTGTGTTGCCTGGGAACAAAAACCATCATATGGTCACTCTGTTCCATTGGCTTTGAGTTTTGTGGGATTCTGTCATGATTTGAACATGAAGTATTCCGCACAGTATCATGGACTTGAACACTTAGTCCCCTAGCTATTGTCACTGCTTTGTGAGGTCATAGAACTTTCTCCTAGCATCCCACTTAGCAGGGGAGACTCTAGAGGAGGGACTTTGAAAACTACAGCACCTCCTACCAGGACACTTTGAAAGCTACAGCCACCTCCTACCAGGACACTCCTGTCACCAGGTCCTGGCCTATACTAATATAAGCCAACATAAAACCTCCCTCCCTTAAGTTGTCACTGCCAGTTATTTTACAGTGATGAGAAAAGTCACTACTACAGACCCTGCAGACCTTAAGCACACTCTCCCTTCTATTAAAGAGTGAAGCTTGCTTGATGAACCAGGATGCCCATCTGCTCCAGGTATGATGCTCCATACAGACACCAGTGTCGAGCCGAGAATATTGCCCTAGAAAGAGAGCATTTCAACTCAGCTCCCTGCCAGTTTCCCCAGACTGACACTCTTCTACTGAATAGTCCTGCAGCACGGCCACTGTTTATAAAAATATCTCCCGCTTCTGAGATGCACTGTCACCCCACACCATATGGCAAGTAGCTCTACCAGGGCTCTACAAGAAAGAGGAGCCAGGGCTTCTCGGTGAAGACTTGGTCAGCCACATGTCCTTGTTTTGTTTCTCAATAACTGAGTGGAAAGGGCAGTTTTCTGAATTAGGGAAGTGTGGGTCGGTGTTTGGTGAGGTAGAGATGTAATAAAGGCAGAGGATGCTCTACCCTGTAGCAGGTATGAGCAATGGTCAGACTTAGGCCCTTCAAGGCTGAGCGGGAAAGATGGCCTTCATCTTTCATGTGGGACAATAAATGACAGCTGGGGTCAGGGTGGTAAAGGCTGAGTGGAAGAGAATTGATGCTTTGAAAAGAAAAAGATGAGGTGGCCCAGAGTAACTGGGAAGAAAGAGAATAAAGGAGACAAGCCCCCTGGACGCAGTGCCCTCAATCCCAGCACTCAGTGGACAGAGGAGGGCTCATCTCTGAGCTCAAGGCCAGCCAGGTGGACAGAGTGAGTTCCATCCAGGACAGTTGGGCTTCATAGAGAAACCCTGCCTCAAAACCAAAACCAAATCAAAGAGCATAGCACAGCTGCCTGTTCTCATCCAAAGGGCATTCTCTTCCTTCTTGGAACCTGGCAGTCCTTTTCCCTCTGTGATTTGCATAGCTTTTCTCAATATTTGCCCAGCCTCCACTGTTAAGTCTGAGAGCTCCTAGTTCACAAACGGACTAAAAAACTGTGCCTCTGAGTTCCAAGTGCAACTTTTTAGGCAACTGGGGTGGCTGAGCCGGAAACAATGTTACTTCTAGATCCCCTGTGAGAGCTTTTCAGGAAAATGGAAGTCACAGCATAGCCGTGCACCAGGAAGAGGACTGCTCCCAACCACATAAATGGCTGAATGGATTTGTCTGGACACAGGCTTCCAGAACCGTCCCATTTTCACCTCAGGCTTCTCTGAGGCTGAGCTGCTGGGAGCAGGCTTACTTCATCCGCTTTCATCCCCTGGGAGACTCTGCCAGAAGTATTCTATCTAATTTTCGTAAGAGACCTCGAAGGTGATGATGCCCAGATCGCTAGATCTGTGAAGAGCAGTATGTTCTTCTAGAAAGTGAGGGGTCAAGAGGGTGATCCCAGCCAGGCATGGTAGCACAGGAATTAATTCTAGCACCCAAGCATAGCAAATTCCAGGTTAGCCTAGACTACATGTCAAGACTCCCTCCATTACCAGAGAAAGAGAGAAAGAGAGAGGAAGATGGTAGCAAATTTGGGATGATCCTTCCACAGCCCATGACCACAAATTCAGACAAGTGACGAGCTGCCTGGGGGTGGATGGTAGCTAGGTTTCCTGGGCTAAGACTGAATAGTGACAGTATAGGTTGTGGCCAATCATTCTTTGAAGACATTGACTAGTCAAGAGACTCAGTCATCAAGTGTGATTTGATTGGACAAAACCAATAGAGTCTATCTGATGCACCAGGTATCAAAACCAGGGCTGTTTTGCAAGTGTGTGTGGGGGGCCGGGGTGGGGAGAAAGGGGGAGAGGGAGAGGGAGAGGGAGGGGGAGGGGGAGAGGGGAGAGGGGAGAGGGGAGAGGGGAGAGGGGAGAGGGGAGAGGGGAGAGGGGAGAGGGGAGAGGGGAGAGGGGAGAGGGGAGAGGGGAGAGGGGAGAGGGGAGAGGGGAGAGGGGAGAGGGGAGAGGGGAGAGGGGAGAGGGGAGAGGGGAGAGGGGAGAGGGGAGGGGGAGAGGGGAGGGGGAGAGGGAGAGGGGAGAGGGGAGAGGGAGAGGGGAGAGGGGAGAGGGGAGAGGGGAGAGGGGAGAGGAAGAGGGAGAGGGGAGAGGGAGAGAGCGAGTCTTCCCTGAGGGGTGCATGAGCTAGTTCAACTTCATAACAGGAGGGACTTTGAGTCTTTCTCTGTAAGACATTGTAGGCAAAAGGGAGCACAGAGCTTGGAGAGGGGGGCATCACAGGCCCACAGAAGTTCCAAACAACAGGGAACAGGAGAGAAAGTATCTGTTCCCGTGTACAAGGCTCTCTCTGGTGCTGCTTCAAATATCACCTCCTCTGTGAAGCCTCCCGGGTTTCTCCTGCTCCCACTCAAACATCCTAGGGTACTTCACTGTCTAGTTAGCTTCTGGAGAGCCTCTTCCCTCTGCCTCCCACCCAGCCGCAGGCTGCTGGGGTTACAGGTGAACACTACTGTGTAAGGCTCTCTGTGGGTTCTAGGGATCCAGATGGAAGGCCTCCTATTTCCACAGAGAGCACTGAACTCCAAGACATCTCTCCAGTCCTGCTTTTTTGTTTTGGTTTGATTTGGGTTTGGTTTGGGTTTTTGTTTTTTTTGTTTTTTTTTTCTCTCGAGATAAGATCTCACTAAGTAATATAGGCTGCCCTTGAACTTGAGATCTTCCAACCTTAGTCTCCTGAACAGCTGGAATTACAGGCCTGTACCACCAGACTGTACCCACTTTTTTTTTTTAATTTATTTATTTATTATATGTAGGTACACTGTAGCTGTCTTCAGACACTCCAGAAGAGGAGAAGAGGGCGCCAGATCTCGTTACGGATGGTTGTTAGCCACCATGTGGTTGCTGGGATTTGAACTCTGGACCTTTGGAAGAGCAGTCGGGTGCTCTTACCCACTGAGCCATCTCACCAGCCCAACTGTACCCACTTGATTTACGTATTTTAAATACATTGTGATATTGCACACATTATTAAGTATATAAAGAGAATTAAAAGTATGACCTATTAAAATGTAGCATAACATTTTCATACCTTATTTCAATAGTAAATCAATAACGGTAGTACATAGAATTTTAATTTTTTTTTCTCTGACCATATTAGGATTCCATGTTTTATTTCAGCATATAAGCAGACAGTTAAAGACGTGCAAATTGGGGAGCTGGGGAGATGGCTCAAGGGTTAGGAGCATTTATTGCTTGTGCAGGGGACCCAGGTTCAATCTCTAACACTTATATGGTAGTTCACAACCATCCAACAGGCATGTACCTATGCACATACACATATGAAGGCAAAACATTCATGTACATAGAATAGAATAAATATTTTTAAAAACAAGTGGGTTTTTGCAGTGATTTGGAGTTTTACATTGCTTTGCTTGTAGGTTTAGTGTTCAAAATAAAAATTGTAAAAAAAAAAATTCGATATCTTCTTAACAGTATGGATATATAATTTCATTAAGACCAGACTCTCCTGGTACCTATAAATGCCAGCTCTTTGTAGCATGCTGCTCATGAATAATTAAGAGCTTCCTGCTGACCTATTGGGGGCACCCAGTGTTCTCTGGGCATGTCCCATAGGATAACTATTGAGAGCTATCAATGCTGAGATACTGCCAGAGGTAGGTATGTACCAGCATCAACCCACACCTGAAAACTAGTGAAATATTAGTCAGCTTTCTCAGAAGGTTTTTTTTTCTTCTTCTTCTTTTGATTTTGGTTTTCTGAAATGGGGCTTCCCTGGCTGTCCTGGAACTCACTCTTGATCTGTAGATCAAGCTGACTCAAACACAGATCCACCTGCCTCTGCCTCTGCCTCTGCCTCTGCCTCTGCCTCTGCCTCTGCCTCTGCCTCTGCCTCTGCCTCTGCCTCTGCCTCTGCCTCTGCCTCTGCCTCTGCCTCTGCCTCTGCCTCTGCCTCTGCCTCTGCCTCTGCCTCTGCCTCTGCCTCTGCCTCTGCCTCTGCCTCTGCCTCTGCCTCTGCCTCTGCCTCTGCCTCTGCCTCTGCCTCTGCCTCTGCCTCTGCCTCTGCCTCTGCCTCTGCCTCTGCCTCTGCCTCTGCCTCTGCCTCTGCCTCTGCCTCTGCCTCTGCCTCTGCCTCTGCCTCTGCCTCTGCCTCTGCCTCTGCCTCTGCCTCTGCCTCTGCCTCTGCCTCTGCCTCTGCCTCTGCCTCTGCCTCTGCCTCTGCCTCTGCCTCTGTCTTTTCCTCCCGAGTGATGGGATTAAAGGCATATGCTACTACAGTCCGCCTCAATTTAAGTTTTAAAAGGAAAGTTAAACATAATGGAAGATGTTTTTCTTTTGTTGCTGCTGTTTGATTTTATAGAACAAGGCTCACTCTTTAGTGCCTGCTGTAGCTTTGGTATGCCTCTTGCTAACACAAAGGTACTTTTGTAGCCTGAGTCTCGACTCTTAAGTATTTAGTGAGGTTGTCTATGATCTTAACAAAGGGTGCATGTAGCTTCATTTTATCTTGTGGACATGCTGGTGATGGAGCCTAGGGCCTCACATGTCCTATACATCCAGGCTAGCAGATATTGGAACAGAGAAGAGAGACTAGACTTAGAAAGTGTGTAACTTCAAGCAGATACAGAAAATGTAATTTCAATTAAATAGTATGGCTTCAAAACATAGTGGCAATTGGCCTCTTGTCCCATTAGGAGATTGGATCTACCTTCTTTTCCCTCCAGTCTGGGCAGAGCTTTGAGTACCTGGACAAACAAATTGCCTTTATAATAGGGCCTTATGCCTTCTAAGGTTAGGGTGTAAAGGGTCATGACGGATTATTTGCTGGGATAGTTGTTCAAGGAGCTTAGTTACCGCACAAGATACCAGGCTACCCTGAAGTCTCACTGCTGGAAAGGCAGAGCTGACTTCATGCCTTCCCCTTCTAGCCCCTCATCAAAGTGCCAGAAAAGCAAGAGATAGTGTCGTGGCTTGTCCCCCAGCTCACTAGCCAAGAAAATGCCACCACATGGCCTTTGTTGATGCTACGTGGAACAGGAGACTCTGCCAGGCAAGAGTGCCCTGAGTTCCTGTGGCACAAATGTGTGAACTGGAAGTCTGCAGGTGTATAGTCACTGAGAGGGGGGCGAAGCTTGTCACTCATCAGTGGACAGCCAGACAAAAGCAACATTTTTCTTAAAATCATAGGTTGCAGAAAATGGACCGGCATCCTGGCTCACGCCTGGGGTCTCAGCACTTGCATTTCTAGCTCCTCAAGGCCACTTTTAGAATATTGTGAGCTCCAGGCTGGCCTGAGCCACAGAGTGAGACCGTTTCAAACGAACAAATAGAAATGATTGTATCCACCAAGTCACATCGGGATTTTTTTTGTCTTTGTCTTTTTGTTGTTGTTTGTTTGTTTGTTTGTTTGAGGATTGAGGTTTTGGTAGGTTTGTTTTGTAGTGCTAAAGATCAAACCTGGGACCTTGGGCTAGTGTGTGCTCTACCACTGGGCTATATGCCCCATTACATCCCTATATATGTGTACTAAGGGTTTGGGGAAGGCACAGTGTGTGGTTAGAGGAGTGTTGAGAGGCTGTGCAACTCAGGGGTCAAGAGAGTGCCCAGCACAGAGCAGTGCCTTCCTCAGCACCAGAAAGGAAGGAAGAAAGGAAGGAAGGAAGGAAGGAGGGAGGGAGGGAGGGAGGGAGGGAGGGAGGGAGGGAGGGAGGAAGGAAGGAAGGAAGGAAGGAAGGAAGGAAGGAAGGAAGGAAGGAAGAAGGAAAGGGGAGAGGGAAGGAAGGAAGGAAGGAAGGAAGGAAGGAAGGAAGGAAGGAAGGAGGGAGGGAGGGAGGGAGGGAGGGAGGGAGGGAGGGAGGAAGGAAGGAAGGAAGGAAGGAAGGAAGGAAGGAAGGAAGGAAGGAAGAAGGAAAGGGGAGAGGGAAGGGAAGGAGGAGAGGGAAGAGAAGAGGGAGCCCGACTCCTTGTGCAGGTCTTATCAACTGTGTATGTCACAGAGGTCTTGTAACCATTAATAATGGACCTGAACTGTCTGCAATATCTGCAAACTGGAAGGTCTCTGTGGAGTCTTGTCTTGGACAGGCAGTTGATTTGGGTGAACTACCTCTGCCAGTCTCAGAAAGAGGCTGTCCTACTTCATTCAGTACGGCACAGATTCTTCAGGGTTAACAGTCAGCGATTCATCTTCCCAAAGGGTGCTCTGGGGTACAGCCCCGTGTGCTTGCTGCTTCTGCAGGCCTTTAAGATTGAGAGTCACCCTGACAAGCCAGTCTCATGACCCGGTTGAAAGTAAGTTCAGATTTTGGAAGCTGATGCAGATCATTGTAAAGAGGCAGATGAATCCCGTGATACCTGAGAGTTTATGGAAACCACAATTATTTTTGATTTGCCAGAATTTGTGGTTATTCGGATATAGAAAGGCAAATCAGTATTTCTGGCAAATTTTCAGGGGTTGCTTGTGATTCTCACATAAAGAAATAAATAATGAGGGTGTGGGCAAAGTTTTCCAAAGAGTCCCAGAACTGCATCCCATCCCTGGGTTGCAAACCAGCGCCTCCCATCTCTTGCAAGGCGACGGGGAAGCTAAAGAGATGGCCCCACCTGCTGGAGAAACAGAGGCTTGGCGTCGCTCCTCTTAGATCTTCTGTTCCCGATGTCCTGAAGCTAACGACAGAGACAAAATCTGCAGAAGGCTGGCATCCTGTCCGGATGGTAAACCACCATTCTGCTTCGTGTTCTTACAGCTCTCGCAAGCCTGTGCTTTGGAGGTGGGGGTGGGGCGAATCGCAAGCCTGTGCTCTGGGGGTGGGGGTGGAGAGGATCTCAGAATTTAAATCTACAAGCTGACTGGGATCCCGTGAACATCCTCCGGAGTCCCTTACAAGAGAAGAGTAGAAGAGAGGTGGCGCACTTCCCCACTCCACCAGCTTCTCCTGCCAGAAGGAAGAGGCATGTGACAGAAATGGACCGACATTTCCTCCCATCCAACACCGAAGAATCCCGACTGCCTTATGGCCTCACTCAATGCAGACTGCATTTGAAAGCCTCTGTAATGACACTCTAAAAAATGGTTCCCTTCTCTAGGGATCATTAGAGAGTTATTAAGGTGTCTAATTATTCCCTAGTGCTAACAAAGGTGCCAATAAGCAGACCAAGTTTTCTCATTTTTATGGAGGTAATTAGAAGGCCAATTATTTTTTTATGTACACAAAAGAGGGGAATCTTAGCCGCTGCCTCTGCAGCAGTATCTGACCCTGTACTTACGACAGGAGAAAGAGCCCACATTCCATTATGTAATGAGAATTGGGACTGAGGCACAGTCTAGGTCAGATTTGGGGAGCAGAGGAGAAAATGTAGTCACAGAGCCTTGTATAGGACTTCCGGTAAGTGGTTATTTTAACCACAAACTCTACTGCAGATCCTACATGCCACCTCCCTCTGAGGTGAGCCCACAGCAGAATCCCAGGAAATGTGCTCAGGTGTACACTTCTGAGCCATGGCCAGGGCTTCCTGGATTGTGCATTTGGGAGATGATCTTCATTTCTGATAGGAGATGCTAAACCACCTGGGGACCCGGCTTTGTGGGTCAGTGTTCTAAAACACTTGAAAGTGCCGGGTGCTGCCTTCCCCCACCTAGGGAGCCCCAATAGAATTGTAAAGATATTTTCTTTGGAGAAAATTCTTAAATCTTTATTTTAAAGGAATTTATGTGTTTCCTCTTTAAGAGGTTCTAGCTGCTTACCTGTGTTCTCCTGTTTTTCTTTAAGGGAATTATTTATGTCCTTCTTAATGTCCTCCATCATCATCATGAGAAGTGACTTTGGATCTTGCTTTTCCGGTGTGTTGGGGTATCCAGGAATTGCTATGGTGGGAGAATTGGGTTCTGATGATGCCAAGTAACCTTGGTTTCTGTTGCTTATGTTCTTATGCTTGCCTCCTGCCATCTGATTATCTCTAGTGCTACCTGCCCTGGCTATGTCTGACTGGAGCCTGTCCTTCCTGTGACCCTGGTTGAGTCAGAACTTCTCTGAGTCAAGCTGTCTCTGTGATCCTGTGATTCTGTGATCCTGTGATCCTGAGATCCTGAGATCCTGGGTGTGTCCCAGATCCTGGGAGTCAAGCTGCCTTTGGGACCTTGAGATCCTGGTGTGACCAAGCTCCTGGGATACTGGGATCCTAGGATCCTGAGAATGTTAGAGGGCCTGGGAGTGGAGCTGCCTCTGGGTGTTGTGGGGCTGGCTTCCCAATTTGAGCCCAAGGTTCTGCTCAGGGCACTGGCCCAGACAGACCAGAAGGAACCCATGCCACTGGTCTGGCGGAGTTCCTGCGTGCCTAGGTCCCAGTGGTCCCAGTTACTCCCCGGTGTTGGGGACAGATGTTGTGCCCTCCTCACCTCTGATCCTCTTATCCTGGACCCTTATATCTTTATCTTTACTGGCTCCCCCTGAAATGTAGCTTTTTCTTACGTTGTGAGTGCTATCAACACATCATAGTAATATTTAGCAGGGATAACAGATATTTTTAAATTTTGGATTAGCTGTGACAGGTATCTAAGGTATTACTTATGCCCATCCCTGTTTCAAAACTCTGAGGGCTATTAGTCCTGCCGGTGGATTTCATTCTTTAATCCATTAATGGAGGAGCACGCATTACTGTATTGCTACTTAAAAGAAATATTGTGATCTCTGTATTTCAAAATGATTGGTTTCCTTTGAGGTCTTGTGTATATTCTTTCATGCATTTGAGAACGTTATTCAGATTGCCCAAGGAAGAGGAGGAAGGGAGACCCAGCCTGTGGAACGAAAGTGGGTGTGGAAAGAGTAAAAATTCTGCTTTCATTCAGTAAAGCTCCTGCCCCACTGCTTGAGGACCTGGCTTCCACCAGCATCCTTTAAAATGCAGGCTGACAAGGTGGCAGGCACCTGTAATCCTAGAACTGAAGGTGTCATAGAACCATCCCTGGGGATTGCCAACCAGTGTCCAGGTTCAGCGAGGAACCACTTCTCAAAAGAAATGAGATGGAACAAACAAAAAATCATCCAAACAACAATAAAACCCACTCCAAAACTGGGTGTGGTGGGTGGTACACGCCTGTGACCCCAGCATTTCAGGAGGAAGAGGCAAACAGATTTCTATCAATTCAAGGCCAGCCTGGCCTATGTATCAAGTTCCAGTCTGCCAGGCTGCATAGTGCAACCTTGTCTCTAAATAAATAAACAGACGGAGAATGATCCAGGGAGACGCCTAATATGTACCTCTGATCTCTACCCAGGTGTGTGTGTGTGTGTGTCTGTGTGTATGTGTGGGTGTGTAACCAGCTATACCTGTACCTCTGATCTCTACCCAGGTGTGTGTGTGTGTGTGTGTGTGTGTATGTGTGGGTGTGTAACCAGCTATACCTGTACATCTGATCTCTACCCAGGTGTGTGTCTGTGTGTACCCAGATGTGTGTGTGTCTGTGTGTATGTGTGGGTGTGTAACCAGCTTTAAACCAGTTGTGTGTGTGTAACCACACACAAGTGCTTTAAAGGTGTGAAATTAATCATTAAGAGCAATTTAAAAGTCTCTTTAAGGGTAAGTTTGTAAGAAACAGTAATGCCTGCGCAGGTGAGGAGAGGGTGGGCCACAGGTTTTCAGAGTCGAGAATGGACATGATAGCCAATTGTTTGCACCCAAGGTGTGAAGAACTGAAAAGGTCACTGGGCTGCCATCCGAAGTATTCACACTAAGGTAAGAAGCACTGCCCATCACCAGCAATGATGGGTTTGCTGAGGACCCCAGTTCCTGGGGTCCTCTCTATGAGAAATCTAAAGAGAATAGGGATTTTTTCAAATTGTGGGAGTATGAAGTCACCCACTCAATAAGAGGGGAGATGAACTCAGTCTTTGCAATCCCCAAACCTATACTTTTCATCCCATTGGAGGTGTGTGTGTGTGTGTGTGTGTGTGTGTGTGTGTGTGTGTGTAAGTTGGAACTGGGAAAGAGAACTTCTTTGTATCTTCTTGAAGTATCTAAGCCCTGCCATTGTGACTCCTTGAGCTCAAGCCCTAAGTTTCTCTTTGTGTGATCTAGAGATAAGTATGGGATCTGGGGATGGAAACCTTGGAATTGACGCCGGTCCTGCCACAGCATCTGCCAGAAGCACAGAGGCCATCGTGTGGCCATGCCAGGTGCACACAGGGGCTAAGTAATAAACTGTCAGAGCACTGATGTCCCTACCTAGCCCTTCCTTTCACTCCTCTGCAGGTCCTTGTTCCTGCCTGACCTGTCTTCTTCCATTGTAGCCTAACTTTGCCCACTTCTTAGAGTCCTTCAGACCTGGGGCAGCTCATCTCAGGCCTTCTGCATATGCCTTACTTAAAGGCTACAGAAGGTTGGTGCCTAGTGTCATGGACAGAGGGTTTCACGCAGAGCTGTTCAGATCCATCTAGCATAGTTCTTACCAGAACCTGCCTGGGACCTGCTGGGACCTGGGCTCACTTCATCTTCTCTCTTGTATGAGTTGAGACAAGTCTCCCAAACCCTGTGACTTTGAATGCAACCCCTAGAGCTCTGCATCCCGCTTCTCTGTCACCCTCTCATTTGGATGGCTCAGAGAGAGAGAGAGAAGGGCATCAAAGCCTGTGTAGAAACTGGGAGAAACTGGCTGGGCCAGTGGCTACACCCCAAAGAGCTGCATTCAGAGAAGCTAATCCTTTTGTTTGCTCTGTGTTCATGGGCAAGTCCCCAGCCTTTCTGGGGTTTAGAATAACATCCTGGAGTATGGGGTGGGGGTGGGCGTGCAGCTGCTCTCCTGAGGGTCTAGAAGAGGTGACAGAGGACTTGCTTGTATCCAGGGTTGGCTATTGTCTTGTTGTGACAAATTATATAACAGTGGCCACTTAAGGAAGGATGGGTTCATCGCCTTTCACAGTTCAAGGGTCCAGAGCTCCATCAAGGGGGTAGCTTGAGGCAGCTGGTTACAATGTATCCATAATCATGATGTGATTAAAGTGTCCACATCATAATTATGTTTCTCTTTTTTTTTTACATACTCCCAGATACCAGCCCGTGGTGCTTCCCATGTTCAAAGTAGGTGTCCCTACCTAAGTTAATTTGATTGGATAATATCTCACAGACATTCCCAGAGGCTTACATTTGTCTGTCTGCCTGTCTGTCTGTCTATCTATCTATCTATGGCTCTTATAGATCCTTTCAAGTTGACATTATTAACCATCATATACCCTAAAAAGGGATAGTTGGAGTTTAAAGAGAGTGCTGGCTACATTGATACACCCAAGAGTTACAGGGCTTTTCCACTTCCTTTTTTCTTTCTGTCCATCCTTGATACTGGCTTTAAAGAGAGAGACAGTATGAGCCTAGCCTTCAGCACAGAAGCGGAATGCAGAAGCAATTAATGTAGATGTGGCTGGCTCTGTCTTGGACTACATAAATACTATACCTATGCAGGGGAAGGAGTAGTCGATTTCTCCTGCATCAAAGAAGTGAGCCCAGACCGGGACTGTACCTGGGATGAGGAAAAGGAGAGGTAACCCCACATGACCCTCAGGAGAGCAGCTGCACCCCCACCCCCACCCCATACTCCAGGATGTTATGCTAAACCCCAGAAAGGCTGGGGACTTGCCCATGAACACAGAGCAAACAAAAGGATTAGCATCTCTGAATTCAGGATGCAACCCCACATGTCTGTGTGATAATAATAATCAGCAGCACACTGAGCACACTAGGGTGTGGTGAAGAACACATGGCTTTGCCTCAAAAGATAAGGAGGAAATCTGTGTGGCCAGATGGTGGTGGCACATACCCTTAATCCCAACACTCAGGAGGCAGAGGCAGATGAATCTCTGAGTTCACCACCAGCCTGGTCTACAGAGCAAGTTTCAAGATAGCCAGGGACACACAGAGAAACCTTGTCTTGAAAAAAATGCAAATACTACAGCTGCTACTACTACTACTACTACTAATAATAATAATAATAATAATAATAATAATAATAATAATAATAAACAAACAAACTAACTAACTAACTAACAGTGTGGACATAGTCAGGCCATGTGTTATGACCTAGAATCTAGTGCTCAATGCTCCTAGCTTAAGAGTTTCTGGATCTTGGGAGCTCCCAAGGCATTCCCAAGGGAAGTCTGGATATCCAGAACACAAGGCTATAACCATATCCTTGCGGTGTAACTGTGATCATTATAACAATAACTGCAATGGCAAGCTGCGTTTATTGAACTTGTACTATGTGCCAAGAGCCTGCTAGTGAGCTTCAGTATTATTTGATCCTCATAGGAAACCCACGAAGTTGGTACTATGCACCAGTTTCATGGCTACAAAACTTGAATCTTCAAGCACACATACCTCAAACTCATAAGTGCATCCTGAATGTGCCAGCACTCTTTTGTGGCATACCAGTGAGCAAGATGGAACCACAGGGGGTTCATCTAAGTTCAGCTAGTCACAAGGTTAAGGGCCACCTTGGATGAAATGGCTCCTATGTTGGTCCCCTTTCCCATGGTCCCTGAGCCTTAGTGACTGCAGTAGTGGAAAACCGTCTATCTTATAAGAAGTACGTATGGTCCACTCCTGAGCCAGCCCGACTAGCCCCAGGCCACAGGTGTGTAAGCATCACACAAGCAGGAAGCAAAGGAAGAGGTTGGACCCAGGATTGGCTCTCCTCCAGAACGGGGCTGCCTTCTGATCTTACCTGGAATGCCCATGTCCTTGCCCAGGATCCTGATCCCTTAGTGAGGGTGATGGAGGCCAGAATGGGCAGAGGGCAGCCTCCAGGATCCCTGCTCTTTGTTCTTCTGCTAATTTGCTGAACTTGATATCTGTTGTAGGAAATGTTTCATCTCAATTGGGGATTTCTACCCTGTTCATTAAGTTCCCAGATAAAAGACACACAACTTTTATTGTTTGTAATAAGTCTTAATCAGCACTAGAGCTGGGCAGATATCTACCCTCTATGCTATTAGAATCTACGTTCTTATCGATAACCCTGAGTTATTACTTACTATGTTTCATCTGGGCTGCTCTTAACTCCAATTGGCCAGCCCTCATAGTCTTTAAGATTCTTACCCCGTGACATCTTCTCTTTTCCCCTTTCTCTCCCCCTTGTTTTTCCCTTGAGGTTCTCTTCCAACCTCAAGCCCTGGAACCCTAGGCCCCACTATGTATCTTCTTTCCAGCTATTGGCTGTTGGCATCTTTATTTAACCAATAGTTTTAATTAAAGAGCAAGGTCACATTATACATGTGGACTCTGTCCTTTCTGAGAGCAACCAGGCTTTGGGGGCCTCTACTTATCATTACAGTACATATCAAAAGATCAAACCTCAACAGATAACCAAGCCTCCAAGGCTAACATCCACATCCACTCATGGCCACTACATGAAGTAGTCCTGCAGAGAGAGAGAGAGAGAGAGAGAGAGAGAGAGAGAGAGAGAGAGAGAGCATGGTACATGTCTTTGTGTTGGGTGGAAGAGGATTTAAAAGTTGGTCTCCACTATGCTTACCTCTGAACCTTCTCTCCATGGCCCTGGTCCCAGACTAGATAAGAAGAGCAAGCCATAGGTAACAGCTGGAAATAGCTGAAAGTCAAGTAGCAACTTGGACAGCTGGACCAAAGTCCCCAAGAATCAGAAGAGAAGAACTGCGTGTCCTCCAGCACTTGGGAATCTTGGCGGTTGGTTGCTGATGTGCATCTCTGCCTTAGATCTTGTCCACAGCCCAGAAAAAGCCTCTCTGAGAGTAGGGATTTCCTTTCATACATGCACGCACGCACACAGACAGACAGACAGACACCACACACACACACACACACACACACACACACACACACACACACGAGGATCATTTTCTCCATTCACCATCTCCTCCTAGTCTAGAGCAATAAGGAAACTATTAGAAGCTTCCTTCTATCGCAGCTATAAGAAGACTGGATTTTACCTGGTGAACTGGAACACGCCTGTAACCCTGCCAGCACTCAGAGGCAGAGGCAGGCACATCTCTGTGAGTTCAGAGGGCATCCTGGTCCACAAAGTGAGTTCGAGGACAGCCAAGACTGTTACACAGAGAAACCCTGTCTTGAAAAACAAAACAAAACAAACAAATAAATAAAAAGACTGGATTTCAGTGATTCTTACTCCAAATGCTTACGAGAGGCCAAGAACACTAGCATGTCTAGTTTCCTCACCAGGGAAGCAGGATTAGCAGGTTACATGTGATAACACGCATTAAAAGCTGCCAGTCGGTTCTAACTACTATAACAAAATACCTCAAATCAGGAAACAATTCGGGTGTCCTGCCCTGGACAGGAGTGGCCGGGAGATGCTGCACTTGGAGAAACAGTGCCTGGGTGGTCCGCAGAAACCCCAAGTGGAGACACTCAGCCGGGAGGAACTTCCCAGTGCCAGACCAGAAGTGGTGTCTGGAGAGGCGTGGGGTCTGACACTGGAGGAGCTCGGGCAGAGACTGGGTGAGGTCAGTAGGACTGGGAACTGGAGGAGGAATGAATTTCATGGCTCTTCACCTCCCCTGTCTGAGGATCCCTGGTGTGTTAAAACTGATGATTGCCAAGAGGTATATTTTGAGGGCTGTCCTTCCTAAATCTCTCTTCCAGCCATAATAATGACTGAGTAGTTTTCAAATCAGGAAAACTTTCTGTTTTGAGTCAAGGCGCCGTCTCAGAACCCCTCCCACATGAGGACCGCGTCACCCTGAGAGAAAGGCACCTGGGAGAAAAATGGAAAGGAAAAGAGAGAGTTCATACATGTTCATGTATGTTACATGAAGGTGGCAGATCCAGCTCCTTAGCCTTAGCATCCAGATCCCAGACACCCAGGAACTGGAGAAAGTTGAATTAAACATTGGTACAAGACAGGCCCAGGCTTGATCCCATTTCCCAGGGGTCCTGGGGAGAGCTGGGTTCTAGCAGGCCTCCTAGTGTCATGAATCTGCATTCTTATAAGAAAGCTGGGGTCCTGGTTATCTAGAGGCAGAGGGAGGGCACGAAAACTACTGATAACTCCCGAACCTATAGTCCCTGTGTGTGTGTGTGTGTGTGTGTGTGTGTGTGTGTGTGTGTGTGTGTGTGTGCTGGGTCAATGATGTGAGAATGAGGGTCACCGAGACGCTTCAGTCATCAGAGCCATTCAGGGAAGTGGGCATTGTCCTTATTTTACAAGCAGCAGAAGCTTCATGGAGACACAGGTAACACAGAGTGAATGGCCATATCATGTTTTATACTGTGTCCTGTCATGTTGAGCAGCAGTTCTTACACTGCCCAGCAGTAGGACCCAGAGAGCTAGGATGCTTGCCCTGGATCACTGACACATGGCATCTATCCACTTCCCATGTAAATATCAGAATATATATATATATATATATATATATATATAATACATTATAGTATATATTAATAGATGTAATATTATATAGTTATATATAAATATATAATTTATTTTTATTTTATTCATTGGTGTGTTGCCTGCATGTATATCAGTGTGAGGGTGTCAGAAGCCCTAGAAATAGAATTATAGACAGTTTTGAGTGAGTGGGTGCTGGGAATTGAACCTCAGTCCTCTGGAAGAGCAGCCAGTGCTCTTAACCACTGAACTATCTCTCCAGTCCCTTGGATAGATTTTTCTAGGATACAGAGCAGTGAGCTGTAAATCCCTATTGATATAAATGGCTTAGTTCAAGATATTTTTTATAGAAATTTAAATAGACCAGGGTAACAAATGTCCATCAGTGGATGGACAGATAAGAAAAATGTGTTATATCATTCATTAGTCAGCCCCACCAAGTAATGAAACTTTCACTTCTACTCTGTGAATGAGCCTACGTGAAAGAATCCAAATGCAAAGAGTTAGTTACTTTATTATCTAACACCTGTACATGAGGGACCTGGATTGGTCTAATTCTTGTAGAAAAAGAAGCTGGGAGGTAGGAGGCATGGGGTGCTGGAGGGAGGAGGCAAGGGATGCTGGAGGGAGGAGGCAAGGGATGCTGGAGGGAGGAGGCATGGGATGCTGGAGGGAGGAGGCATGGGGTGCTGGAGGGAGGAGGCAAGGGATGCTGGAGGGAGGAGGCATGGGATGCTGGAGGGAGGAGGCATGGGGTGCTGGAGGGAGGAGGCAAGGGATGCTGGAGGGAGGAGGCAAGGGATACTGGAGGGAGGAGGCATGGGATGCTGGAGGGAGGAGGCAAGGGATGCTGGAGGGAGGAGGCATGGGATGCTGGAGGGAGGAGGCATGGGGTGCTGGAGGGAGGAGGCATGGGATGCTGGAGGGAGGAGGCATGGGGTGCTAGAGGGAGGAGGCATGGGGTGCTGAAGGGAGGAGGCATGGGATGCTGGAGGGAGGAGGCATGGGATGCTGGAGGGAGGAGGCATGGGGTGCTGGAGGGAGGAGGCAAGGGATGCTGGAGGGAGGAGGCATGGGATACTGGAGGGAGGAGGCATGGGATGCTGGAGGGGGGAGGCATGGGATACTGGAGTGAGGAGGCAAGGGATGCTGGAGGGAGGAGGCAAGGGATGCTGGAAGGAGGAGGCATGGGATGCTGGAGGGAGGAGGCATGGGGTGCTGGAGGGAGGAGGCATGGGATGCTGGAGGGAGGAGGCATGGGATGCTGGAGGGAGGAGGCATGGGGTGCTGGAGGGGGGAGGCATGGGATGCTGGAGGGAGGAGGCATGGGATGCTGGAGGGGGGAGGCATGGGATGCTGGAGGGAGGAGGCAAGGGATGCTAGAGGGAGGAGGCATGGGGTGCTGAAGGGAGGAGGCATGGGATGCTGGAGGGAGGAGGCATGGGATGCTGGAGGGAGGAGGCATGGGGTGCTGGAGGGAGGAGGCAAGGGATGCTGGAGGGAGGAGGCATGGGATACTGGAGGGAGGAGGCATGGGATGCTGGAGGGAGGAGGCAAGGGATGCTGGAGGGAGGAGGCATGGGATGCTGGAGGGAGGAGGCATGGGATGCTGGAGGGAGGAGTCATGGGGTGCTGGAGGGAGGAGGCAAGGGATGCTGGAGGGAGGAGGCATGGGATACTGGAGGGAGGAGGCAAGGGATGCTGGAGGGAGGAGGCAAGGGATGCTGGAGGGAGGAGGCAAGGGATGCTGGAGGGAGGAGGCAAGGGATGCTGGAGGGAGGAGGCAAGGGATGCTGGAGGGAGGAGGCATGGGATGCTGGAGGGAGGAGGCATGGGGTGCTGGAGGGAGGAGGCATGGGATGCTGGAGGGAGGAGGCATGGGATGCTGGAGGGAGGAGGCATGGGGTGCTGGAGGGAGGAGGCATGGGATGCTGGAGGGAGGAGGCATGGGATGCTGGAGGGAGAAGGCATGGGGTGCTGGAGGGGGGAGGCATAGGATGCTGGAGGGAGGAGGCATGGGATGCTGGAGGGAGGAGGCATGGGGTGCTGGAAGGAGGAGGCATGGGATGCTGGAGGGAGGAGGCATGGGATGCTGGAGGGAGGATCATGGGATACTGTTGTTTGGTTGGTACAGAGTTTAGGTTACAAAGGTGGTTCTAGAAATGGTGGAAATAATGGAGTCACACAGTGGCGTGAATGAATGTTCCTAGTGCCACTCAAGTATATGCCTAAAACTGAGTAGTATTATAAACTTTATGCCATATGTATCCTATCACTAGGAACAAATGCACACTGAGATTTGGGGTTCAGTGAGTCTTGATGATGGAAGGTTTGAAATCAGTTTTCAAATATGAAGCCTATTAGTTTTGGGGTTCAGGAGTTTTCTTACAAAGCACACAAACACCAATCTCAGTCAGACACGGATGGAATATTGAACACACACCTAATGACTAATCGACCAGGGCTACAGCTGAAAGCTGCGTGGTGAACATTTCTCAGGGCCAGCTTATAAAGGCTAAAACTGTAAAACCCACAATGAGCTCACACACAGGAGCTGGAAGTGCTCCCGGGTGACCAGCCCCAACCCAAGCCAATTTAGACATGACCGTTCATATAGACCTTTAATTTGATGGGTCCTACGTGAAGCTTATGGTTGTGGAATTTATTAAGATTAACAAACTCCATAACATACAGAACATAACAGGGTACTCTGCTCTGAGCTGTTATTTTTCTGCATCAATGACTGGCAGGGCTATTCTGGCAACAATATGAAATAGCTGGCTGGCCTCAACAGTTAGCATTTGGCAATGGGAATGTATGCACAGACCCCTAGCGCTTCGAGTGCAGTGGCTGAGAGCAGGCCTGGAGTTCATGAGGAAAGATGTAGTAGGGATGCTATACTACATGACTATCTACACTACACACTAGTGACTTTTCCTATTGATTGAACAAATATCTTGGGAAGGGAAGAGGGCTTGGTTTGGGTTCATGGTTCAAGGGTACAGACATATCAGGGTAGGAATGTACCATGTCAGGAGCTTCAGGTAGCTGGTCACAGTGCATTCAAGGTGAGAATGCAGAGTGAGGAATGGTGGTTATCAGTCAGTTTGCTCTATCTATCTATCTATCTATCTATCTATCTATCTATCTATCTATCTATCTATCTAAGTATCTATCTATCTATCTATCTATCTATCTATCTATCTATCTATCAATCTCTATCTATCTATCTATCATCTATCTATCTATCTATCTATCTATCTATCTATCTATCAATCTCTATCTATCTATCATCTATCTATCTATCTATCTATCTATCTATCTATCTATCTATCTATCTATCTATCTCTATCTCTCTCTTTCCTCTCTCTTTCCTCTCCCTTCCTCCCTCCCTCCCTCCTTCTCTCTCTCTCTCTCTCTCTCTCTCTCTTCCTCTCCCTCCCCCTCTCTCTCATGTTTGTTTGTTTGTTTGTTTGTTTATCAAGACAGGGTTTCTTTGTGTAGCCCTGCTCTTTGGGGAATTCACTCCATAGAACAGGCTGGCTTCAAATTCAGAGATCCACCTGCCTCTGCCACCCAAATGCCAGGATTAAAAGCATGTGCAGATGCTGCCACTGCCACTACTGCCGCCATCACCTGGATAGCTTTCTCTTTTTTATGTAGGACAAGGTCTCAGCCAAGTGAATGGCATGGCCTAATTGAGGTAGGTCGTCACACTTCGGTTAGCCTAATCAACAAAATCCCTCATGAACACTCCCAGAGGTTCATCTGGTTGAGATAACCCTTCACAGGTATGGTGGGAGGCTCCTTTCACAGGAGACACTGGGTCCTGCCTAGTTGACCATCAATAGAAACCATTAAGAGAAGGAGCTTCAGGGCAAGCACTTGCTGTGTGAGAGATTTCAGGGACAGCATCCAGACCCTGGCTTAGGAGTAAGTGGGGACAAGAGCCACTCATTGCTAATGTTAACCAGCCTAGAGTAGTAGCTGATGGACAGTAGAACTGACAGGTCTGGAGGTCATGGCAGAAAGGGAAACTCACAAGAGAACAGTCCCCATTAAGAAGGGGTCTTCATCATCTCACGGATAGTGGCAGTACAAGCTCCAGGGTCCTTATGGAGGAAGAACTTGGAGCCTCTTGATACTTCAACAGTAGGGGTTTTGTCTCTCTCTCTCTCTCTCTCTCTCTCTCTCTCTCTCTCTCTCTCTCTCTCTCTCTCTCTCTCTCACACACACACACACACACACACACACACACACACACACAGTGTCCCAGAAAGCAGCAGCCTTTTCTTTTAAGACTTAGGAGAAAACACAGGTCACTGCTTCTGAGTCAGGACTGGGGAGAAAGTCTGACACAAGTACAGATGAACTGGGGACCTTGGAAAGGTAGTGAGTCCCCATTCAGGTGCTCCAGCCCAAGCTTTCCCTCCATATGCTGGGATGCTCATCTAGAGCCTGGAGCCCCCAGAAGGGAAGGAATTATCTAAAAGAGCAGAATTATCTAAAAGAGCTTTGTCAAACACCACCACTCTGGACTGGTCTCTAAATAACATCTTTCTGGGACTACCTTTTATCCTGCTGCCTGACTTGAGGGGTGGGGCAGCAGAGCCAATGCCTCCTGACTGCAGTGCCAGGCAGGTGACGCCATCCACTGCCCATTGCTTTCGCCCTGAGTGGTGGGGTGAGCAGGCAATGGCAGAAAGATGAGGGAGGAGAGAGGAGAGGGGAGAGAGATCTCTCTTTCCCAAGCAAACACTTCTATAGAACTTAAAATCTTGTGGCCCAGGCTGGACCTTGGGATCCTAGGAGGTGGCAGATATTGGGGCACTGTCCATGACATAGTCAGGATCAGCTCTGGCCCTGAAATAAGCAGGGTTTTTTCCTCAGCGGTCTCTAGAACAGTGGTTCTCAACCTGTGAGTCTCCACCCCTGTGCAGTGTGGGGTGGCCATTTACCAGGCGGGAGGCTGGGGTGGGGGTCACCTAAAGCCATCAAACCCACAGAGATTTACATTACAATTCATAACAGTAGCAAAATTACAGTTATGAAGTAGCAATGACAACGTTTATGGTTGGGGGATGGCCACAGCATGAGGAACACTGTAAAGATGGAAGCATTAGGACGGGTGAGAGCCACTGCTCCAGAAGAAGAGACTCTCCACAGAAGAAGGGACTCTCCGCAGAAGCAGCTTTTTAAGAGACGCTGGAGAGGACAGCGCATGATGCAAAGGCATGGTCGTCATTCCACAGTGAGACTTAAGCTAGCAAAGGTGGTTAAAGATGGACGTTTTCACTCCAACCTTCTGCCTGCCCCTCCTCTGGCCCATCTGGCCCATACGAAGCGTGACTAGGATTACAAGTCAGCACTTTGTCATGTTCACTCGGGGACCCCAGACATGCCACAGACATCAGAGCTTTCTGCAAGGCATTCTAAAAATACAGACTCCTGTTTGTCAAGGTCACTTGCCTCTAACGGTCATCTCAGGGATGAAAACTACAGCGCTTCGTAGAAGATGGACGGACCTAGGGATGAAAATAGGAACGGAAATCTCCATGGCTGGAGTCTTCACTTTGTGTGGTTAAGGGTGGGGTCGCTATAGAAGGCATGGGTTCATGAGCATCCTTCATGGAACATTTACTGAGCATGTGCTAGCTACTGAGGATGTGTGGATGGAAGACAGGAATCACCGGCAAACTTACCCAATTATCCAGGCCAAGCGGACAAGCACACACCAGCCAACCCATAGCAGCCACTTCAGTTTGAAATCAGCCTCTCTCTAGGACTCCTTCCCCAGGCTCTGCTGGAGCTGTTACTTTGCCTTGTTCCAGCTGTTCCTTACATTTGTGTCAGGCTGGGTCACTCCAAGATCATGAGTGTTTAGAGAACACAGCAGGGCCTGTTTCTCCTGGTGACAGACTAACACAAGCTAAGATCTAAAGAGAGCGATCACGTCACAGGATACACAAGCCTGCTTCTGTGAACATGTCTGCAGTGAGCTGGACAGAGGATCTGATTCCTAGCTCAAGGGTGGAGGTCAAAAGAGATTCAGAGAGTCTTTGGAGAACCCATGCTGGGGTGCATAAACCCAACGTTATCAGAACTATGTCCTGGCTATCGTCGTGCCCAAAGGTTGGAGATCTACAGAATGACTGTCGTCCATACCTGAGGCCCTTTACTAGGGTTGATATGAGAGACAGGGTTCACTCTGGTGGTGGATGGGTGAGTATTGCCCTCCACTAGTTTATGGTTAATTGTAGATTTGTAAACACAATGATCCAACAACCAGGAGCTGTTCTCGCTACCTTCCATCTTTCCCCAGAGCTCACACACCACCATCCCTACAGTGCCTTGGTTTTCCTTCTGGTGCTGTGATGAAGCACTCTAACTAAAGTGATTCAAGTCATTTGGGCTTACAGTTACGGGGGTGGGGTGTGTGTGTGTGGGGGGGGTGTCGGCATAACAGGAAGGGCAAGGTTCTGGGAAAGGTCAGCCTGTCCTGCCACGTTGGCAGTCGAGGAGACAACAGGAAGTGAGGACAGGCTATAAAACCCCAAAGCCTGCCCCCAGCCACACTTTCTCATGCAAGGTTCCACCTTCTGAAGGTTCCTTTGCAAACACTGCCTCCAGCTTAGGACCAAATGACCAAACATGAACCTACAGGGACATTTCATATTCAGACCACAACAAACAGAAATCAAAGCCTGGTGTTTTCTGAGCTCTCAGTAGGCGCTGTGGTCCATTACTTTCTGCACCAGTTGCTCTGAAGTGCCACTCTGGGCCTTGTTGTAATTTGGGTGTGAAATGTCCCCCGAAGGCTCCTTGGTGTGAACACTCGGTCCCCAGCTGATGGCACTATTTAGGGGAAGATGTGGAACATTTGCAGCTGTGGTTTAGCTAGCAGACACCAACCACTGCAGCAGTCCTTGAATGTGACATCTCCATCTGGATATAGCCTGAGCTCTCTGCTTCCTGATCTGACAGGATGTGAACAAGCCCTGCCACAAGGACCCGTCACTGTGGATACAGCCATCACAGCCTCCATGCCTGCCCCCCAGTCTCATGATGGACTCTCAACTGTGACACAGAATAGATCTTCCCTCTCTTGTATTTGCCATGACTTCTACAACACAAAGAAAGTGACTAACACAGTCCTCTGCCTGGAGATATTTTCCTGACATCAGGGTAGCCACCCTGGGATGTCCTGCTGTGTTCCTGGTCAATCTTCTGACCCTTGACTGCTCTGATTGTTCTCACAGGCCTCTCTCTAAGTTGGAGAGTTCTCAGAGTGCCGCCATGTTTCTTTCTTGTTATCCACCTACCTCCTCCACATTAAAGTCATAGCCGTGTATGA
Source organism: Mus caroli (assembly GCF_978045245.1). Taxonomy (NCBI): domain Eukaryota; kingdom Metazoa; phylum Chordata; class Mammalia; order Rodentia; family Muridae; genus Mus; species Mus caroli. The sequence goes on from NW_028227273.1 coordinate 9,150,639, forward strand.
CTTGAAATACTACTGACAGACAGCAGGACAACAACTCTAGTGTCCCTCTATGCTCACTCAGACCTTCCCTGTGCTTCCATTTATATACCCAGCAAGGCACCCCAGCCCAAGCAAGGCTGGAGGAACCCCAACCTTGTAGTTTCTCAGAATGACCAAGGGCTCCCACTTTCTTCCAGAGCATCCCTTCACAGCGTGAACACTGGCCCTCTGGCCCTACATCACTCTTTTTTTTTTTTTAAAGTTTTTTTTTTTTTTTTTTTTAGATTTATTTACTTATATGTAAGTACACTGTAGCTGTCCTCAGACACTCCAGAAGAGGGCATCAGATTTCATTACAGATGGTTGTGAGCCACCATGTGGTTGCTGGGATTTGAACTCGGGACCTTCGGAAGAGCAGTTGGCACTCTTAACCACTGAGCCATCTCGCCAGCCCCCTACATCACTCTTAAGGTGGCCTGCTCCTGAGTTCACAGTGGTTCCTAGCTGTCCCTCAAAAACAGCAAGCATGTCTCCGGGCCTAGATGGAACCCTCTCTGGAGCATAATCCTCCTTTGAGACTTATCACATCTCACTCTGTCTCTGAGGCCCATGCTGACAACTGTGTGTGTGGGTGTGTGTGGGTGGGTGAGGGTGTGTGTGTGGGGGGGAGTGGGGATGTGTGGGGGTGGGGTGTGTGTGTGTGTGGGTGTGTGGGTGTGGGTGGGTGTGTGGGTGGGTGTGGGGGGTGGGGGTGTGGGGGTGTGTGTGGGTGTGTGGGGTGTGTGTGGGGTGTGTGTGTGGGGTGTGTGTGTGGGGGTGTGTGGGGTGTGGGTGGGTGTGGGGGGATGGGGGTGTGTGGGAGGGTGGGGTGTGTGGGGGGGTGGGTGTGTGTGGGGGGGTGTGTGTGGGTGTGTGTGGGGGTGTGTGGGGGGGTGTTGGTGTGTGTGTATGTTAGATATATGCATATTCTGAATCCCTGAGTCATCTCTCCAGTCCCCTATAATTGATTATTTTTTTATTTTATGTTCATTGGTGTTTGCCTGCACATATATCTGTATAAGGATGTCAGAAGCCGAGGGACTGGAGTTACACAGAGGTGTGAGCTGCCCTATGTGTTCTAGAGACTGAACCTGGGTCCTCTGGAAAAGCAGCCAGGTAGGTCTCTTGGTATATGTGTGGATTCTCATAACTTACCCCACCATCCCTCCTGGCTCCCTTACTTATCCTATTTTTTATTACCATTATTTCCTTTTTTAAAGATTCATTTATTTTATGTATATAAATACACTAGAACTGTCTTCAAAAACACCAGAAGAGGGCATTGGATCTCATTACAGATGGTTGTGAGCCACCATGTGGTTGCTGGGTAATAAACTCAGGACCACTGGAAGAGCAGTCAGTGCTCTTAACTGCAGAGTTATCTCTCAAGCCCCCATTATTTTATTTTTTAATTGAGTATTTTATGGGTCCCGAGTGTTGTGTTCACGGCCTGCAGAGGTCAGAAGAGAGCATCAGATCCTGTGGAAGAGCCAGTTGTGAGCCACTGTGTGGGTACTTGAAACGGAACCCAGAAGCCCTGCAAAGCAGCAATCTCTTAAGCATCCACCCCTCCCTTTACATGAGGCTTCAGTCTTCAAGCGCACTGTGATTTGCTTATTTGTCACATTTCTCTCTTCACTGCCTGTCCTGGCTGGTTTTGTCAACTTGACACAAGCTGTAGTTATCACAGAGAAAGGAGCTTCAGGTGAGGAAATGCCTCCATGAGATCCAACTGTGGGGCATTTTCTCAATCAAGGCGGGAGAGCCCATTGTGGGTGGTGCCATCCCTGGGCTGGTAGTCTTGGGTTCTATAAGAGAGCAAGCCGAGTAAGCCAGGGGAAGCAAGCCAGTAGGTAACATCCCTAAGTGGCCTCTGCATCAGCTCCTGCTTCCTGACCTGCTTGAGTTCCAGTCCTGACTTCCTTTGGTGATGAACAGCAGTATGGAAGTGTAAGCTGAATAAACCCTTTCCTCCCCAACTTGCTTCTTGGTCATGATGTTTTGTGCAGGAATAGAAACCCTGACTAAGACACTGTCCATCTCCCTTGCCACGAAGACACAGACCCTTAATTGTTTGTGTGCACTGATGCCACCCAAGTTGGAGTGATGTCTAGGGCACAGTAGATCCTCAGTTCCCAGTGCTGAATTGCCTGACATAAGCTACTGTCCTACAGACCAGGCTTAAGTACTTCAAAGGCTGCATGTGAAACCAAAAAGTGTCAGCAGATTACATTTCCTGCTTAAAAATTCCCTGCCTAGGGGTCTGGAGAGATGGCTCAGTGGTTAAGAACAGTGACTGCTCTTCCAGAGGTCCTGAGTTCAATTCCCGGCAACCACATGGTGGCTCATAACCATCTGTAGTGGGATCCGATTCCCTCTTTGGGTGTGTCTGAAGACAGCTGCAATGTACTCATATACATAAAATAAATATAAATTCTTTAAAACAATCCCATCTATGTAATCTTGACATATTTCATTTATGTGACTTTAATGGCTCTGCTTACTGGGTATATTTTGGAAATCCTGAGAAACTTGGGTCTACTCCAGCTGCTCTGTCCTCACCATGTGCTCTCATCCTTTGTCTGGGATGCACGAGTCTGTTGAAGCCCTGGAATGTTGGCTACCAGTCAGTCCCCCACCTGTATGATGGTCTCTAGACTTTGACCCTGACCTTGCACCTTCAATTTCAGGTCAGCCTGAATTCATCCTTCACCTGTCCTTGTTCTCTTTGAGCAGCTAGCTGATGCTCCTGCTTTGAAGAGATCATTTCTTTTGCACTTCTAGATTCGTCTAGCTGTGGACCAGCCATATGTTAATATCTTTGAAAGAGCAATACTTCTACACCCATGATGTCTCTTGCCTCTGGTCTGCAGAAAGTCCCACCTCACCTCTCTGCCTGCTACTTTCTACCCTGGCCCTTGACATTGAGGCTACATGGAGCACCTGAATTAAAAAAGAGCACAGACCTTGAAGATATATAAATTTAAGTTCTGGTTCTGGATATGCAACTCGGTGACCTTGGGTATGTCATCTGGCATGTAGTTTAGTCTACCAGATTCCCAGTTTCCTAATAAGTTTAGTGGATTTAATATTTATATCTCAGGCTGTAAAAGATATAATTTAGTGTCCTGGAGTAACTTGGACAGTGCTGGGTTCAGCTTGAGCACAGGCTTAGCTTTGTGTGACCTTGACTTCCTGATCGAATGTTTGTCCCCTGTTTTAACTACAAAAGCTCTCTAAAGAGAAGGCGCTCATCTCTAAAAACTGTGGCAATGGTTCTCCTCCAGCCGGCCAGGGATGTGGATGGCCCTGCCTGCAAGTGAAGGACAGATGAAATCAGTGTGTTCTCTGCCTTCTCTAGCCCCGTCTCCTTATCCTACCTCATTCTCTCACTACAAGACCACAACACTACCACTCCAGTTCTCACAATGGAAATGCCCTCATCAGAAGGCAAGGTACCACCAGCCTGGCTGCCAATATCAAGTCCAGCATCAGGACCAGCATCAGGACCGGCTATAGGCTCAGCATCAGGACCAGCATCAGGTCCAGCATCAGGACCAGCATCAGGACCAGCATCAGGTCCAGCATCAGGACCAGCATCAGGACCAGCATCAGGTCCAGCATCAGGACCAGCATCAGGACCAGCATCAGGTCCAGCATCAGGTCCAGCATCAGAAATGTCCTCAGGCCGGGCGTGGTGGCGCATGCCTTTAATCCCAGCACTCGGGAGGCAGAGGCAGGTGGATTTCTGAGTTGGAGGCCAGCCTGGTCTACAAAGTGAGTTCCAGGACAGCCGGGGCTACACAGAGAAACCCTGTCTCGAAAAACCAAAAAAAAAAAAAAAAAAAAAAAAGAAAAGAAATGTCCTCAGTTAAGACTTGAGAGCCACCCACAGTGCCTCTGATCAGCAATGTGAATCCTGAAGGCTCTGGACCACCTCTTCACATCCTTATCCTGAACATGAATAAAATTAAATCAGACAGCTTCAAAGGAAGATGTCAGAGTCTGCAGGGGAAATTAGAAAAGGCATTCCACATTCTGAGTTAGGGACCAGGACGAAAGGGAAGAGAATTCCTTGAGTCTTGCGATTCTCTGGCCTTTGGGGGCCACCTCATGGAGTTTCTACTCAGGGGTCCCTACATCTCTGAGAGAACCTGTTTCAGGGCTCACATTTTTCTTTCCATAGTACAGAAACTTCTCAGATCCTTCGAGACTGTGCCAATATTCCTCAGGATTCTTACCTGTCAATCAACCTTGTTTTATTCCAGGAGAAACAAAAATACAACACACACACATTTTTTTTTCTTAATGGTCTTTACCTCGAGGTTTAACTTCTGGATATGGTCTGTTTTCTTCTAATGTTTGGGACTTGAATGCAGGGTCTCACACAAAGCTAAGCAAGCTTTTAGAGTAATCTACAGCCCTGACCTCTTTGTAGTTTTATGACAGGGTCTTGCTTGAACTCTACAGCTCTGGCAAGCCTTGTACACTTCAGCCTCCCTCAACCTTGGGAAGAACTGGAATTAGAAGCCTGAGCCATCATGCTTCACCCAGATTCTCCTGCAGAGGGGGTAGTCAGACTGTAGGCGCCTCTGAGTCGGACCCGTGCAGCCGAAGCGCCCCAACTCCAATAGGCAGGCACCCTGGATGCCTCCTTCAGTCCATGACAAAGGCCCACATTTACATGTTAACACCGTGCACATCCAGAATCTTCGGGGTGCTACCACCTTCTGTCATTCTGCAGACAAACCATCACTCGCGAAGTTCAACTCCTTGGAACTTACCCACAGGGTATGAAGGCTAGGACCAAGTGAGAAGATGGAGGAGAAAGGAAGGCCGGGGCTGAGGCCAGGCCAGTGGGTATTGCTGCCTCAGAGGCAGCTGGGGAGGAGGTATTCCATTTCCTGAGCTGCGCTTGTCCCATTTCAGTTTGAACAGATGGAAATATAGTTCAATGTTTCAACATCATTTGCCTTTCTCGTGCTAAAATATTGATAAGTGCTGCCCGCACTGATGCCCCCGCGGTTGCGAGCAGTAACTGGAGCATGATGTGTACTGAAGTGAGACACGGCAAAGCCTTTAACGAGTGTTTAAAATTCCTGGAATAATGCGCAACACTGGCTCCTGAAAACCTCCCTCCTGGGCGGCCTCCTAATCGGCAGGAGGAGGGTGAGCGCTGCGCGGACCCCTGCTGGTGGCAATTAGCGCGGCAGCTGCTCGTCTTCAGGACGGAACAATGCGGGAGGTGCTGCATCTGCCCAGGCGGAGGCCACCGCACTTATGGGGGTAGGACACCCAGTGTTGCCTCCTGCTCCCGCCAGGGGCCTGTCACTCCGTACCCAGCCCCTTGAAAGAACTGCGCCCTGACTCTATAGAAAGGCAATCAACAGAAAGAAAGAAAAGGGGGGAGTAAGAGGGGGGCGCAGAAGGAAAAGGGGGGAAAGAGCGAAGGGAAGGAAACAGGAAGTACTCAGACCTCCCTGGGAAGAGCTTACCGCCACCCCCACCCCCGCCCCCACCCCGACCTCCCCACCAATAAGAATTAAACCAAATTCTTCACTCCGTCGCAGGTGGCATCCCAGTCCTAACCCACTGTTCCTCAAATTGCAGCTGGGACAAAGGCTTCCAGACTTCGCTGGAAGAAAACCTACAGTGTGGGCCTGAATATCACTGCCAAGATTTACAGCAGCCTAGCTTGTCCAGGCAAGACAGCATGCCAGGCGCCTTTCAGGTGGAGAGTCCCCACCGTGGTTCATTTCTCCCATACTTTAACTTCTGGTTTTAGAGTCTTGACTTTTGTGTGAAGACTCTTTTTAGATCTTTGTGGAATCATCCTGAGGTCCCCAAGAGGCCTGTTCACATCAGATTACAGAAGACAACGCCTGCCTTTTCCAGAGGTGACCTGAAAAAGGGCCGCATCCCAGAGGGCTGTGGGTTACCGATCTAGAAGGAATCCTGGACTGTGGTTGTATGAAACACATGCATGCAGTAGTTTAAGAATCAGGAGGCTGGGACTGAGAGAGGTGGTTCAATAGCTACAACCACCGAATTGCTGCTCTTGCAGAGGACTGGGGCTCAGTCCCCAGCCAACACTCACAAGGCACTCACAACCTCTGTAACTTTAGTTCTAGGAAATACCATGCCTTCCGGCCTTGGAGGACACTGCCCATACATGGTACACATACATGCATGTATGCATGCATGCGTACAGAAACACACACATACATACAGGCAACACACACTAAAAAAAATGAATAAAATGTTAGGACAGTCCTGGTGACACACAGCTTTAATCCTAGTACTCAGAAGGCAGTCAGACAGATCTCTGTAAGTTCAACGTCAGCCTGGTCTACCTAGAGTTCTAGGCAAGCAAAGAATATATGAGGAGATCCTGCCATCTCCTCACTCCCTAAATTTTTTTTTAATCAGGAGGCCAGAGGTGTAGTCCAGTTGATAGTGTTCAGCTAGCATGGGAAAAGCCCACATCTGTAATCCCAGCACTTGAGAGGCAGGAGTAGGAATAACAGATGTTCAAGGTTACTCTTGGCTCTTTATCGAGCTCAAGGTAGGTTGAACTACACAAGGCTGTGTCTCAAAATGAGAGAAGAACCAGTGGGCAGCAGAACCCTTGCTTGCTATTGTTGCAGAGTGGACGCTACTTGTAATGGGTAAGACAGAAGAAGTAGGACTCTACAAGGAGCTGAGAAGAAAGATCTGACCATGTGTGCTCTTCTTATGCCTCCCACAAAATAAAACTCAACCATTACAGAAATAAAACTGTTAGTGACACAGAGGGTGGAGGTGGCAGGCAAGGATACACACACAGTGCAGGAGGGCAATTTGGGGATAAGAGGTGTGTAGTATAGTATTGATGGGACAAACCAGGATAGTCCAGAATGTGCAGCTGTCAAAGTCAGTGTCAGGGACAGATTCCCAAGACCCACCTGCTGCAGAGTTCTTAATAAATGAGGAAGTACACAAGAAATGCTGTTGCTTCTGGGAGGTTGTAAGGAGCCCCACGATATTCTCCATCCACAGTGAATACCTCGTGCGGTGGTACTATGCTTCCACTCACAAATGTCCGCTCCTGGAACCACTCCTCACCCCCGAGGTGCTCCTGATGTGGCTCCAGAGGGTCTGCCTCTCTGTCTGAGATTGCCTTCCATGTTTTCCTGTACAACCTGTCCACTAAGGGATGCTCCACCCAGTTTCCCTGGCCAGTGGTAGAGGTGGGAGGGAAGATCTGTGAGCATGATGAGGGCGAAGGCCTTCCTGATGCCAACCAACTCCACCCCCTTTGGAGTGGAACCTGAGGAGTCCCATCTCCTGGACCCTGAGGTAGAGTTTCAAGATCAGGACCAGAGAGTAGACAGGCAGGCTGAGGTATCCTCAAGAAGCCAGAGAGAAAAACCAACAGCCAAAGACAGAGACCAAGCTTTCGAGCAGGATTTTCCCTCCAGCCTATTTCTAGGGAATCACACATTGTCGGCAACTGAAGTGACTGAACAACGAGTGCTTGTGTCCAGTGCATACCACGGCATTGTGAATTCTATTTTCCTTTCATATATGTTTTCACATGTTCACGACCACCAGCGGACCTGAAGGCTTGCACTGAATGTCATTTTGATCATCTATGTCTTAGCATGTTCACAGACCACCAGTGGACCTGAAGGCTTGCACTGAATTGCCAGGTTGATCATATATGTCTTAGCATGTTCACAGACCACCAGTGGACCTGAAGGCTAGCACACAGGTGACTGACATTTATGCTCAACTACTTTTTGTGGCTCTGGGTTTGAACCCAAAGCTTCCCACCTTCTGAGCAATTGCTCTCCCACTGAGCGATGCACCTTTCCATGCTGAGTGTTCAAGTGCTTGTGTGTGTTTCCAATGGCTGGATTTTTAAAAGCATTTATTTATTTGTTTTTGCTGTTTGTTTGTTTGTTTACTTTTTTTGAGACAGGGACTATCTGTGTAGCCCTGGCTGTCCTGGAACTCACTCTGTAGATCAGGCTGGCTTCAAACTCAGAGATTTGCCTACCTCTGCCTGGAGATTGCTGGAATTATGTATCAGCCCAGCCTATTTATCAGAATATATACTTAATTTGTCTGTGGGTGTTTTGCCACATACCACATGTAAGCAGTGCTTTAGATCCCCAGATAGGATTGTGAGCTGCCATGTGGGTGCTGGGAATCTAACCAGGGCCCTCCGCAAGAGCAGCCAGAGCTCTTAACCTCTGAGCCACCTCTCCAGCTTCCGTGGCTGGATTTTACATGCAGTAACCAGAGAGATCCATGAGAGTTAAGTTATAGACTCTCAAAATGTGAAGGATGGAGGTGGGCTCAGAGAAGAACCTTTGACAAATGGATCCCAAGAAAGCAAGGCTTTGATTCCAAGGTCTTCGGCTGACACCTTCGCAAGCCAGCTCCGCTCCCAGGCTCCCCACCACATTCACCTAGAACTTCTGTAGCTGTGCTTTTAAGGATGCTCACCCATATAAAGTGTCTCCCAGAGGTCCAGTGGCAAAGGCTTGGCCTCTAGAGAGGCACGTCTAGAAGATTAGCGATGCCCTAATACAGCTGGGTAGGAGCCTGGTCTCCCAGTCATCAAGTGTGAGACTCTCCACTCCCTTCCTTCCTTGGTTTCAATTCCTTGGCTCTGAGGTAGGTGGCTTTGCCCTGCTGTAAGAACCAGCCACAGTGGGTGAACTCACAGCAGGCCTAAAAACACTGCAAATGTATCCATTTGTATCCAAATGTATCCAAATGCTAGGCTGTGCCCCCTAGCATTGTGAGCCAAATACACTATTTTTCTCTTTACAAAGGGACTATATTTGTTTCCACGAAGGAGAGTGACTGACTCACCTTTACTCCTGGCCTTGTCTGGGAACTCCTCACTCCTTGCAAGTCCATTGTTCCCCTCCCATCTGATGCCAGAGTCCTGTGGGTTCTGGATGGTCCCCAATCATTCATGCCATGCCTCACTCCCTCTCCCTCTTCTCCTCGTGGTCCTCCATGGGTTCCAGACTCACTTCTCTAGGTATCTGCTGTAGCCGGCTAGTGATGCCTGCCTGGTTCCCTCACCTACGGCTCTGGCACATACTTATTTGTTTACTCATTCATTAATCCAATAATGAACGCCTGGATTTGTAATGGGTGCCAGGGGTTATACGGAAGGGCATCCAATACTGCTCCACCTACAACCCCGCAGGAGTCATAAGCCATGCACTCATCACTATCAGGCCAAGAAGGCAATGGTTTTGGATAAGGAGACCATGCTGGTCCGGTACCTTCGCTCCACCCCCGACCCCCACACTGTAACCTCTGTATGGTTGGCACTGGGAACTTGCTTCTGTTTGTTTTGCTTGTTTGTTTGAAAAATACTGGTTTCTCTGTGCCCACCTACAGGTTACCTGCTTCCTCTGCTATGGGTAGTCAGAATGACTCAGGTAGCTTAGGTTACCCTCCCCACCCTGTCTCTAAGCACTTTGGAAGTGACTCAGGGGCCCTGATGTCCCAGGGCCATGCTCTTCCAGACTCCTGGCACACACGTTTCTAGTGTTCCTATACTTTCAATAAACAGCAAAGACAACACAGCTAAAGTTCTCACTTTAGAGGAATGGGGGAGGGCTTTAACCAGAAGGAAGAGTTGAACAGCTGTAGATGGCTCCTGATGGACAACCTTACTGGAGGGACCGGGGGATATTCCTTTACCATCCTAGTCTGTGATAGACCCTCATAAAAAGGAGTTCCACCGAGTAATCCTCAAAGCAGGCCTTCCTAAGCCCCTTCCCCAAGCTCAGAACCCCTAGCTACTCATTTATAAAAGACTTCCCTCTCCCTCTCCCTCTCCCCCTCCCCCTCCCCTCCCCCTCCCCATACTCCTCCCCCTCCCCTCCCCCTCCCCATACTCCTCCCCCTCCCTCCCTGCTCCCCTCACACACACATACACAGAGGTCCAGCTGGCCCCCTTTCTAAAAGAAGGCAGAGAGGCCATTCTCTGCTGAGCCCTTATTCTAGCGCTGCGTGACTCTGTGTCAAGGGCCCCTTGGGTACGCCCACACAGCAAACCTGGATAATGCGTGGAGTCAGGTGATCCGGAGAAGGGGTGAATTTTTGCCAGCAAGGAAGAAGGTCCAGAACAGGAAGAAGCAGCCAGGACGGGTGGAAGCTGCCTCTCCCTAAGTTTCCGGAACCACTGACTTCCCACTTTGTTTCACCAACTTTGAAACTTTGTTGCACAAAACCCCTTCTTTCCATGGATAACCACCATGCATTCATTCCTGAGCTCTGAAAAAAAAATGGGGGAAGGGGACATCAACCCCTGGCAGAGGGCAAGGGTTGGGACACAGAGAGAAGAGGACACTCTCCCCTGAGTCATCCAAAGTCATTCTCCCAGGCCACTCCAGGAATCCCCCTGTGCCTCCAGGTAGGTCTCTGCCATTGCCTCTGGCTTCCAGGATCCCCTGGCTTGCTTTTTCCATCTCAGATCAAATATGCTATATGACTATTGGTTGGGCATAACAGGGGTATGTCAGGAAAGCTACCAGAAAACCCCAACTGCCAATGGCCCTGCAACATGTGTGGGCTGGCATGCTCTTCTCTCCCTCCAGCCAACTCTGAGGAGATGATTGAGGCTGATGATGATGATGATGATGATGATGATATTATTTCATTGAGAAGTGAGTTAATGAGGGGGAGAGATGGCTCAGCCATGGAGAATACTTTCTGCTCTGGCAGAGGTTCAGGGATTGGTTTCCAGAGCTTACAGGACAACTTAAAACAGTCGGTAACTCCAGTTCCAGAGGACCCAGTACCTCCTCTGGCCTCAGAGGGCACTGCATGTACTCCGTACACAGACATCCTTGAAGGAAAAGAGCCTTACACATAAAACAAATGTAAATAAATCTTAAACAAGTGTGGTTTAACCCTTAGTGTGATCTTAAAATACATTCCCATGAGTCTGAGTATTAAAAGGTTGGCTGCAGGGAGGTGATATTGGGAAATGCTGTGTCTCTTTAGGAGCTAGGCCTAGGGAGAGGTTTTTAGGGTTAGAGGCACATCCTTGAAGAGGATTATGGGACCCTACATATTTGCCCCTCCATCTCCTTCTCCGCATCTTAGCTTGTTATGCACATACTTATTCTCACAGAAATTCTTACCATGATTCTCATCCTACCAAAGCAACGGAACTCACCAAGAATAATGAGACTCTGGAGGGGTCGGAACCTCCAGAACCATGGAGGTTATTTGACTTGATAAGTAACCTGTTCAGGTATTTTTCATTGTAGTGTTGTGAGCTAGACTAGATACATTTATGTAATGGGATAGTATTTAGCTGTAAAATGGAATTATATGTGCCAGGAATGAATGGGCCTTATTTAAAAAAAAAAAAAGAGCCAGATCCAAAAGGCAGAATATAGCATGATCTAATTAAACAAGATGTTCACCGTGATGGCAGACATAGATGGATGGTTGTCAGGATCTGGGCAGGAGAAGGGGGGCCCACAGAAAGTGACCACTGAAGTTGTTTGGGATGTTGAGACTAACTAGATAGTGTTGACAGATACACGACCTCACTCTCACTGACTGAACACCTAACGCTGCTAAAATGGTTAATGTTGCTACTGGGTGCCTTGCTACAACTCCAACACAAAAGCAAGAGGAAAAACAGGAGTGTGTTTCCCCCACCCCCATCCTGCTAATCCCCCTGCTATGAGGGAGAAGCATTGGGGAGTTTGCCTGAGTGTAAAGGAAAGTTTCTATTTCTTTTGTTGGGAAGAGAGCGGGCAAAGCTCACCTAGGGTGGCTCCCCAAGGCCTTAGCTGTTAGCAGTGTTACCTTCAGACCTAAAGTCTGTGGCCAAATAATGAAACAGAACAGACTCCTTCTTCGCCTTTGATTCCGGACTTTTCATCCACCCTGGCATGGATCCTCCACGCATCTTCTTTGTCTCGAGAGACTGGACATCCTAGTAAGAGAAAGGCAGGAAGGGCGAAACCTGTGTTCACAGGATCGGAGGACCATTTGGAGACTCACTTACCAAGACACATCCAGAGTGCCTGTCAATCTGTCTGGGCTGATCAGAGAGGAGTTGTGAAGGCACAGAGAGGCACAGCTGACCACAAGAGTTGAGGGAAGGAGCCCTTATTTCTGGGGAGGCAAATTGGGAGATGGCACTCCACCTGAAATGGCACTCCACTAGTGGTGACAATAGTAACTTAGACACCCTAACTCGCCATAAAATACTTAGTAGACAGTGATTCTGGACCCCACTTATGGTGCCACACACCTTTAATCCCAGTACTTGGGAGGCAGAAGCAGGCAGATCTCTATGAGTTTGGGACTAGCCTGGGCTTTTCTAGAGTTCTAGGCCAGCCAGACACAATGAGACCTGGTCTCAAAATAAGACAAAAACAAACAAGAGAAAGTGACTCTGAGCTGGGGTGAGTTAGTGAGGAGAAAGGGCCTTTTAGAGACAGGCGTCGGCTTGGACAACTCCTCCACAGCCCATGGAAGCAGAAGAGATCCCGGAAGGTTGAATTGATGTTGGAAGCCAGGACTTATCTACCTTCCCTAGCTTGTATAGAAATCAAACTCCTAACTCTTCGGATCTTCTACAGTGCAACCAGCTTTCCACAGGCTCTGACACCCTGTCCCACAGCCAACCTGACTTCTCTTCCCTGTAGACTTCACCCTTCATGGTTTAGCATCATCATTTAAACCCCAGTTCCTCCCATTTCCAGTCCCACCGCCAACCTCTCCATCGATGGACAACATAAGCTCAGTTCAACAGAGCACAGTCCCTTACCTCAAAGCTCTGGAAATCTGAAAGTGTGGAGGTTTTAGAAAGGTCCCACCGGGGTGGAGATAAAGCTCTATTTTACAGTGCTTAGCATGTGTGAGACTCTGGGTTTGATCTCAAGAGGAACGTGAGGGAAGAGAAGAGGAAGTAGCTCATACATTGTAGATCACATTGGTGGGTCTGGAGTAGTCCCTGTCATCAGTGCATTGATCTTTCTGCAGGGAAACATCTAATGCCCATGCCAAGTGGTTAAGTAGACTCTAAATAGCTTCATACAGTTTAGGTCAGCTTGGCTGCCAAGTCATTTTGGCAGCAGCCATACCCAACACACAATAAAAGCCAAAGCCTTTTGAATTTTAGATGTGGAGGGTAGAGACTGGGGATCTGAATGTGTGTGGCATAAGAGAAGACCCAGCAAGGCAGCACAGAGAACAAGAACAACAAGCAGAAGGGGAGGAGGGAAAAGAAGAGGCGGAGGAGGAGGAGGAAGAGGAAGAAAGAAGGGAAAAGAGAAGAAGAGCCCTGCCCTCCACCACCCTCCTACCGCAAACCACTTAGGAGTCCTTACACATGCGTTGTTATGTACTCTGTAGTTAAGGGCCACCAAGCCAGCTGTGTACTTAAGGACAGCGACTTCACCATTGGCAGGGGCAGTTTCCTCACCTGTTAGATGGAGACCGGAGGGCTTCCTAAGGTCCTTTTATCTCTAACACTTAATGAACCCACTCAGTTCATTAGCCAAAAGCTGGCTGCGTAATCAGAGTGGAGCAATGGCTTCACCATCAGACCATGCAGCACGTTTAAGAAACAAGGTTCTCACACAATACACAATGTTCTTTACTTCTGACCAATCTGTTCCCAGACTCTGTGTTGTCTGTGTCTTCTCTCTAGCCTTGAAAACTCCCAGTCAGGATCTACTTGGAACGCCTTCTTTGGGGATCCCTCTTTCTTCATAGTTTGGATCAGTACTTTCTTTTTTTCTTTTCTTTTTCTTTTTATTGGATATTTTCTTGATTTACATTTCAAATGTTTTCCCCTTTCCAGGTTTCCCCTTCAGAAAGCCCCTATTCCATCCCTCCTCCCCCTGCCTCTATAAGGGTGCTCTGCTATCCACCCACCCACTCCTGCCTTCCCACCCTGGCATTCCCTTACACTGGGGCATTGAACACCCTCAGACCCAAGAGATGCTCCTCCCACTGATGTCCAACAAGGCCATCCTCTGTCACATATGCTGCGAGAGTATCCCTCCATGTGTACTCTTTGGTTGGTGGTCCAGTTCCTGGGAGCTTCAAGGGGTCTGGCCAGTTGACATTGTTGCTCCCCCCATGGGGTTGCAAATCCCCTCTGCCCCTTTAGTTCCTTCTCCAACTTCTCCATCGGGGACCCCGAGCTCAGTCCAACGCTTGGCTGTGAGCATCCCCCTCTGTATTTGTCAGGCTCTGGCAGAGCACCTGAGGAGACAGCCATATCAGGCTCCTGTCTGCAAGCACTTCCAGGCAGCTACAATAGCTTCCGGGTTTGGTGTCTGTGTATGGGATGGATCCCCAGGTGGGGCAGTCTCTGGATGGCCTTTCCTACAGTCTCTGCTCCACACTTTGTCTCCATATTTCCTCCTTTGCGTATTTTGTTCCCCCTTCTAAGAAGCACTGAAGTATCCACACTTTGGTCTTCCTTCTTCTTGGTCTTCATATGGTCTGTGAATTGAATCTTGGGTATTCCAAACTTTTAGGCTAATATCCATTTATCAGTGTTCTTTTGTGACTGGGTTACCTCACTCAGGATGATATTTTCAAGTTTCATCCATTTTTTATGTTTTTGCTTGTTTGTTTGTTTGTTTTGAGACAGGGTTTCTCTGTGTAGTCCTGGCTGTCCTGGAACTCACTCTGTAGACCAGGCTGGCCTCGAACTCAGAAATCTGCCTGCCTCTGCCTCCCAAGTGCTGGGATCAAAGGCGTGTGCCACCACGCCCGGCTTCAAGTTCCATCCATTTGCCTATGAATATCATGAAGTTGCTGTTTTTAATAGCTGAGTAGTACTCCATTGTGTAAATGACTACATTTTCTGTACCTATTCCTCTGTTGCGGGACATCTGGGGTTGTTTCCAGCTTCTGACTATTATAAGTAAGGCTGCTATGAACATAATGGAGCATGTGTTCTTGTTATACGTTGGAGCATCTTCTGGGTATATGCCCAGAAGTGGGATTGCTGGGTCCTCAGGTAGTACTATGTCCAATTTTCTGAGGAACTGCCAGACTGATTTCCAGAGTGGTTGTACCAGCTTACAATCCCACCAACAATGGAGGAGCGTTCCTCTTTCTCCACATCCTTGCCAGCATCTGCTGGCACCTGAGTTTTTGATCTTAGCCATACTGACTGGTGTGAGGTGGAATCTCAGGGACGTTTTGATTTGCATTTCCCTGATGACTAAGGATGTTGAACATTTCTTTAGGTGCTCCTCGGCCATTCAAGTTTCCTCAGATGAGAATTCTCTGTTTAGCTCTGCTCCCCATTTTTTAATAGGCTTATTTGTTTTTCTGGAGTCTAACTTTTTGAGTTCTTTGTATGTATTGGATATTAGCCTTCTATCAGATGAAGGATTGGTAAAGATCTTTTCAGCAAAATTCTGGATCCTGTTTACATAGCCAGTCTGTTAGTTTATGTCTTCTTGTTGGGGAATTGAATCCATTGACATTAAGATATATTAAGGAATAGTGAATGGTGCTTCCTGACATTTTTTTTATGTTTGTGTGGCTATCTTCTTTTGGGTTTGTTGGAAAGTTACTTTCTTGCTTCATCTATGTTGTAGTTTCCCTCCTTGTGTTGGTATTTTCCATCTATTATCCTTTGTAGGGTTGGATTTGTGGAAAGATATTGTGTAAATTTGGTTTTGTCATGGAATACTTTGGTTTCTCCATCTATGGTGATTGAGAGTTTTGCTGGGTATAGTAGCCTGGGCTGGCATCTGTGTTCTCTTAGGGTCTGTATGACATCTGCCTAGGATCTTCTAGCTATCAAAGTCTCTGATGAGAAGTCTGGTGCAATTCTGATAGGTCTGCCTTTATATGTTGCTTGACCTTTCTCCCTTACTGCTTTTAATATTATTTGTTTAGTGCACTTGTTGTTCTGATTATTATGTGTCGGGAGGAATTTCGTTTCTGGTCCAGTCTATTTTGGAGTTTTGTAGGCTTCTTGTATGTTCATGGGCATCTCTTTCTTTAGGTTAGGGAAGTTTTCTTCTATAATTTTGTTGAAGATATTTACTGGCCCTTTAAGTTGATAATCTTCATTCTCATCTATATGTATTATCCTTAGGTTTGGTCTTCTCATTGTGTCCTGGATTTCCTGGATGTTTTGAGTTAGGATCTTTTTGCATTTTGCATTATCTTTGATTGTTGTGCCCATGTTTTCCATGAAATCTTCTGCACCTGAGATTCTCTCTTCCATCCCTTGTATTCTGTTGGCTTGCATCTATGGTTCTTGATTTCTTTCCTAGGTTTTCTATCTCCCTTTGTGATTTATTTATTGTTTCTCCTTCCATTTTTAGATCCCGGATGGCTTTGTTCAATTCCTTCAACTGTTTGGTTGTGTTTTCCAGTAATTCTTTCAGGGATTTTTGTGTTTCCTCTTTAAGGGCTTCTACCTGTTTACCTGTGTTCTGTATTTCTTTAATTGAGTTATTTATGCCCTTCTTAATGTTCTCTATTATCATGATGAGATGTGATTTTAAATCAGATTCTTGCTTTTCTGGTGTGTTGGGGGTATCCAGCTCACTGTGGTGGGAGAACTGGGTTCTGATGATGCCAAGTAGCCTTGGTTTCTGTTGCTTATGATCTTGTCCTTGCCTCTTGCTATCTGGTTATCTCTGATGTTAGCTGGTCTTGCTGTCTCTGACTGTGGCTTGTCCTTCCTGCAAGCCTTTGTGTCAGTGCTCCCAGGAGACCAACTCTTTCTGGGAGGAATTTGTGTATGGAGGGCTGTGGCACAGGGTGCAGACAGGAACTGGGAGAATCCTGTCCCCAGCTGTTCCTTGCTTCCTGTGTCCTGATGGCTCTAGACTGGTCCCTCTTGAGCCAGGAATTTGAGCAGAAGTGGTGGTCTTACCTGTGCTCACAGGCGTGTTAGTACTCCTGGGACTCTGGCTCTCTCCCGGCGATATTTGGGTATGGAGAGCTGTAGCACAGGGTCAGTTCCAGGCTTCAGTACTTTAAATGATAATTCTGTTGTTGCTTTTGGGCAAAGATCTGGGATGCCATCAGCTGACCCGTTGCGTGTACCATAGAGTCCAGCATTCAGCAAGCAGTGATGGCTTCCCTCCAGACAATCACTGAGGAAGAGAGCAGCAGTGTGGGAGAAAGAAGCATCAGAGTGCCGCTTACAGGCAGAGGTAAGCGCTAGAAAGGGGGACCCAAGTTGCACACGCCAGGGCAGAAAGTCTTATTAAAGCAAAGCTTAGTGTTTCGCAGAGTTGTTTTAACCATAGTATATATATATATGTGTGTGTGTGTATAGATATATATGGAAAATAAAACAGTTTACAAGAATCTGGGTGAGGAGTAACTTGCATCCCCCCTCACCTCGGCAACCAGCTCAGACATCGCTCGCCACGGCCGCGAGGTGGCAGCAAAAACCCGCTAATGTTCAGGCATCCATCCAGCCCCGGAGAACGGGAACGTTTTGGATGTTCCTTGAGATATAGGGAAAACTAGTTTTTTGGGGGTCTCCAGATAATAAAAATTCAAATACTATATGGAGAGATAGACAGAGTCTATCTCTCCTGACCTGCACCCCTCTGGGCTCTCCCTGCCTTCCCATCTCCAGGAAACCCATCCAGTCTCCTGTCTCCTCTGGTCCTTTTTTGGTGTCAGGTATTGCTCTGGCAGCATCCAGGCCTGCCTTCACCCTTTCCCAGTTGCTTCTTTCCATTCCTGAGAATGACACTGGAAGCTGAGCAGTCTAAATAATTGTTCCTTTGATCTCTCTCTCTCTCTCTCTCTCTCTCTCTCTCTCTCTCTCTCTCTGCCTCTGCCCCTCTCTCTCAGGACATGGACGCTGGAGAATTACAAGGAGTTAGTTTCGGAAGGTGCCAACTGAGTGTCGGGCCAGGAGACCCCAGAGTGCAGTGGAAACCTCAGGGTAAAAAGCCCAGAAACTTGGGTTCAACTTCTGTCCACTCTGGGATTCAAAACCACCCTTACTTCATAACATGTTCTCTAAAGCCACACTTCCAGCGAAGGGTTGCTGCCTTCTCGAAAGTCTTTCTGAAATTCTTGTGGCTACAAACCGGAAAGACTGGGCCCTGGGCTTTCTCTATCCCTGGAGGCAGTCAGCCAGGCTGAGAAACAGTTTGCAGAAAGATGGGTGCACAGAAGCTGGGCCGAGCTCAGACCCAGATTTTCCTAGGTTGCTGGGAGTCTGGTAAGTCCTGAGTTTCCTGCCCCACCTCCGACCCACCTCTGACCCTCCAGCCCTTGGCAGGAGCCATACTCTTAATTACTTACTGCACTAGCCTAGTCAGCCACCTCAGTGACTGAGGACGCCCCTCCGGAGTGCCCATCCAAGCACCTCCTCCAGGGTGTCCCTGCACAGTAGAATTAAGGCAGAATGAGTGGTCATGGAAATAGACCCAGTGAGGAGTCTCACTCTGGGTAGGAGGTGGCTTGTCAACACTCCCCTCAGGCCGACGTATGGGGGCAGGGGGAGCTGACACTCTCCATATTTCTTGAAGTCACAGGGAGTGGAGATCCAGGACCATTGCATTATAAGCCATAAGCCCACAAATCAATGATAACCTCTGAGGATGGTCCTTTGAGCTTTCACTAAGGCTGTTTTGGCTGCTCAGTGGATATGGGGTCAAGACTATATAGCTTGCTGGAACCTTGTACCTAACCTCATGTGACCTTCCCACTGACTCAACTGTCAGCTTCTCCACACCCCCTGGGCAACTCCCTACAGTCACCAGGAACCAGTCCTGCCACGCTGCTCCTCCTGGAGCCACGGCTCCATCCACACCCGAGGCCTCACACTGCCTGCCTGGAATCCCTCCACTGAATCCAGTCCGTTCGTCTGGATCAATGTTGTCCTTTCCCCTCTCCATCCCCGTGCATCCTGTGTGCACCTGTTTTCTCAACTGTCCCTTCTACCTTGAAGGTCAGCCTGAATCTCACTTGGCCCTCCTCTCTCTGTTCTTACAGAACGTAGGTGATATTTGTAGACTGAGCCGGATGCCCAGCCTACGTGCTGTTGAATGAAATCCTAGGCACACCTGTATGTGGGTGTGTCCCCCGAGTAAAATGCATATTTACCTGACTCATGCAACACGAATCAGGATCACACATATATCCACTTTATACACTATTGAGTTCAGCCCACTGGGGTACTCCAACACATCAAGCCAAGGTCTGTCCTCTCCACGAGTGGAGCCAGCTCCAGTGAGCTAGGGCCTTAGCAGGAACGGCTGCTTTTAGTCCCTTGCTGGGTGCTCTTGAAACATCAAGTCCTAAGAAGGTGTATAGTAGCCAGTCTCTTGCAGGGCTACATTCCCCCCTCAACATGAGTAAAGTGCTTGGGGCAAGACACTCCCTGACCTATTCGCTCTTGCTTTCAAACTTACTTGTCTTAAGTGCCAGCAAAGGATCTTAGAAATCTGTTTACTGGGCTACTGGTAACCCTAGGAAGAAAGACTGGGGTTGGGACATGGAGTGTGTAAGGGCAGCTGTGTGACAGTGGTCAAGTCGTTGTCCTTTCTTAGTTTTACCAGGTCTTCACTTCTAATCACAGTCTCTTAGGTTCAGAAACATCCAGAAAGAGGTAGGTAGTTGTGGCTGCAGCCTGGAGTCACGGCTTTCCATCCCCTTGATCTGTCTCAGCTGGACCTGGCCAGGGTGCAGAGGAGGTGAGGGCAGGCAGGGGCCATGGCACTCTGTGTCTGCAGAGGCTAAGCGTGCAACCCTGCTCATAATTACCACGCTCACTCATTAAAAGACCTCGCTAAGAATGTCAGTTGAATAATAGTCACAAATTAATTATGATGGTAAATACTCATCTCAGAATCAAACCGACTAAAGCCTGCTCAGGTCTGGAAGGGCTCCAGGCCACCCTCAGGCACAGGCTGGACTGTCGCCTGAGGCAGCCCAGGCTTCAAGGAGCAAGAAGATAGGCCATGCTCTGCTATGACCACATTCCCAGGAGTCAGGCTTAGAGAGGCTAGGCTGGACCACAGCGCCCCCCAGCCGTCTGAAAGAAGAAAGGCAGTTTGAGCCAAAGACTGGGGGCAGGGGGTGGGGGAAGCTTAGGGGACTGATTGCCTTGCACACACCAGTCCTTACATCCAGACCTTACCTCCTGCCTTATTTGTAGATGCCTGGTCACCTCCTCACCCCAACCCCACCCCACCCCACCCCACCCCACCCCACCAACAGTCCCTTCACATCCAGGGATTTAAAAGCCTCAGGGCACTCATCCCCGCCCCAAGCCCCACCTTTATCTTTAGTCACCTGTGCTCTATGTACAATGTGCTGGTTTCTCAGCCAGTGCGAGCCTTATCCTCTCCTGCTCAGATAAATCCTTCTACCTATCCTCTCCTCTCTGACCAGTCAGGGGGTCTTCTGGGTGTCGCGGGGTGAACACAGCCAGAGGAGATGTAAACACATGTGTACAGGCCCCGTCTGTCATGCCGGGTTTTTGACACTTTGGGTAAAATCCCGAGGGTCTGAATTAGCTTCCTTTGGGTTTAAGCTCCACCCCCTTTTCCTTACAGACCATGCTTATATAATGCAACGCGAAGGCGGTACAGGCTTATTTGCGAAATGTGGTTAGGTCAAATGCGCTTCTGTGTGAAGAGCGAGGCCTGCAACTGCCCACTGTAGGAAGCTTCTGTCTGCTCATCTGTCTGCTCACCGCTTGCAGGAGCGAGGGG
Organism: Mus caroli; assembly: GCF_978045245.1. Classification (NCBI taxonomy): domain Eukaryota; kingdom Metazoa; phylum Chordata; class Mammalia; order Rodentia; family Muridae; genus Mus; species Mus caroli. The sequence goes on from NW_028227273.1 coordinate 9,171,377, forward strand.
ATATGGGGCGCTCCGTGGTGAGGCTGCCGCCAAGGGCAGGAAATACTCCGTTCAGTTCCCAAGTCAAGCTAGCCCTGCCGCGGGTGCTCCCTCAGACACTCCGGGGTCTGCTAAGCTGTGCAGTACCACAGCGGCACATTTCCTCCACCCAGCCAGCTTGGTCCAGCTGGTTTCTCCAGAGTTTAAGCAATCTGGTCCTTTCCTGCCCTTCCTAACTCTTCTTTCTTTCTTTCTCTTTACTTTTTTGTTGTTGTTGTGTGGTTTTGTTTTTGTTTGTTTGTTTGTTTTGTTTTTGTTTTTGTTTTTTTTTTGTTTGTTTGTTTGTTTTTTTGACAGTGTCACTATAACCAGGCTAGCCTTGGACTTGTGTTAACCCTCCTGCCTCTGCCTGGGTTATAGCCATATGCCTGGCTCCTCTGTTTGTTTGTTTGTTTCAGTTCACCTCTCTTCTCTCTTCAGTCAATATTCTCACTGTCATCTCTCTCTGCGATGTCCCTCCATTCTGCTGTGTTTTCTTCCTTTGCAGAACAGCCTAGGCCCCTGGGTGGAGGGGAGTTTCAGAACAGGGCATTCTGCTCTCCTCGCCATAGGAGTCCTGTTCAGCTGAGGGTGTTTATAGTGTGCATCCTGTCTTCTCTAAATCTCTAGCTGTCTGCTGTGATTTGTAGGGAGGCCCTCTGGTAGTGGATAAGTCTAAAAGAAGTGGTCTCTGGGGGGCCCAGACAGGAGGGCAAGTGACTACAGGGTGGAGTTACCATTTTGGGGTTGGCTCCTATGTCATTGGGTGCTGAAGTTTCCTTCAATAACCTCCGTTTTCATGACTATGCCATGGCTGTGTTCTTTAAATGAGTGGACCATCCTTCTGTAGCCTCTCTCATGTATAAACTTTTGGTGAGTCACTGCCCTTCACATAGAGCAGATTGTGAGCTAGCAGTGTGTGGGTGCTATTGGTGTTTAACACAAGTGCAATTCTATTGTGGTCTGAGTCTGGGTAGCTCTGTGGGAGGAAGATCTTAAGATTGGGCAGGTTTGTGTGTGCATCCTGGAGAGAGTGCCCGCGGGGAGGAAAGATGCTTGCATTTGTGTTTGAGAACTGGTGTAAACTCTATAAGGGGTAGAAGAGAAAGACCGGCCGTGTGTTGGGTAGGAAAGATCTGTGGGTGTTGAGAAATTGTTCTGGTAGCAGGTGTGTGTGTGTGTGTGTGTGTGTGTGTGTGTGTGCGCGCGTGTGTGTGCTGTATTTATACAGAAATGGCTGGTAGCAAGATATGCATACAACATGTGGCTAGGGTATATTTGTATAAGTGTGTGTGTGTCTGTGTGTCTGTGTGTGTGGTATGTGGTCTAGCTTCTGTCAGCCTGGCTCTGCCTCCCCCCTCCTGCCGAGTCCTGCCTGACACTGCAGAGCTCAATCAGCCGCTGCATGAATACACTCGAATGGAAAGTTGTGCTCAGCTGACCGGAGAAATTGGAACAGGGCTAGTACTGCTACCTCCTCCCAGACTCTCTCACACCCCCCACCCCTCAGGCCAGACAGCCATCCCAGCCGGCTGGCTGGGACCAGGAAGGCTCAGTTCAGCTCAGCTGGGGCCCGGAAAGAGACCCGCCAGTGGGAGGCGGCAGTGGGAGGCAAGGGGCACATGCGTGAGGCCCTGCCCTGTAGCTCAATGGCTCTGGTAGGTAAGGAGACTCAGCCCCAGTGTCCAGGGAGGACTTTGAAAAGCCTCAGAGGTGGCAGCCAGTACTCCAGGTGACAGCCACACAATGGTCTGGGCAGTACAGAAAGGTCAGGGTAGCACACGCAAAGGAAGACAAGGAGTACAAGAGTCTGAGACACCCCTTGCCCTGGGGGAACTAGAGCATGGCCATTGCCCCACAGACCTGATACTAGGCTACAGGGTTAGTGACCCCTGCAAGGCACTGGGTTCAAAATGTGCCAGGCAGTTCCATTCCACTTTTGAAGAAGTACATAGGTGTCCGTGACAAACTAGCAGTGGGCTGGCAGAGGCTGGAGTTACTCCCCTGCCTCCACAGTCTCTCCCACTTGACCTGTCTAGGCCTATGCTGGTCTTCCCAGCCCTGTGTTGGAACCAGCTCTGGAGCCAACATTGGGGCTACTGGTCCCACTAAGCTCAGTTCCAGACTTCCCTAACCAGGCTCACATGCATGCCTCCAGTCCCACTGTAGACCAGCATCCCTGCCTGGCACCGTGACAGCTTCTGTGCCATTTCTCTGAAATCAGTTGTGTATCTCACCAGGGATAATCAACTTCTGGGCACTGGGCAGCAAATTTTGGCAGGATTCAGAGGGCAGGAAGAAGGGCTGAACGGGGAGCTCTGGGGTGGGGCTGGGAAGGGAGGTGGGTTAAGAGGTGAAGAAGTCAGAGGAGCAAGTTGGTCTGTCTTTCCTCCCTGGGGGAGGGGCTAGGAGCGGGTCTTGGACACAGACTTTCACAGCTTCACAATCCACTCTTCTCCTTGGGTTTCTGATGCAAATTCTAGACAACCATTGTTTGCCTCTGAGGGATGCAGAGAAGAAGAGAATTGGATGTTACTCCTCAAATGGTGTGTACCCTTAGGTATATAAAGTCCTGGCACTGGGAAAGCTCCCAACCAAATGCATTAGAAGGGGAGGCAAGAAGCCCCCAGTCCACAGAGAAGTGGTCTCAATCCTCTGATGATGAGGAGTTGCAGTGTGGCCCTGTGACTAAGAGGCCCTCGGAGGTCCACACTCTCAGCTGCAGGGGCAATTGGGTTTGTTTCCAGGAGACTGGACAGAGTTTCAGCACAGCTCTTTCTCCAGGCACCTCTGCCCAGCCATCCCATGTGACTTGACTGCTTTGGCCATAGATGGGGCTAGAAAGAAAATGGACAGGCACTAGGTAAAAGAGAGATCTGGCCAGAAAAGGGTCCCCTTTCCTTCTGTTCTCTGTTTGAAAAATCCCCTGTGACAACACCAATATCAAGGGACTGGGTGAGGGGAGAAAGTCAAAAAGTCCAGCCAACCCATTTTAGCCAAGGAGCAACTGTTGTGAGTGCGCGCGCGCGCGCGCGTACGCACACACACACACACACACACAATTTCTTAGAGGGGCAGGAAGATTCCTAGGGGTAGGGACTTGGTAGTCACATTTGTGGACAGATTAGGATGACTTAGATGTCCCCAAGCAGACTGAACCTCACAGGGCACATGTTTCCTGCACACAACAGCCTGCAGGTGTATTGGAGCCGCTGAAATTTCTGTAGATTCTCTCAGGCCGAGCATACAGACTGTACCTAAGCTATGCAGCATGAATGAAAGCCCACACTAGGCACATACCAATGACATATGTGTGCATTTATATCAAACACACAATACATCCTTTTGTATGCAGAACTTGATGAAATGGTGACCACCCAACTTTCAGAACTGCACACACACACACACACACACAGGAGACCTGTAGATAAAGTTAGAAAATGCAGTACTGGTATTGTTGGCAGACCTATATAGAAATATAGGAGTGGTTGACAGGGACCACAGGCTGTCAACAACCCCAATAAGAATCCCACCCTCTCAGGCAAAGGCTGTTGGAGGAGTCCAGTGGCTGTTTTCTTCAGTGGAGGAAGAGGCAATGGGTGGACCCAAACTTGCTTTTTCTGCAGTCCATGATGACAGAAAGAAGTGTGACTCAAGTTTTCCCCTTTGTTCTCACACAAAAAGGTCCCTGTTCCTGATGTTACTGGTCTAGTATGCTCCAGAGGTCACTGCAGCAACGATAGCCCCTTCCTTCCACCCCCTTCACCTCCCTCCGTTTTGGTTTATTCCCTGCTCTGGAACCATCCACATTGTTTATACCAAGGCAGCCATTTCTTTGGGTTGAAAGGCCCAAGTTCTGGGTCAAGTATGTGAAGAGCAGGTGACAGAATGGAGGTCCAAGCCTGGTGGCTTTAGATGGCCTCTTTCCATATTCCTGGCGTTGTCAGAAATGTGGGCTGCACAGAGCTGTTTCTACGGGCAGTGGGCACACACAGAGATTCTGACACTGTGTGCCAGGCCAGCTGGGGAGGTCGGCTGGATGCCCTGATTCTAAGAAGGGACCCCCTATGGAACCCTCCACCTCCTGTAAGCGCATGCGCTCTTGTGCACCTAGGACACCTCAAGGCCAGTCAGACCCTCTGCCCAGGGCAGGCCCGCATACCCCCCCCCCCGTGTTGTTGGGAATAAAGACAAAAGGGAAACGGAAGTCGAAATTAGTTTGGAAGCGGTCGCTAAATTTCAGACTGGTTTCTTTTTAATCCCCCTAGCTTTGAAATTGGACTTTTCAAGTGAGGGCAAGTTTTCTGAAATCACCTCTTTGGCCCCTTCTCAAGCGCACAGGCCGCCTTGGCCCAGAGCAGCAGAACCACTTCCTCCCAACCAGCTCTCCTCGGGAATTGTGAGGCCACAGCCGGCCAGGAAAGCTTGGGGCCAGCAGAGGAACGTGGTCAGCAAGGGGTAGTTTTTTTGTTTTGTTACTGGTTTTCCTTTACCATGCAAACGAACCAAAAATCCTTCAGAAACTAAGCGACTCCAGGTGATCCCAAATGACAAAGACATTTTTTTTTTCAAGCACATAGATCCAGAATCTTAAGACAGGTGATTCGGTCGGACAAAGATGCTAATGAAGGTGGAAGGGAGAGCAACCTCATTTTAGGCCCTCAAGTCAGAAAACTGCCTTCTTCTCCCACCCACCCCCCACCCTTCTCCATCTGGGCCATAGTTAACCACCTTACATCTCTTCCAAAAAAGAGAGAGAGATTTAAAAAAAAAAAAAAACAAGGAAAATAGAATTTCAGCTGTGCTTAGGACGGTCGCTTGGGTTAGGGAGCCTTAGGGTTTCTCCTTTTTAAAAAGCAGGCCACTAGAAGGCTACCAAACATTCCAAGGGCTCACAAGCGCCACTAGATGCAGCAAATCCAGGGTACAGCACTCCGGGGAGGATTCAGGCCTGACATCTTGTCATGGAAGAAACTAGTTGTAACCCCCTACCCTCATGCCCTCTTTGCCTTTCCCTCGGGATCCTGTTTGGGCTTCCTTTCCCCAAGCAAGTGTTTGTTTCCAGTTTTCCACTCAGATTTGGCATCCTTCCCCCTCCCCGGCTCTGGCTCTGGCGGCCAGCGAGCTAGAGAGAGCAAGCGGGAAGCTGGGCTGTTACAGCACCCGGGAGCTGTTTGCCAGGGCGGACACAAACACCAGTCTCTGGGAGTGATAAGAAAATGGAGAATACTGTATTTGCTTTAGAAAGTTTTTACATATAGATAAACACGCAGTTAAGATAACAGTAAAAGCGCCCTACAGGAGTGAATGGGGCCTCCAAAGCGGCTAGGAAAAACGTGAATAGCTTTTGCATAAGAATACTACGGTCTCACTCTCTGCTTTCACTAGCGACAGGGTCCCCCTCTCTCTCTCTCTAACCCCGGCCACCTCGCCAAGCCTCGATCGCCAAGTCCCCAAAAGGAAAGAGGTGAGTGGGAGGGAAGGAGGGAGGAGAGAGAGAAGGGAGAGGAGAAAAAAGCAGGGATCATATACAAGCAATTTCTACATATATATTACAAACTGGGAAAATGACCGATCATTAAGATATACATAATTCATATAAAATTTTGAAATAAAAATAAAAATCTGTTACAGTCATAACTATTCTTTTTCCACATTTATAACCAGTACCCACACAGGCAGTGACAGAGTGGAGAGAAAAGGTGCTTACGAAGAAAATGATTGTCGGCTGAACAAAAACAGAGGATTGCATCTTGTTTGACCAATACTTGGACTTAAAAACAGAGAGAGAGAGAGAGAGAGAGAGAGAGAGAGAGAGAGAGAGAGAGAGAGAGCTAGCTAAAGGAGAAAAGAGCAACAGAAGGAAGAAACATTTGCTATTTCTCTCGAGGAGTTTTTTCCTATCTTTCTTTCCTTTTTTTTTTTTAAACAACAAATTCAGAACGGAGAGGTCAGATTTTTTTCTTTTTGTCTGCTTTTGTCGTCTTGTTGCAGCGGCGGTGGTGGTGTTTTGTTTTTTTGTTTTTTGTTTTTTGTTTTTTTGTATAGTCGACTCTTTAAATCATTTTAAACTAGAGAGAATATTTTCCCAGATACAAATAAATCGTCATGCAGGTGGGGTGCCGGGTCCGTGGGAACCAAAAGGAGAAGCCGTGCTTGTCCTAGAAAGTATACAATTGTCACCTCTTTTATGCTTTCTGCCCGTAACATCAGCGTTTGTGACTGTCTGTTGGCGTCGCGGTCCTTTGGGGTGGCCGTGGTGGTAGGTGGTGGGGTATTTTTGATGGTTTGAGGTTAATTTATTTTTCTTGTTTTTTTTTTAATATATTTTTGGCGGGGGTGGGAGTGTGTATGGACTTGTGTGTGTGTCTGTCTGTGTATCCTGATTTCGGTTTGTTCTAGGGATGGAGTAGAAGAAGAGGGTGAGGAGCAGGGTTACGAAGAGGAGGGGAAGGTGGAAGGGGAGGAGGGGGAGGAGGAGGGCGGCCTTGGCTATCATACATCACATTCCGAGTCGCTGGAGGTTACCGAGAGGATCGAAGTGCCGGTGTCCGCGCGCTCCGTCAGGCTGGACACACTGGTGGTCGGACTGGCCGCCGTGGACGGTGACTCTGCTGAGCCGTGCGTGGGGCAGCCGGGCTCGGCCAGCGAGCGCATCCCGCTTGGCCCGATGGCCTGGTGCTGGAGCCTGCGGGGAACAAGAGAGCCATGCCCTCCCTGACTCGGTGGCCCGCCACCCTGCTCGCCTCGCTCACACCGCGGGGAGCCTGGCCCGACTGGGCCCGCACTCCCCTACAACAGCGGCCTCCTGCGTGGCGTGCCCCTAGCCACAGCCCTCAACGGGGCTCTGTGTTCTTCCTGGCACCCAGCTGCCCCCTGAGTACCGCAGAGACTTCCTAACTAAAGTCCGAGCTCCCGGTTTCCCAGCCCAGGGATGCGTTCCGGATAGGGACGGCCTCAGATGAAGGGCAGACTCCCAAGCCAGCCTCCAACGGAGACCTGAGCAGGCAGCAAAGGACCCTGAGCCCGGACCAGCAGACAGTGGGGAAGAGCTTCGCTTTCTTCCGCAGCCTCCTAGGCTCACATAACTGGACCCGGAGAACCAGGGATTCCACAGAGGCTCAGGCCATGGCCTTCCCAAGCACACACCCCAGAACTGTAGGGGTTCTCCTCAGAGCACCCATCGCTTTCCTTTCTGAATCTCTACGCAGAGGGCGCAGGACACGGGGAAGAGAAAAGAGGGAAGTTGGAAGCTAAAAGATGGGGGGAGGGGGGAGAAGAAAGAAAAGGGAAGAAAGAGAAGACAGGAGGGAAGGACAGGCTGTGTCTCTTTTCTGGGTGACGAAGCAGTTGTCTGAACCTAGTGTCTCCCTTCATGGAAGCCTTTCACTGGTCATGGTCACTCCCCCCATCTGGCGAAATGTGGCCTCCAAAAGGAAGAGATGAGAGGAACGTGGATTCAGGCCTGGGCCACCTAAACCCGCACACACTCTAAGCCTCCAGCCACCAGCAGCTGTCAGCAGTCGGTGCCCCTGCTCCTTGCAGCGTCCCAGGCCTGTACCAGAACGTCTGCTCAACCCCTCTTCTTTCCTCTCCCGTCCCTTTAGACTAATCATCTCTCTGCCCTCTCCCTTTTCTCTTTACTTTCTCACAATCGAGCTTTAAAGATCCACCAGAACCAAACAACTTTGTGACTCTGTAACCAACTTGCCTGCCATGACTGCACCTGCGATTTTGCTCCAAAACGAGTGGATGCTCCTGAACTGAGGCGATAGGGAGACTTGAAGCTTTCACTATCCCGCCCCCCCCCCCAACACACTAACACTCCAGGCCTGCCTCTCCTGTCCAGGGATGGTGGCCACCGGCCTTCTCTTTGTGGCAGGAACCCTGGCCCCCTTTCCCCTCTTTGACTCGTATGGACGCCTCTAAACCGAGCCCCCCCCCCCCGCGCTTTTGCAGTGCACAGAAATAATCAGACAGCAAGTAGTATTTTCCTTTCCTTCCAGCCTTCTAGCTGGTGCCAGGGCTGAAGAGACCCGCGAGGGGTTTAAGGCCCCTTAGGGACAGGCACGGAGGGTTGAGGACACCAGAGGCATGCTCACACAGCGCTGGCTCTGATAAAAAAAAAAAAAAAAAAAAGCCCTTCTTAAGCAAAGCAGAATATAAACCCACAGCCGGTTGTTCCCTGTTCCAGGGCAACCAGGAACTTTTCTCTAACTGTCCAGAGAGCACCGGTATATCTCCAGAGCTGGATCAGCCGCCTCTACCATGCCCCGACAGCCTGCGTTTTCACCCGTTTCCCTTTTTCTAGCCCCGGAGCCTGTGGTGGCCCGGCCGCGGTCCCCGCCACTGACCTGTTCTTGGCCGCCGCTGCGCGGTCGCGCTGTCGCCGGTTCTTAAACCAGTTGCCTACTTGTGTGGGGGTGAGGCCGGTGGCCTGCGCCAGTTCGCGTTTCTTGCTGGGGTTGGGGTAGGGATCCTGCAGGTACCACTCCCGCAGCAGGCTCCGAGTCCGCTCCTTGAAGCAATGGGTCTTCTGCTCGCCATCCCAGATGGTGCGCGGCAGAGGGAACTTCTTGCGCACGCGGTACTTGTCCACCGGGCCGAGCGGGCGGCCGCGCAGCTTCTCGGCCTCCTGGTAGTGCGCCTCGAGCCACATGGCCTGCAGCTTGCCGTGAGACTCCTTAGTGAACTTGTGGTTCTCCAGGATGTGGTACAGGTCGCGGAAGTTGCCGGTGTGGAAGGCGACGACGGCGCGCGCGCGCAGGATCGACTCGTGTTTGTTGATGGCCTCGCACGCCCCGGGGGCCACGGGCAGCGACCAGAGGAAGCGGCCCAGCCGCTCGATGTCGCCCGTCTCCTCCAGCGTCTCGCAGACGCTGGCCACCTGCTCCGGCGAGAAGTTGAGGGTGGGCAGCTGGAACATGGACAACTCTTCCGGGGGGGCCCTGGAGCCGCCGCCGCCGCTGCCGCCGCCTGCTCCGCCAGCACCGCCGCCTCCCGCACGGTTCCCGCCGCCGCCGCCTCCTCCCGCGCCGCCGCCGCCGCCGCCCGCACCGCTCCCGCCGCCGCTACTCGCCAGAAGTAGGGAGCAGTGGTGAGAATCGGCGAAGTTTGGCAACAAGAAGTGGGAGGAATAGAGGTCTAGGGGGGAGCGGAATACCATGGACTGACCTGAGAGGAGAGGAAAAAATTCAGGGAGAGGAAGAGAAAGGGGAGGAAGAGGAGGAGAGGGGCGATGAGGACCAGGAGGAGGGAGAGGAGAGGGGGGAGGAGGAGATGGAAAGGAGGGGGGAGCAGAAGGAGAAGGAGGGGGAGGAGGAAGGACGTAAGGGACACCCACACCCCACACACATCCACATACACACACACCCGCGCAGCCACATAGAGAGGGAGGAAGGAGAGCGGCCCGGTGCGCGCGCAGAGAGAGAGAGAGAGAGAGAGAGAGAGAGAGAGAGAGAGAGAGAGAGAGAGAGAGAGAACCCGAGGCAGAGAGAGGGAGAGAGGGGAGAGCGAGAGCCAACCACGGCCGAGTCAAGATTCAGCGATTCCACAGCAATCGCCCTAATGACAACAGCCTCATAATATCTCCCCTAAATCCACAGTGAGTGCAGCATTGAAACATTTTGTTTCGCTTTTCTATTGGTCTGTGGCGTGTCGTTGTGGCGTTGCCACGGCAACCACTGCCAATCACTGTCAGCCCTGCCAATCAATACTGAGAACGTAAGGACGGTTTTACCACTTAGCCGGAGGGGGGGGGGGTGAGGGAGAAGAGGGCGAAACAGAATTTTAAAGAAAAAAATCTTTGCAACTCTTAATATCCTCTCTCTCTCTCTCTCTCTCTCTCTCTCTCTCTCTCTCTCTCTCTCTCTCTTCTTCCTCCTCCTCCTCCTTCTCCTCCTCCTCCTCTTGCTCAAAGAAGTTTTAATCAAAAATTCGAAAAGGAATAGGGGTAGAGTAGTTGAATGCAGCGAGCTATTCGTTACACGGAGTGTTTGGGGTTAGGAAGAGACTCCAGCCTCAGGAGCACCAGGCAGCCTTAGATGAGGCTAGAGACCAGGTGTCCCGGCAAGGTTTGCACATGGTGTCTCAGCCACCTCCTTCTGTCTATGTGACCACTGGTCAGGAAGAAAGAGGAGAGATGATGAGGCTCACTGCATAGTCACCTTAGCAAGCTGCTGGGGGAGCCTAGATCTGGGAGACAGAATATGGTACCTAGGAAGTTGAAGCCAGGGCTAACATTAACACAGGAGGCTGTGAGTCCAGTGCCCTTGGACTACATTTCCCAACTCTTTCCACACCATTGCACAGTTCTGCTCCCAGCCAAGGATTGGTGAATTTTTCCATCACTATGCATTTTATAACAGTGGAGACATTACACTTTCTCTGTCTTCAAAATCAACTCCACTCTTTGTTCCCCCACCCCCAGACTTCAGCTGTCTCCCACAGTGGTAGACTAGCAACAGGAGGCCAGAAACCTAGGGACACTGGACCTAGGGGAGGATGGAGGATGCCCACTTTTCCTACCATGGGTACAACCCCTGTCATGCCCAACATCCCCCAAAAGATACAGAAACTTTAGAGGCCACCCTGAGTAAGCGCCCAAGGCCTGAAAGCCTTGTATGTAAATAACTACAATAGATAATAAAAGCCAAAATTCTCCATACATAAAGCAATATCATAACCCTGAAACAGACTCCCCTTGTCCAAAGAACGCAGAGGGTCTTTCCTGCCTGCGACTACCACAACCTCCAAGCCAGGCCCGGGCATTTATTTATTCTTAGGTATGTTGCTTGTGAGAAGTTGTAATCTGCATCTTGAGGCCGGCCTCCCTTTGTGAGGCTTCTGTAACTATGGAAGTGTGATTTACGCAGATTTGTCCGGGTCAGAGACATCTTTCCCTACGCACTGTGTATATTTAGACAGGATTCGGACTGGTGTTAAAAAGTGTATATGTTGAATGGATTCACACACAGTAGCTAACAATGCCCACATTGTCGGCCCATGTACAACGCGTATTGAAACGCAGCGCCCAGACTTCAACTAATCTGCCCTCAATAAAGCTGAAATAATTATCCTAAGCTGCCTTTCCAGAAGAAAAATCATTGAGGAATTCAAAACTTTTTTTTAAAAGATCTTTTCTACATTCCGATGCAGATCTGGGGGCGCGGCGCCGGGTACACACCACTCAGGAGAGCTCAATGAGGGAGGAGTGGAAAAAAAAAAGAAGTTGTGGGAGAATTTAAACGTGAACTCAACTGGAGGCTGGAGCCAAAATGGTCGCAGGCCCTAAATCTCAAGCTCGGATCTTCCTTAGGCCTTGATCCGACAGTGCCAGGTTTTAAAGGGCCGAGGAGTGCAAACTCGATTTGAGGGTGACACCGAATGTTTGGGTTGGGCTAGGGGACTATACTGGCTCTTTAGCAGGAGGCAGCTCAGGGGGCCTAAACTCGCTGACCAGGGCAGAAGAATGTTCACCCTAAAAGGTAGATCCGTCGAGCCCCACTTTTGGCGGTCTCTCTCCAAACATCTTCATCTGCACCAGGAGTGCTTTTCCGCTCAACTGCAAGGCTCTGGGCGGTCGCTCTTTGCAGGCCCAGAAAGAGCCCAAAGGTTGGGACACAAAAACAGACACTTCATCTTTTCTTCCGGACCCCTTTCTCTTGTAGGGGGAAGGATTATAGACTGAAAGGTGGGAGGGAGAAGGGGCAGGAGGAGGAAGCGGGGGGAGGAAGGAATGAAAAAGGGGAGGGGAGTGGGTATTGTGCCGCGTGTGGAGGGGGAGAATTCCTACGGGTGGGTTTCCGAATATTGTGTTCAACTTTTTGAAAGCAGCTCGTGACCCCGAAACTGCATCCCCCGGAGCCGGGGACCCAGGCGCCAGGCGGGCGGGTGAACCCGGCCAGTCCCTCCCAATCCCCGCAACCCCCCGCCTCCGAGTGGGGGGGATCCAGGCCTGGAGGGAGGCTGGGCAGGTGCCGAGGGCTGTGCCGAAAGCGCTGAAATCGAAAACCCTCGCCACTCAGGAAGAACTGAGGCAAAAGGATCACAGATGCTGCTCGGGGCCAGCCCTATACTCCCTCCAGTGCCTGGACTCCCGTGGACCCGCGGGGCTCTGCAGTTCTCAGACGGCCGCGCCTTGTGAGCGCTAAGCCGGGAGGAGGGCGCAGGCAGGGCGCACAGCTCTGAGCGCGCCCCTACCCGGCTCGGGCCCGCAGCAGCCCCGACTGTCCGAGAGCCTCTCCGCAAGCAAGGCTCTGCGCCGCCCTCTGAGCCCACCTCCTGGCCACAACGCCGCCTGCGCTTCTCCAGCCCAGGCCGGAAGCCCTACGCTGCCTCCTGAAGCCGGTAAGTTGAGAGTCCTGAAAGCTGAGCAGGGAGGCGGGGCGGGTGGTCCCTGATGCTTATTGTAGGACTGGATCCCGCCGAGGCTCCGCAGGGTCTTGATCTAAAAGGTTTGGGTGTGTGCATTTTTGGAGAGGGTGTCTGTGAACCTCTGGAGTCTCCCCAAAATCCCATTCGCTGAGCATTGGTGAGAGGAACTGGTGCAAAGGACCCAGGCTGCTTTGCTCCCTGATCTGGGGTGGGTAAAGCGAGGGCTGGGAATGGAGCCCAGGGCACTTCCAGAGTGGGTGGGACGCTGAGGATCGCCTGCACTCCGGTACTCTCAGAGCCACAAAACCCGAGGGGATTGGCTTGTAGGGCCTCTAGATCTCTTCTCTTCTCTTCTCTTCTCTTCTCTTCTCTTCTCTTCTCTTCTCTTCTCTTCTCTTCTCTTCTCTTCTCTTCTCTTCTCTTCTCTTCTCTTTCTCTCTCTCTCTCTCTCTCTCTCTCTCTCTCTCTCTCTCTCTCTCTCTCTCGCCTCTCAGACTCAAGGACTGGGGACTTGGTGGATCTATGGCATTAGTACCCACAGAGGTCACCTGCACAGACAAATCTGTCGCCACCCTTCAACCCTGGCCTACCGGATCTGCGGGGAGAAATGCAGCATTTGAATTGGGGAGTGTTCAATCCTGCTCTGCGGGATTTACAAATATCAGCTACAACCCAGCCATGAGAAGGTCTCATACAGTCAGAGGACTTTGCGGGAAGCACACTCCCTCCTTGTTTTGGGTTACAAGGAAAGCCCAGGAAAGCTAGTCCCAGAAGGCCTGGGTCAGCTACACCCAGTTCACCCATGCTCAACCCGGAACAGCCGACCCAAACGGTCAGGAAGGTTTGTCCTGGGGGCAACGCCTCTTCCGGGCTCTAGGACGTTGGAAGACAGAGAGATTGCTGGGTAGCGGGTGGTCTGGGCCTCCCCGCAAGCTGCAAACGAAGGAGCTTGGTGCAGACCGCCAGGGAGGGCGCAGGGGAGCGCAGTACTCAGGCGGGGAGGCCTCGAAGCCCTTCAAGGACCCCGATTACTTTCCTTTGAACAACAACAACAACAACAACAAAAACAACAACAACTGCTCCCTCCTCCTTATATCCCCTCCCTCTTTTAGCCTCCAGGCACCAGGGCTTCGAGTAATTGTCCTTCAGGACAGTAAACACAGCTCAGTTGCCTCAACTTTCCTGGTGCATAAAAGTTCCCGGCGCGAGGGGAAATTTGAATATTTGATCAGCCCCTTTGAGTGACCCTCATTAGCCTGGCGCCCTGCTAAGGCCCCACCATTGCAAAAAAGCTGCTGGGCCCGGCATTTGTACGCCTTGTTAGCGCTGCTTAATGAAGCCGCCCCGACGGCTCAAAGGCGGCCTCTGGGGCCGGCAGCGCGCACCTCTCGGCACCCCGCTCTGCCTAATGAGCCCCGCCGCCCGCTAAAGGCCCTTCCACCCCCCACATCCTCAAACAAGAGGGGTTTGGCTCCGTCTAGGACCTGAACACCTCCCACCACCGGGCCCAGGAGGGTGGGCACAAACCCAGTCTAGCTGGCTACACGGTGATCTAGCCCCTGGAGAAAGAAGCCAGCTACTTGGAGTAAGCAAGCTAAACATGGTTGTGTGAGTGGGAAAGTAGGGAAGTGGATTTTACAGCCACTAGGTCTAGCTCACCCGTGGGTGCCACGAACCTTCCCTCACAGGGCCAGCTATAAATCAATTAGCCAGCCCAGCTCCTTAAAGGTGCATCTGGACTAGTGTTAGAGCGTCAGAAGGGTTGGTACACAGGGGAGGGTCAGCTTTCCACTCCCCCCTCAAATTCCTTTGCTCCGGTCTCCCCAGGAGGCCTGGCACTTCTCCCCAGGTGGCCTCACACTTTCTGGAAGGTCAACTTTCCAGACAACTAGAACTCTAGGCCTGTATTTGAGAAAGGGTGGGCAGATTCAGCTCCCCCAGGCCGCTGCTGCTCACACCCCTCGGAGAATGACTTCCAGTTTCACACAATCCCTCCCCTGGTCTCTCTTCCATCGCGTTTATAGCCATGGAGAGGTCTGAAGAACTTAGCCCAGGAAAGACCACGCTCCTTAGGCAAGACTGGAACCTCAAACAAACCTGGACGAGAGAAGGGAAATCCTAGGAAAAGGGAGTGGAGACAGCCACCCACTAGGACAAGCATCTACTCCTTCTCTCCTCTTCTTGGGCCAAGGAACACGGCTAACTAGTTAATATAAGAAACCATTAGAAACTGCACTTCACTCCTCAGAAAGAGTTGACATCTCTCACTGCCCTCTCGCCTCCATTGTCCTTTCTCCTGGACAGTTGGAACTCAAGGTCCCCTTTCACTCCCTTCTTGAATACCCCTAGCACTTGCTGGGTTGGAGGAGCAGGGAACTCTCGGTTCTCCACTCAGGACTTTCTGGAAGCCCATCTCCGTATGCTCACCAGCCCACCCTCCTACGCTGGTCAGAGTGAGATTGCTAACCTCAAGACCCCATTCAATGCCAGCTTTCAACTGCTGCTGAAGACCAATGTAGGTCCTGGATTAGAAGAACCGCAGAGTGTAAGTCTATTTGACCGGCCCCTCCTCCCTTCCCTCCTTCCATTCAGCTCCACTCCCGTGCCCAGCCCCCATTCCATTCCACGACCCCCTTAACTAAGCCCAAGCATAAACTCCAGGATCATCTCTGAGCCGGACGACAGTAGTGTCCAGGTCACGATCCGTTCTAAGGGCAAAAGCAGCGGCAGAAAAGTCAGGGGCGGGTGCTCTAGGAGAGAGGGAGACCTGAAGCGGAGGGTAGGATTCAGTTCGGAGCCCACCGGCTGCTGAGGGGAGGAGGCGAAAGGAGGGGGTTGGGAGTCCACCGGCATTGGGTCGGGGCAGCAGGGACTTCAGGCGGCGGCGTGGGGGGCTAGATCCGGAGGAGAGGGGAGGGGTGGCGGGGGTCGGAGGAGCACGCAGGGCGGAGGGGTGTGGGGCTCTTTAAGAGCCACACGGCTAGCAGGAGAGGCGTGCGGCCCTGTGCTGGTAGCGCACTGACCCCGAAGGGGATTTAGCGGGAAGGGAGCGACCGGGTTCTGGGGGCTTTGTCCGGGGGCGCCCAGAAAGGCCGAGGCACAAGAATAAGAAGCGGCTGCAGCGTGAAAGGCTGCGAGGAGCGGCGGCGCTGCTGCTCTTGACTTCTGAGCAGGGCTTAGAAGGCCTGCCCCGGCTTAAGCTGAACTGAGGGTGCAGAGTCCTGAACGCCGAGTTCACGAGCCCTGAGTCCTGGCCTCTAGGCTGAGGAGGCGTGGGATAGGGGCGGACGCTGGAGTAGTGGGTCTTCTTGCGACAACCCCTTCGTGGATCTTACAGCCTTGCTACCCTAGCGCAAGGTTGTTAGCCTAGCCCGCCGCGTCTGGCATAGCCAAAGAAATTTACTTTCCCAGCTTGGCTTTTGCTTTTGTGTGTCCACCTCGAGCAGATCCGGAGCTGGCCGACCCCAGACTGATTCTCAACAGGTGGCTGGGTAAGTCTGTTTAAAGAATTCCGTGTAAATCATCAGCTCCTCCCCGACCCCTTCCCTTTCCCCTCCCTCTTTCCCCCTAGGCGGGTCCGAGTACTCTGGGCTCCTCCCGCCAACGGTGGCTCGGGTGTTGGGGGCGGGGTGGCAGGGTACTTGCACCCTACCATGGGGGCTTTCTGGCTTGGGGTTCCAGGTTAGTAGATCCCTTGTGAAGCCTCACCCGGTACCCCGGAGTTCCAATCACCAATGATTACTCTCAGCTTCTGGCACTGAGCCTCTGCGTCCCAAGAGGGGGAAGGAGACAGAGCGCGCAGCAGAACCTCAAGATTTGAACCTGCAGGAAAGGGGTCGAGGGACCCCTGGACCAGCGGTCTTGGTGTAGGGGTCACAGAGGAAAAAGAGCTCTCCATCCTCTTTGTGGGAGACGCGAGAGACTGCTTGGAGGGATACGCGCCAGTGGCACAAAGCCGGGCAGAGGAGTGGGGAGTGGTTCTGCAACCGAGGGTAGTGGTGAGATGGGGGAGGAGGTAGAGGAGGCCAAAAGAGGGGGGAGGAGAACCAAAGAAAGGCAAAGGCAAGAGATCCAGGGCGTCCGAGAGAAAAGTCCAAAAATGTCCCTAATGCGCGCTTAGAGCAGACGCGCGCTCGGGGGCGCACAATCTCAATTCTCTCTCTCTCTCTCTCTCTCTCTCTCTCTCTCTCTCTCTCGTCCTACACAGGTAGTGCCCCCCCCCCTGCTCTGTGTTGGTCGTGCCGGGACCCATCGCACACAGAGAAGCCACCTTACCCCTCACCTCACCCCGTCGGCCCAAAGACTGACCACCCTCGCCCGAGTCGGGGGGTGGGGTGGGAATCCCGGATCACACACACACACACACACACACACACACACACACACACCAGGGTAGGGGAACAGGGAGGATCTTACCTGCAGAAAGGTAAGAGAAGCCGGGAGCGTGTAGCAGCGGCGGATAAATATTCATTAGGAAGTGTAAGTCCTTTCAAAGGGCTCCGCGCGCGCGCGCGCTCTAGCTCCTGTCTCTTTCCCTCCCTCTGTCCTCCAGGAAGGCTTCCCCTCCTCTAGCTATCTCAACGCCCCCCCCCCCTTCCTGCGAAATACCGGGTGGATCCTAGGCTAGCTAACCTGTTGGGAAGCCTGAACTGCGGCAGCGCCTCTGCAGCTAGCAGTTTGCTTTCGCTCCTGGGGCGCGCGTCCCCCCCCCATCCCCTCCCCTCCTTCCTTTCGCCCAGCCCCTCACCCCTCCTAAATTACTACATCATTAGCTTTATTGGGCGGGGGGGGGGTGGCGGGTAACGGAGCAGCCAGACGCACCTCTCCATAGAAGGGTGAATAGTTGGTGCCCTGCGATGCAACCCCAACTCCATCTCCACCTCATTCTCACCCATCTGCACATCCTCATCCAATCTTGCTTCTTTTTCTTCGCTCTTTCCACCTCCACCTCCATCCTGTGTCAACCTAACTCCCTCAGCAGCCCTCCCACCCGCCGCCGCCAATCCGGATCACAGATTGGGTTGGGAGTGAGATTGCAAGGCTGTTAGGTCCGAAGGTCCTGTGTGTCGAGGTTAGAACTCCTCCCTGCCGTGAGTATGGGGTGGTTATCAAGATCTCCTTCTCCTTCCTGACCCTGCAAGGTTACCAAACAGCCTGGACTTTTGAATCAGATCTCTGGAGCGAGCATTAAGAACTCCAGCCAAACAGATCTCAGGGCCTGGCCCTTTCACTCAGCCGCGGAGGCTGCTTGAGGGATGGGGAGAGGTGACTTCACTCAGCGCCAACGCGCAGGAAAAACTCATAGACGACAGTTGGACTAATACTCGTCCTTTAAGAATGCACTACCTGAAGTTAGTCGAAAGTCATCTTCAATCAAGGAAAGGAAAAAAAAAAAAAACCTCACATCTAGAAGCTTCGCTGAAGCCACTTCCAACAGCACGCGAACATGTTTGCGCACACCCTTCTCTGTGCACTCCCCAATGCCTGCTCTCTCTCGGGCAGGTGAAAATACAGGCTGCCCAGGCCAGAGGAGAGAAGGCGGCGGAGGAATACATCGCTTAGGGTTTTTTAGAAACTAGGAATAACTGTTTTCAATACTCTGCTCTGCTACCAGGACCTTAGGTCCTTCTTGGGACCCTGAAAAGTGGCTTTGCCCCACGATGTGGGGGGGGGGGCAGTGACTCTAGCTCTGGCCCTCCTACTGGGAGCTTAAAGTTGGGGTGAAGGGCTTAAGGAGGAGCCGAGGGGGCGGGCCCTGTTAGTTTGCAGTTGTAAGTGCAGCTGTGCCTGGGACACCAAGAAAGAGAGTCTCACCCGCTAACGCTCCTGGTGCTTGCTTAGAGGTTCCCCGAGGTTAACTACGGGAGCTTCTGCTCTCTCCTGAGCCCCAGGCCAACACAGGACGATGGTGGCCGGGATGCCAGCCGACGCCTAAACTCAGTAAGACTTCAGTTGCCTCTCATTTTGGCTGTTCAGAGCTAATGTCTACCGGAGAAAGTTTTAGAAGTGGGTCGCACCCGTCCTGAATCCACCCTGTGAGGTGGCAGAGGGTCAGAGGGTCACTTCTTCTTGTTAAAGGTTAGCATAATACTTACTAGGGTAGAGGAAGATGTGGAGAAAAAAAAAAAAAGCCTACGGTGCCTAGGACTCTAACCACCTTACAGCTTACTCAAAGTTCAGAACCTCCCATTGTACACCTTCTCTCCCCAACGCAGATCCCTAAGGTCTCATCTTCATCTGTGTGTGTTCACAGAAGGTACAGTGTGCGAGAACACACTTAGGGAAATTTTAGGAACGCTAACCACAGTCCTGGAGGAATAAAGATGTGGCGAAGGAATGGATCGAGTGCATGAACACATACACCTTGTTGTCCAGATGCAGACAAAAGCTACCATGTCCGCTTGGAGTGACACCCAGACATGCACAGAGATGTACAGGAAGCCAAGGAGAGTGGGATCAATCAGAGTACAGTACAAGTACAGAGTACAGTGCAAGATGCCCAGGGACCCTGGAGAAAAACCTTTGTTGACTCTTCTGTATGGAAAGTTTCTGAAGAAAGGGCCAAGGAATGATCTGCCCCGGAGGCTGCCTTTAGGCTCCCATACCTGCTCTGTTGGAGACACCCAGAAGAGGCCAGTACGCCAAAGACTTTTTGGTTTGGTTATTTCTGTTGCTTGTTGTCTTTTTTCATCCTTTGCCTGGGAAGTTGTGCTCTGGAAGAGGGCTTGAGTAGACAGCACAGGCCTCCAGTAGATAACAAGAGATTCTCAATCTCCAATGAGGACATTCCGCTCTAAGGAAGCTTCCAGATAGGGGAAAGCCCTGTTTTGTCCCCCTTTCTCCTCTGAGATCTGAAAAAAATAGAAAGAAAAAAAAAGAAAAAGAAAAAGAAAACAAATCTAAAAACTATAGCCCAATCCCATATACATTAAATAAATCCACAAGGAATACGCTAGACCAAGCTAAATTATGTATTTAACTCATTTTCTTTTGTGAGATACTGAGAAGTCTTCAACTTCCTCTATTCCAGGCAGGGATTGAGGTCCTGGCCTGGCAGAGATTCTACCACCAGGGTTTCCCACAGTGGTTCTGGGGCTAGGCTTAAGGTGTAATGACTTGTTTTCTCTGTCACCTCTTCTGGGGAACTGGGGAACTGTCCCAGACAATGGCTGCCCCAGTTCCCTCTAGAAGAGACAGCCCCCCCCCCAGAACCCGTTGCCCTCCAACCTCACCTCGTTTTCCAATGTGCTCTCTTGAGCTCATTCTCAGAGCTCTTAAAGTAGTAGGTGTGAGTCTTGTACCATTTCTTTAAAAGAAACGACTAAGGGAAGGGAGGGAGGGAAGGAGGGAGGGAAGGGGTGGGAAGGAGAGCTACCTCCTGGGCTAACAGGTCCAGGAACCACTCTGTAAGGAGCAAAAGAGAGCCTGTGTTGTAAAGCAGAAGTGATCCCCCCGGACGTTGCTGCAGGGCGCCTTGCAACAGATGTAACTGTCCACTGAAGAGACAGAGGGTGGGCATGGGGAAGATTTTTTTCCCACCCTTTTGTGAACAACTCTTACACTTTTCCAAGACACATTTAGTTCCTGGACATTTTTGTGAATTTGTTCTCGATTGTGTTTTGAACAATAAACTGTGAGAATCAACTTCAAGCCCACACAATCAGAATCTTCCTTGGGAGGGCAGGTTCTTTCAGAGCTGTTTTTCTCCAGGTCGCTTTTATCTCACCCCCAATGGGAGTCACCTGCTGATGCTCCTCGGGAGGAGACGGTAACTGAAAGAGGGAAGTGAATGCAGACACATCATCCTCTGAGCCAAAGCGTTACTTTGGTTCCTTCTAGCTTAAGATGCCGAACACTGGTTGGCTTTGAACATCCTCTACTTCGCTAAGAAGTTTAGAGCCTTTCTCACAACAAACCACAGCGTTTTAGAACTGGAAAATGTTTCTTCTGATTTTCCAGTCTTAGGACAATTTTCAAACTCTAACTTAAAAAAATTGTTCATGGGGGTTTAGCTAGAACACTTGTAGCATTCGCTTCTCAAGTAAAGATCAACTGTTTTCTCATAACCCCAACTGCTCCACACACTTCATAGGATATAATGTATTTTCTTTACTTATCCTTGTGCCTTCTGCCCAGGACACAGAACTAGGGGCAAAACTTTGGAGGTCTATGACCTCTTGATAGCAACTGTAATTGTTGGGCTTTTGTTCTTGTGCCTTGAAAATCTCTCATGTACGTCTATGAAAATATGCATTGCATGGGTGTGCTCCTATCAAGTTGTCCACACTTTCTCAACAACCTTTGATGAATCAAACCATTTCTATTGCCCAGGGCAAAGGGCTAATCGCCTTATGGGTCTAGAGTTGTCATAGGATAGTACCCGGTGTGTGTGTGTGTGTGTGTGTGTGTGTGTGTGTGTGTGATATGACAGTTATTACTTTCAAGAATAAATTAAAATAACCAGATACCCCTTTAGTACTTTCCTCAACAGCGTCAATGCTCTAGAGATGGGGCCTCGCCTTCCAAGGTGTCTTCACTCCCACAGGACCCCGGCTCTCTGCCTCAGCCCAACCCTGGGCTTGCGCTCAGAGAGGAGGTATTCCGACGGAAAAAATCCCATACATTTTTAACTACAGTGATTACTAAATTAATAGCAGGCACCAAGACAGATGTCAAAACGTCTTGAAAATGTTTATCTGTGAATAATTGAGAAGGTAGTGGGACGCATTATCTGATTGTGTAATGAAATATGTATGAGGAACAGCTGTATGCAGCAGCCCCTTCCCCTTGCCGCCTTAGCCAGGGCCCTTCTCTTGCAAGCTTTCTTCTACTTTCTTCCACCTTTTTCTTCCTTCTACTTTCTAGTTCGCTCTCCTCTTCATTCACTGCTCACAGGGCTGTGGCTGCAGTGAACCCCAGAGTCGCCTGGTTCTCTGATGAAGGTTAGCCACAAGGTTTCCTCTAAGCCTTGCTGGATTGGCGTTCCGTAGCGGGATGAGGCTTCGTTGTCTGCTGTTCTGGCCATCGCGCCTTCCGGCCAGGCTGCCCGCTGGGTCTCCATGGAGTCTGTGGGAGAGCAGACGATGGAGCGGCGGCGGCGACAACGGTGGCTCGGAGCACCTGGTGTGCGCTGGCGGAGCTGCGCGGCCGGCTCGGAGTAGAGGCCCGGGAGCCCCGCGACTCAGCGGGGTGGGTCTAGGGTCACTGCGGGGTGACCGGGCTGGGGATAGGCCTTTGTTTCCCTCTCTGGCCACATTGCACACTTCCTTCCAGCCCCCAGCCAACCTCCAAGTCCCTGCGCCTTGGCCCTGTTTGTTTTTCCAGCCCCGAGCTTTCCACCCAGACGCACAAATAGCCCTCGTGGCTGTGTCAGCCGCCCCAGGCCGTGGCCCAGCTCAGGCCACAATCTAGCCTCCGCCTCACCGCCAGCTCAGGTTCTGCAGGAAGCAGAGGGGACAGGAGGGCTCCGGGGTCTTCCTGGAGCCAGAGGACACAAAGATCATCGGGCAGGGGAGGTGGCCGGGAATGGTTTAGGACCTCAGTGGGCTGTGAAGGCCCAAGGTCTGGGCTCAGACGGGCGCACGTGGCTTGAGTGGCGGTTCCTGTGCTTCGGACGCGGCCAAAGAGTGGGGACAACGGAGAGGATGAACAGAAGGACTCCTTCTGAGACCCCTTCAAGCATGGACCTTGAATGTCATGTCAGTCACATGTACAAACCCAGTGACCCCCCTGTAGGTATGCTGTCCCCATCTCCGCTTGCAGGTCTCTTTGCAAGGCAATGGGACCTTGTCCCTGGCGCCGCGCTGTCTGTCGTCCCCAACCGGACCACAAGCATGCCGCGGTGTCCACTTGTATAGTCCCCTGGCCGTTGGCCCTTCCTATCATCAGGTGCTCAGTGTCTCCTCCTGGGCCCCCCAGAAGGCTCACCTCCCAGCTTCTAGGCGCTCTGGTCCTTCCTGAACCACCGCCCCTGAGCGCTTGCAGAACGAGGGTCCAGCTTTGTGTTCCGCAGCATCGCAACGCCCCGCGTCTTCACAGGTTCCCTCTGTCTGCAGTAGAGATGCGCTTGGGCATTATTTCTCAAGCATGGCCCATTTTACCTAATCCCTTACATTTTTATTTTAATCCTACACATTACAGTTAATCTGTAATGATACCGCTTCGGATGAACCTGTTGCATACGAGGCACTGCAATTTGTAACCTTGGAAACTGTTTTAAATAAAGATTATAACAGTGGTGTCAATTGTGTTTATTCTCTGCGCAGGGGGCTGCGTAGAGGATTCGGCAGTTTCTCGGCCACAAGGACAGAGTTTCCTAAGAAGGGAAAGAAGAGTGCGGGCAGAGAGGAGAGGTCCGAGGAGGAAAAGAGAGGCCTGAGGACGCTCTGGCGGCTCCAGTACCAAGCCTTGGTATCTTTGGAATTCTGGGGAGAGTGGAAGGGCTTACAAACTACACATAAGTCGGTGAACTTGAACCACCGTGTATCCCGATTTTGCATTGAGCCGGGCCCTGCGCACCCGGAATGCTGAAGCGGCCAAGGGCAGAGAAGGGGTGTATTTGCAACTCGTGGTTTCTTCGGTTAAACAAACCCATAGCCTCAGCAACAACAACAAAAACTGCAAGTGCAGGAAGCAAAATTAAACATAATTCCTTTTATTTATCTGTTTCATTTATATCATTAAAATATTTTTGGTTATGTTGTATAGAATAGCATCCACTCTGATTATTACCTGCCATATCGGCTGTATTCAGCACAGCAAAATTAACAATTAAGAAAAAAAAGGTACATCTTATATATTGTATCTGTCAAGATACGTTACAATTTCCATTAACAAAAAACCCCTATTCTTGTTGAAGAAGCTATGAAGTATATCTTTCATGAGCTCTTTATTAATAATCACGGTTGTCAAAAAGAATTAGATATGCACAGATTGTAGCTGCAAAGGAAATATTAGATGCACAGAATAAAACGTAGAGTGGGATTGAGGCATAACTATTTTTCTTTTTAAAATTTTTTTCAGAGATGAAAAAAAAAAACCTGAGCTATTAAGCTTACTTAAAAGATGGCTTTGTTGGTTTAATTATACTGTAGTTATTTTATAAATATGTTTCAAAGGAAGCTTGCCATATTGCATGTCAATGAAGGCTGTAAAGAAAAGCTCACAAAAGCTAATGCATACCAAATACCAAATTTTAGTCATTAGCATTCCTATTTATTACAAACTAAAAGAACCTATTAACAGATGAGAATTTGTATTTAGCTAGCATTACAATGTTTGGCCATTAAAATAAAAAGGGCAAAGTATATACATTATTTTTTCCCCTTGGGACTATACATTATGTTTGCCTAGAAGCTCACAGGGAGACTAGGAGATGTTTCTGACTGGGAACAGGATTCTACAGTGGGAATAGGCCAGAGGGCCCACAACCCCTATTTTTGGTTATGGAGCTTAATGCTATTCATTTGGAAGCTGGAGCAGTTTAGAGCTGAAACCTTGCCTCACGCTGAGAGCCGCGCAGGAACCACAGCCCTTGAGGGGTCTTTTGTCTTTAATTTGTGTCATGAGCATATGCAAATTATTAATTGTTTCTCCTCTGGGTGAGAGAATGCCTAGTGGTGGTTATTCTGCTTTTGTTTGGATGTTAAAACCCCCTTCAGTGCTCCCCAGACTTTGGTTCTCCCTCGCAGATTTCCTTGGTAGGAAATCCCACCGCTTCTGCTGTACAATAATTCTAGAAATACTCACATATAGATTTGTGCCATTTCAAAAACCAGCTTTTGAGCGTCCATGGCTGTTCTGCACTCCGAAGTAAGTGGGGGATATACGTATTTTTAAACAGCTGTCTGAAATAGGAAAGTCTTCCCAACAATTCTTTATTTTTAAAAACATTAAAGATCATTTTCTTTAAATTGAGGCAAAAAAATCTAAATCTGATTGGGCAAGGAAAATATGTGCATTTTACAAAACTGAAATGAAACATTCAAAATAATAAGAAAGGACTATTTTGAATTCTATTGGGTGAAGGTTTTTTGTTTGTTTGTTTGTTTTGTTTTTAAGTAAACACAGTAATCGTTGTCCAAGCTTTTCAAATCCTCCGATCTTCAAGCGAGGCAAATGATAGTTTCTTCAGAATGATAATTCTTCTTGGGCACAAAGTTTTCTGCCTGCATGTTCTATTAAAAAGGACTGACAATTTGCATTAAGACACTTCTCTGAAAGGCCCATAAGGGGAAACAACAGGTACCAGAAGGAAGGGAATTCCCAACAGAAAGGAGGAAAGAAAGGAACTTTACCAAAGGCCATTATTATTATTTGGAAACCTCCTGTAACACACACACACTTTATTTTCAATAGAGAAACTAGTGGTGTGTGGTTGTCGATGCGGGCATCTGTCCCCTGTGAACCACCTGTGCAGAGAGAAAAGACGCTGCAGCTAATTCCTGCCCCAACTTTGCCTACAGAAACAGTGAGAGTTATTCACTGTATTGAGGAAACCTGGCTGCTTTGATGCTGGGAGACCCCAAATCGAACTCTTTCATCTCTACCCCATTTTATCTGCAGGAGAGGCCAGCTCCCAAGTCTAAGGCATACTTAACATAGAGGTTGGAGGACATGACCTCTGATACCTACAGGAACAGGAAGGCTGCTGACCCTGAGAGCAAAGGCCAGAGCCACAGTTGTTTGGGTCATCCGGCCTCCCAGTCCACCCAACACTCCCCTACTTCAGGGTGTGCCCAAATAATCCAGATGGCTACCCATATGCCTTTCCCCAACTGAATTTTCCTATTACACACTGAATGTAAATATTACCCGCAGCCAAGAAGACTGTTTTCCATATATTTAAACCCAAATGGCTTAAATCTCAGAGTGTTTGGAAGATAACTCACTTTCCAGTAGCCTTAAATCCCGTGTTTCAAGAGCTGATCAGGAGAGACCAACTGAGCGATGACTAGATACACTAGATTCTCTTCTCATGTCATGGCGCTGACATGTGCTGGGGACAGGACACGTACAGTGGAAGCCAGAGGGTGTCCCACTGGGAACAGACAGGGGTCCAGCATAGGAGAAATCTCAGATGGCTTCCTGGAAGAGGCAGAGTTTGAACTGGACGCTCAAGGTCTAGCATGAGTCTAAATGGTATGGGGTACAGTATGTAAGAGGAGTTGGTATCCTTTTAAGCTATAATATCGCATCTAACCTAAGGTGGGCAAATAAGGGTGAATAAATGAGCCAATGGCACTTTTCAATAAAAGCAACGTTACACACCCCTCTGACCCCTCTGAACACTTAGCCTTGGGATGGCCTGACTGTCATTAGTCTAATACCCACTTGAATGTTGCTGCTTTAGCCCCCTCCTGGAGGCCAAGCAGGGAAGTCAGCATGAGATGGCTGCTGATGTCTGGAGCTGACAAACCATGCTTGCTGGTATCTATCACATGCACACTCACATTCTTGTTCAGAGATCTGGATGGGTGGATGTTCCCACCATGGCTGCCCTGTTTCCACCCTTGCAAGAATAAGGAGACACGGTAGATTTTGGGACTTTTGCACTTCGCACGCCCCTCCTTGTTTTGTGCCAACTTCATGTTTTGCTTGCTACATCTCTGAATGCAAAGTGGCTAATGGGGATGGGTCAGGTTTGTATGAAGGGAACCAGTCTGCTGGGAAAGGCCTCTGGATCAGAGTAAAGAAAAGCTGGTCTGCCTGCTGAGCCAGAGAGAGGTGCAGAGGCAGAGGGGCTTCTCATGGGAGAGACATGAATCTCTGTTGTGGTTCTTTGAAAATACACACACACCACCACCACCATGAAATTTCTTTCTTTCTTTCTTTCTTTCTTTCTTTCTTTCTTTCTTTCTTTCTTTCTTTCTTTCTTTCTTTCTTTCTTTCTTTCCTTCCTTCCTTCCTTCCTTCCTTCCTTCCTTCCTTCCTTCCTTCTCTCTCTCTCTCTCTTTCTTTCTTTTCTAGCTCTTGTCTCTAGAAACGACAGGATTTGGGGGGATATTGACCAATTATGAACATTTTTTCTTCTTCTAGAAATAAATGCTTATTATTTTGAACTCTGAGATATAAACTCACTCTGGCTGTGGTGGCATAGACTTGCTCCTCCACACCTAGAAGGTCAGCAGTCCAAGGTCAGCCTTGGCTACATAGCAAGTTCAAGGCCTGCCTGGACTGCATGAGACCAGGTCTGAAAAAAGAAAAACCCAAAGTGGAAAACGGAAAGCAGAAGACAGAATAAATCCTAAGAAGATGAGCAATGCCCACTTCTCCTGATTCCTCTCTGGAATGTGTTCTTATGCCATAGTGAGTCTCTGATCCCGAGACAAAAACCACACTGGCACACAGCAAGCACTGACTGTTCGGAAAAGCCTTTTACTTGAGTAAAGTAGGTCCCAGACTGTACCATGATCCTGCCCTGAGCAAGACACTTCCTCAGTCCTTCCTCTTGGCAGTATCTTTTTGACTTGTCTGTCACCTTCACCTTTGCCTTCACCTCCAGAGACCTTTCTTCCCCTTCCTTTCCCTCCTTCTCCCTCCTCCCCTATCCTTCCCTTTTCCCTAAACAAGCCAAGTTTCTTCTCAAACTAATCATGAAAGTCAACAACTTGAGAGCAATTCAATTTCAATAATAAACAGATGTCTTTCAAGCATCTAGGACGGAAGCAAAGGCCCTTCCATGGGAAATACCTAACTCAAAGGGAGGAGACCCAGGGTTATAAAAGGCTCTGTGAGAGTGTGAAGCCGGAACCTGCCCAGCCACTCCTACAGGTACCACCCTGAGTTCATTCAAGGGAAGCACTCTTTCCCAAGAGCCCCATCTCTTCCTGATTGTACAGTGTGTTCAGTGCCATAGCACATGGTCAGAGCTTAGAGTGTAACCGTGTGAGGATGGAGTCCATCCATTACCACATTCAGGGGTGGAATCCAGGAAGGGCTCTACTCCACAGCGTTGTTCTTTTTTTTTTTTTTTTTTTTTTTTTTTTGGTTTTTGGTTTTTCGAGACAGGGTTTCTCTGTATAGCCCTGGCTGTCCTGGAACTCACTTTGTAGACCAGGCTGGCCTCGAACTCAGAAATCCGCCTGCCTCTGCCTCCCGAGTGCTGGGATTAAAGGCGTGCGCCACCACGCCCGGCTCACAGCGTTGTTCTGACGCTTGGAGAACTGCCCTCAATTTGTGCCTCAAAGTGGGCACTAAGCATGCACGTATGTGTGTGTGTGCGTGCAGCAATTTTACAAGGTCAGCCAATTCAGGCTCCCCTGGGAGTCATGGTACAACGGTGAGTATTGGATGACTTTGTGTGTAGGTGTTGGGGGGGGGAAGAAGTCTATAGAGATTCGGAAATGAAGAGGGGCTGCGATTCCATTTTAATGAGGCTCCTAATTCCCTGGGTAGTTGTCCTGAAAACATCTTCTTCCTTTCTGTTCCTTTCCTTGCAGCGATCAGAGGAGAATGGCCAGGCTGAGGGGGAAGCGAGGAACATATGGGCCCAAGTAGGATCCTGAAAGAATTTCGAGATGCTCCGAGCCCAAATCATACAGGCTCTAAGTATTGGTCAATAACCAGGAGTGAAACAGAAACTTAGACCACACACTCAAGTCCTTCTTTCTGAATGAGGGGCTCCAGTGCTAGGCCACAAGTGGCCGCTATGGACGCTGCATCATGGAGTCTCACCTGGTCCCTCCTTCAACCACGCACCTCAGACGGCAAGGAGAGCTAGATGAGAAGGAGCTGGGGCTCTTGCGATCTGCAGAGGCAGCACGCTGGTCAGGAGGAACCCAGAACACCTGCCTCAGACACAGCCAGTTTGTCCACACACAAAAGGCAGGGACCCTCAGGGCTGAGGGGCTATTAAGTCAAACCTGGAGTCACAGCCCCAATGTCCTCAGACGGTCCCCAACCCTCTGCAGCAATGTGGACAGTGTGCCTGAAAAGCTTCTTCTCTGAGCTTTAACAACTTTCTGGTGTAACTTCTGAGAGGGCTGATTGCTTATTCATGTGGAAGCAAGACGCCCAGTCCGTTTTGCCTGTTTTTGCTACTCTTTGTTGTCTCGGGGGGAGTGTTATGGTAGCTGCAAATGGCTTCTCCAGTGACATTTGCTGACATTCAGTGAAGTACATTTATCAGCGCTTGCGAGCTCACCTCCGCACATGCAATCCATTTTGTTTTGTTCTTCATGGTAACCCCCTTCCCAACACCCGTGCCCTGAAAATGATGAAGGGCAGGCGGCGCATTTCTCAAGCTGCACTCAAATGTCACTGTGAAAAATCTTTAATGGACTAAGTGTAGCTTTTCACGTTACAACTTGTCAGGTACTGAGAAATTCTAGAGTTTCTCCTTAATCCACGAGTCATTGGAACCACACATCTGCAGGTAGACTAATTATAAGCTGTACCAGTCAGAACCGGGCAAGCAGAGACCAAGGAGAACACATTCGCTATCAGTTAATTTTTTATTACTATCATTATTATTATTATTCTCATTCCACTTCATCTCCTACTCAGAATATGCTAGGTATGAGCAATGTGTTACTCTAATTAATTGAGTGACAGCCCCCAACTAGCTCTCCATGCAGGCTTACAGTCTCTACGCACTCAGCTTTCCCAGTAACGTTTTTCATCTTTCCCTCCAACGTAGCTGACTCTGAATCATAGTCCTGGTCCCTTAGGGTTGGCCATGACGGAGCCGCCGAGAGGAACTGAGATGTGTCCCGTCTCCTGTCCACCTAGTTATCCCTCATCGGAGGACATGGCATTGGAGCCAAGGGACTCACATCACCAATGTGTAAGCCTGCATTTTCCTCCCCGCACCTGGTCGGAGCAGTGCCACCCACACTCACAGTGGTGGCCTACAGACTCCCTCTAAGCCTTGCATAGGGGTTTGCTAGGTCTGGTTTTAGCCCCTTTGAAAGGACTCAGCTCAGTGGCTGTTCTTCATGGGTGAATCAGCCCACACTCTACTGGCCATGGCTTCTATGTTCTGCCCCTGCTTCTCGGTTCTCAGGCAGGAACCTCATCACCCATGTGTTACTGTTACGATGGGTTCTCTGGAATGCTGCTAGCTCATTCAGGTGAGACCATCATCATCATCACCATCATCATCATCATCACCATCATCATCATCATCACATTCTATTTATATGAGCACACTGTAGCTGTCTTCAGACACACCAGAAGAGGGCATTGGATCCCATTACGGGTAGTTGTGAGCCACCATTACTCACAATTGCTGGGAACTGAACTCAGGTCCTCTGCAAGAGTAGTCAGTGCTCTTAACGGCTGAGCCATCTCTTCTCCAGTGCTGCAGGTGGAATTTTAGGAGCAAGCTTCAGAGAGATATCTTGTTCCCTTCCACAATGTAAACTAGAAAGTAGGATCTCGCAAACATGGACTCTGCCGGGCTGGTGACCTTCAAACTCTCGGCTTCTAGAACTGTTCACAATAAAATTCTGTTCCTTATAAGGTACACAGTTTTAATTTTTATTTATTTTAATTAACTTTATTTATTTATCTATTTTTGAGAAAGGGTCTCTTGAAGACTAGACTGGCTCCAGATTTGCAATGTAGCCAAGGATAGCCTTGAGCTTCTAGGCCTCCCACCTTCTACCTCTCCATCACAAGAATTACAAGTGTATACCACCACGCCCAGGTTAGGCAATGCTGGGGATCGAACCCATGGTGTTGGGCACATTAGGTAAGCATTCTACCATCTGAACACCCTAGCCCTTAGTTTCTGAGATTTTGTTATAGCAGCCCGAATGGACTAAGACATACATCCCTTTAGTTGGGAGAATCGATTGATCTGTGCATGTCTATATTGTATCTTAATGAATGCACCATAATCAATTAATATTGATTCTGTAGTCAGCATTTAAAGGTCAAAGAGTAGGGGAGAGTATTTGAAATACAAGGAAAAGAGTGGTATTACTAAAAACTATACCCGTCCTGGTTGTCATGGGCCAGATGCTGGAGACTGGAAGATTTTGTTAAGCTGAATAGCTGCGTCTGTCCCCTGCCCCCACTGTCACTCTGGCCTTTCTCCCTTGCATCTGTCCCTGCCCTCTTTCCATGAGTTACTATCACCTCTATGCTTAGCTCTTTGGAGCCCCTCTAGTAAGTAGAGGGCTTGGCTCATGGAGAGCCTGAGTGTTAAGTGTTTCATTTTGTTTTTTATTTATTTTCTGTCCATTAGTTTAAATCTGGGGTGGGTACAGCATCACACGATTCTGTGTCCAATGGCCTTTGCAGGAAGGTTGCTTAGGAATTTGGCTTGAACCACACCACTGTTTCCATGACCCCCAGTTTTTTTCCCCCAGATCACTCTGGTTTTACTTGGTTTGCCTCCAGGAGTCGCTGTGTTGTGTTTTGCTTTGTACACATAAGCACGTCTCTTGCCTAAGTAGAACTCAGCTTCATCTCGGGCATAAACACCTTCAATTTTAAAAAGGAGCCGTGTGCTCTCTTTGGTTCCAGAGACCTCGCTTGTAGCCAGCAAAAAAATGGCCTCACACCACAGCCTTCCTTCCGGGCAGACTTGCTTTAAGAAGTCCTGTTCTCAGCAGACCTCCACAGGCGCCAAGACGGCAAAAAGAGCACTTTAATTGTTTTCCTGGATCACTTTTGTGCTGTAGCTGGGAAAAGAAAAGAAAAGAAAAGAAAAGCCTTGATTCTGCGTGTTGTAACTGTTTCCCAGTTCTTTCTGAAATGCAGTTCTCCAGAACGAGACTAAACTTATTTACCCAGGCTCACCTACTAGTTAAATCAAAGGAACAACCTCAGGTATATCCTCAGTGGTCAGGCATGGTAGGGCAGAATAAATCTGTCTCACAAGTGCAGAAAGCTGCGGTTAGTCCCCTGAGGATGAGTCGAGTGCCAGAAATGTCAGCACCCAGAGCTCTTAGAAGACCAGGACATCACAGACGAAAGCATTCAGTTGTCCATATAGTTTTGACCAGGTAGACAATCAAATCAGATTGCTGAAAGGGTGTGGTCCTATATTAGTTTGGAACCCATTTACAAGACAAAGTTTAGACTTTTAAAATTTGAAGTGTTAGGGATTGAACCCCAGATTTCATACATGCTAAGCAAGGCTTGTACTCAGGGATGATTTTCTTTCTTTCTTTTTTGGGAGGAGCAGTGCAAGCAGGATCTACCATGTAGCCTGGCTGGCCTGAAACTCACTATGTAGATCAGGCTGGCCTAGAGTTCACAGAGATTCACCTGCCTCAGTTTTCTGAGTGCTGCTATTAAAGGCATGTGGTCCCGTACATTCTGGTGGCCGGGTGATGATGTCTAACAAGCATCTGGAATTCCCCTTCATGAAAATAAAGTATTCCCAGGACCTCAGTCCCAGCCTCGTGAAAGCCTCTACCTACTCCCCAAAGGTCTAAAGAGTCTTTGTTCCCCCAGTTAAATGACATGCTCAATGAAACTGCCTCCTGAGAGGTCTGTTTCTGATAGTGCTCACCCGCTGCCTGAGGTCTCCATCACTTCCGGCCTGGCCACTCTTGCCCTGTTTCCCTCTCAGGTCACTGGCCTGATCCCCTTCGATCAAGCTGTTAAAGGATGGGGAGTTGGGTAATATCATTACACCTGGCATCCAGGAGTAACTTTTAAAGGCATCGGTTGTATATTTCACGACCTATAAGGTGTTTGAGATACGCTGTCAGAAGGTAAGTTCCAGGCGTGGCAGCGCCCTACTCTAACCCTTTTAATCTCTTTTTCTTTAACACAGAGAGAAACCCCTATTTCAAAAACCAAGCAAACTAGTCATAACAACAACTGTTGGGGGCCAAACAAACAAAAAGGTAGGGCCTGGCAAATAAAAGTTTCATTACTGGTTTGCTCGCCCCCTGTCCCCATGATTTCTGCAAAGCTAACTTAAGCAAGCAAGTACCATCGCCATGGATGGAGGATCTTCTGTCCCTCTGTTGACGAACAAGATGGTTAAGCAGTGTCAAGGGTAGGACCCCAGATGAAATCTCTGAGAGGATGTCTCCTGGGTGTGGGCATGAGTCTGTTGTGTTTGTGTGAGAGTGTGAAATGTGTGTGGTGTGTGTGTGCTTGAGGAACGGCTGGGAGCAGAAGTGTGCGAAGCATTTTCAGAAAACAGAAAATGTAAGGGTACCCAGCATTCAGTTCTCCTGCCTGACAAGTCTCCTTCATCTGTAATTACACTGCACGCTTAAGAATCAATGTAAGGTCGCTTTTTCAGACTTTTGCATAGAGTCTAGAAGGTCTTCTGTTGATTTGATTGTTTCAAAGCACATGCAAGGAAGAAGTGTGCTGAGGTGACTCTGTGGGGATGTGCTCTCTCCTCTGTGAAGCTGTAGTTCACACAGTGCTAGGACGTGGACTGTTGCATCCAGACATCTCTCCAGGACTAAACCCACCCAAGCCTCTTTTCTTCTCTTCTCTTTCCCTTTTTTCTCTCCTTCCTTCCTTTTTTTTTTTTTTTTGTTGTGTTGTTTTGGTTTGTTGTTGTTGTTGACATAGGATTTCTCTGTGTGCAGCTCTGGCTGACCTAGAACTCGCTCTGTCGGTGAGGCTGGCCTCAAGCTCACAGAAATCCACCTGCCTCTGCCTCCCTAGTGCCTCCCTAGCTTCTGATGTGCTGGTCTCACGGCAAAAGCTTTCCAAACCTTTCCCTCTGGCATTCACCCACCTCTTAGGCACCTTTCCCCTTTGTCGGGCTCCCTGGGCATCCACTCTGCCAGGAATCCCTTTACTCTACAGCCAGCAGCATCATGTCTCTCTCCACACGGTGCTTGTCCAGTGCTCTGCAGCCACAAGCAAGCTCCTTGTGGTCAGGGCCCTGGCTCTGCTGTAGTTGTACAGTAAGCTTGCCATTCTGTTTACAGGGCAGGGACAACAGTAGCCAGACCATGAGAGGGAAATAGGCCACAGAGCCTTGAGCACAAATAAAGGATTTCTTTGTTGTATGCTTCTGCCCCCAGTCCTGGGACTAGCATCCAGCTGTGCGCTGCACATCTTCAGAGGAAGACTGAGGAAGGATGCAGAGAGCTGCTGGGGAACAATGGGCACAAGAAGGCAACCAGAGCTCAGGCATAATGGGGTGACAAATGACCCAGAGCTCAAGCATATGGGGGTGACAAGCAGTGTAGCCTGAATCTGTTCCCCCAGATGTCAAGCCCTTTCTGGTTATCTTCCTGTCTTCTCTCCTCCAGAAAAGTTTTTTCTTCCTTTGTCCCCCCCACCCCCACCCCCAACTTCTCCCACGGATCTCTGGCTCCCAATCTGTTGTCAGTCAACTAGCATCTCACATACTTTTAAGCTTGACTCACTCCTGAGGCTCTGTTCTCAAAACTCAGGCTCTGCTGTGCCCTTTGGTTTTATGCTCTCTGTGCTCTGTCTTCAGCCTCTCTACGGTTGTGCGTGTGCATGCCATATCTCAGGTTCCACTACAACCGTGTTGCTGTTAACACATCTCGCTTAGCCGACTAAGAGGCTATGCAATCTCTCGTTCATGGTCAACTCTGAATGCCATCCGGAGCTATGAACTCTTCTTTCTGGGGTACAGCCATGACATCCATTTCCAGAGGCTTGTGGCTGCTTTCTGGCTACCAGGGCAGGCTGAGTAAGGTCTAAAATATTTACTATGCAGCCCTGTCCTGAGTGAGTTTAATCCTGTTTTAGATTCGAGAGGATGTGTGTGTTGTGACTGTGAGGGAGAGCTAGCGGGTGGAACCAGGGCAGGCACTACAAGAGCAAACACCGCGGGAAGGAAACCGGCAGTGTGTTTCAGAGGCCAAATGGGGTGACTTTTATTGCGTATTCTTTCAAGTCAGGGGATAAAACCCGGGGCCGTGAAGATGAAAGCGAGAATGCTTTACCATCGAGTTTTCTGGAATGGGCTTTGAGAAGAGGGAGAGAAAGCTTATCCTTCCTAACAGGCAGCAAGGCAGAGCTAGCGCAGTTACAGGTACAAGCACTTGTGCACAGAGGGTTGAGTCAGAGGAAGAGGAAGTGCTGCACTGCTCCACCTGTGCTGATTGGCTCATCCTGAGAGTAGGCGGGCTCATTCCTGGGGCTAGCACTGCTCATCCCTATCCACATCCAATGTGCTTTCATTAAAACAACCTAACCAACTACCACAACAGATAGCCGTTTTGGACCTGACAGTACCCTCTACGAAACAGAATCTCACCCACCAGCTTCCCCTGACCATAAACAAACCCAAAGAACTTAGGATGCTATCCACATCACAGTGGGATCACTGTGGGATCACAGTCCGCAGCACCCCAACCCCTGCAGTAAGGTTTTGATCTCAAGGACAGGTGAGCAGGCCTGTCCAGCCTTTGGTCTATCTCTGAACACACAGAATCCATCCTGCCTTACGGCCTCTGAGCAGGTCGGTCTGTCTTGGATGCTCGTTCCTCACCTCTCATCTCCATAGCTGGCTCATCAAGGGCATCTTCCTCTGAACTTCCGGCCAGAAGCCTGTCTAACTCGGCGCCTGGAGTCACTCCCTGTTGCTCTGATGTCACACTGTCTGCACAGATCTTTTCGCCCTTTGAAGCACAGCCTACTAACATGCTTCCACTTCCCTGGGCTATCCTGTAAGTCCGCAGGAACAGGGACACCGCTGCCATTGTCTGCTCCTAGGACTCTGCCTTGCTCCTCATTGGAGAGAGCGGCAATCATTTATTAGTAACATGGGCCTTTGCATTAGAACTCTAACTCCAGAACACAGGAGGTAAGAACTGTCTGCTGGGCTGGCTGGAAGCTTGCGCAGATCTCCATGGAGAAGCCCTGGGAAGCATCTTAAAAGCACTGATGTACACAGGCCTAACTTGTTTGTGTAAAAATCCGCAAGTGTGGGTGGGTCTGGGCGGTACCGAACATGCACGCAGGCAATCAGTAGCATCCAGCAGGGGTTGGCAAAGGGTTAGCATTCAGAAAATTCTAGGTTTAATTGTTTTACGGAAATCATTAGACATCCTCTGTGGTACCAAGCTCGTAGTTTGCAAGGAAGAAAAACCAGGCCAACGGCATCATTAGAAGCCAGACTCTCCGTGGGCGAGGAGGCAGACACAGGATGGCATCGTGAGTTTAAGGCCAGCCTGAGCTCTGTGGTGAGACTATCATTAAAATCTGAGGATGGGGATGTAGCTCGGGGTACTGGTATAGCACATACAAATTCCTACACCTCAGAAGAGAATTTTTAAAATGAGATTAAAAATACAAGAAACCCACCAGGGCGTACTTAGCAAAAGGAGCAGTTGCCCTAAGAAGGTCTGAGATGGGCTGGAGAGGTGGCTCAGCAGTTAGAAGTACTGACTTCCCTCCCAAAGGACCCAGGTTCAATTCTCAGCATCCACCTGACAGCGTTAATCCCATGGGATCCCCTGACCTCCAGGAGTACCAGGCACACATACAGTGCACACACATACATGCAGACAGAGCAGATAAAATAAATTTATTTAAAAAAGAAGACTTGGGGTCAGGAACGGAGGTGCCCCTCCCCCGCAGTGGGTACTTGTGGTTTAATCTACCGCAAATCATGAATTATGAGCCAACACTACTGTATGAAGTCTTCAGCTTCAACCCTCTGCAAGGCACAAGTGGTCCCTCTCACGTGAGTTTAATGGGGCAGGTCTCGGAGTATGGTGATAACTAAGGAGGCAGGGCCCAAGGCAGCCCAGGAGACTGTGCTTAACACTGGAAGGCTGGCTGTGGGTTCTGTAGCAGGCAGACAGGTAGGAAGGCACTTAGACAGCTGTGCCATGAAGCCATGAACCTGGGGTTGGAGGAACATAAACTCCCCAGTGGCTGAGCCACAGGAGTTGTTGGTACTTGTGATTGCCTAGTTCATAGAAGAATTCAGCAGAATTTGACACCTGAGAACATCTCTGGAGAGGGCCTCTTGTTTGTTTGAAAACTGTGGGTGCCACTTGCTCTTTCCATTGTCATCATGGTGAGCAAGACTGTAGGGAGGAACCCAAGGCGACAGGGTTCAGGTCTAGGCAGCAGGGTTCCATGGATTTGCAGTGCAACCAGCTTCCCACCCAAACCCACATGCTGACCCACAGTCTTAGTTAGGGTTTTACTGCTGTGAACAGACACCGTGACCAAGGCAACGCTTCTAAAGGAAAACAAGTCATTGGGGCTGACTTACAGGTTTAAGTCCATTATCATTAAGGTAGGAACATGGCAGTGTCCATGCCACGGGAGGAGCTGAGAGTTCTACACCTTGATCTGAAGGCCGCTAGGAGAACACTGTCTCACAGGCAGCTAGGAGGGTCTCAAAGTCCACCCCCACAGTGACACACTTCCTCCCACAAGGCCACACCTCCTAAAATGCCAAGCCTATTCAAACCACCACACCCACCTTTCTAGCAATTTTTCCTCAAATTTCTCTTTTACTCATAAATCAGAGTTTAGCCTCCTTCTTCCCATCTCCTCCCTGACCTAAGGTTGCTGGTCAAATATGAGCTTGACCTCAGACAGTGTGAGGACCCGAGAGCAACTGAAAAAATACTTTGTGGGGTTGGGACTTGGTCAAGCAACTGGACTAGGAACATGAAAGGGAGGACCAGGCATTAGCACTGAGGGTAGTTGAGTCCCAATTCTGTTCTTACTCACAAGTCAGAAACCCCTATATCCATCCATGTATGTATGTATGTATGTATGTATCTATCTATCTATCTATCTATCTATCTATCTATCTATCTATCTATCTATCTAGGTTTTTAGAGACAGTGTTTCTCTTATATCTATCTATCTATCTATCTATCTATCTATCTATCTATCTATCTATCTATCTATCTATCCATCTATCTATCTAGGTTTTTTTAGAGACAGGGTTTCTCTGTGTAGCCCTGGCTGTTCTGTAACTAGCTCTGTAAACCAGACTGGCCAGAGTTTGAACTCACAGAGATTTGCCTGCCTCTGCCTCCCCAGTGCTGGGATTAAAGGCATGTACCACCACTGCTGGACAGAAACCCCTGTCCAGGGGTTTTTATACCTGTCTCCACAACAGAAGAATATTCTCAGAGAGTAAAGTAGAATTCCAAGACATCCATTCATCCCAACATACACTCAGTCACCATTGATTGGTGAGCTCACCAGGAGGCAGCAAACATGCTGAACTCACACATATGAATGCTTTGACCTGAAGGATAAACTCCTTCCGGCCCTCATTCCGCACATCTGTAAAATGGGATGATTGCGGCACATCAGTGGCTTCTCCAGTTTTACCATGAATGGAAATCCTCTGCAAGGCTTGTTAGGAAAAACAAACCCTGCTGGTGACAACCCACAGTTCCTGATTCAGGAAACCCAAAGGTGCCATCTTTCTAACAAATCCTCAGACATGGCTGAAGTTCCAGGTCCAGGAATACGCATTGAGAGCTGCCGTACCAGGTGGCCTTCCCTCAGGTTCTTGCTAGAAGTGACCATCTTGGTGCAGATTGCCTGGTGATCACTGTAAGAGCTGAAGCAGAAATAGATGGTGAGGAGCTGGCCTGGAAAACGGAAGAGTCCTGTGAGGTCCCCAAGCTTAGGGGTAAATGGATCAGATCAACCCCAACAGAGACACTAAAGCCTTTGCCTCATTATTTTTTTAAAAAATGATTAAAAAATAATTCTCTGACATGAAAGTTCAATCAGATGGCGAAGAAATTATTTCAACTTTCATGGGGGGAATGGTGCCACTAAAAAAACTACACGGGTATTGATGTC
Source organism: Mus caroli (assembly GCF_978045245.1). Classification (NCBI taxonomy): domain Eukaryota; kingdom Metazoa; phylum Chordata; class Mammalia; order Rodentia; family Muridae; genus Mus; species Mus caroli. The sequence continues at coordinate 9,209,474 of NW_028227273.1, forward strand.
TATTAAATATTTGCTTTTCTCTCTAGCCCACACTAGACTGAGTAATTTGTATTTGGCAGAAACCAGCTGCAATTACATTAGTCAATCCAAAAGCCCAACTTGCTCATACAAAATGCAAACAAATTAGTTAAAATGGCCTAATTAGTGGACTGTAAAATACCAACTGAGGCTGGCAGCCTGACGTGTGTTAGTCAAGAGCACTGTCTCCCCGCACAGGGGGCCCCCAGCTTAGCAAGCCATCAGTCAGTTCCCAACAGACGGAGGTCTTCTCCGGGGAGCCTCACAGCCTGTGATCCAGCCCTGGGATTGCCTTGGGTAACTTTATCTTTTCCTTCTGGGAGACCCGGCCGTCATTGGGCCAAGCGGCTGTGATGGATGCACATCTTGAGCGGCTGTGATGGATGCACATCTTGAGACTGAGCCTCTACCCCACAACTCACTAGCTGCCGCTTTTGCCAGGCTGTTTACCCTTCTCTGATAGTTATTCCTTTTCTCTTTTTGTAATGCTGAGCATTTAACCAGGGCTTTGTGCATGCTGCGCCAGAGTCCTACCACTGAACTACACTCCCAGGCTTGTCATTTCTTTTTAAAAATAGAAATAAGGGCTGGAGAGATGGCTCAGAGGTCGAGTTCACTGGCTGCTCTTCCAGAGGACCCAGATTTATTTCCCAGCACTCACATGGCACCTCACAACTGTCTGTAACCCCAGTTCCAGAGGGTCTGCCACCCTCACACAGACATACACGCAGGCAAAAACACTAATGCACATAAAAAAAATCTTGAAAAAAGTTAAAAATAAAATAAAAATGGAAACAAAACAAAACAGAAATTTCTGTGTGTGTTTTTTTTTTTTTTTTTGAGACTCCGTTGTGTCATGTGATGTTTTTCTGGAAGCTGCCTTATGAGAGGATGTTTGCAGAACCAGACATGCGAGGGAACGTTTTGCTGAGAACACTCACGTGGCGTTTTTCTGGACTTTGCCTGATGAAAGGGCAGTGATGTTTTGCTGGAGGTGATGCTTGTGAGGACATGTGATGTTTAGAAAGAATATAAACACAAGCCCACAGAGGCTGAGAGGACGCTCTTGCATTGGTTCGCCTTGCAACACTTCACTGGTCTTCGCTGGTGTTCACTGGTGTTCACTGATGTTCACTGGTATTCACTGATGTTCACTGGTGTTCACTGATGTTCATTGGTCTTCACTGATCTCCATTGGTCTTCACTAGTCTCCACTGGTCTCCACTGGTCTTCACTGGTCTTCACTGGTCTTCACTGGTCTTCACTGGTCTTCACTGGTCTTCTCTGGTGTTCACTGGTGTTCACTGATGTTCACTGGTGTTCACTGGTCTCCACTGGTCTTCACTGGTCTCCACTGATCTTCACTGGTCTCCACTGGTCTTCACTGATCTTCACTGACCTCTGTTTTTCCTGACTTTCTAGAGAGAAACACATCTTGTGGTCCTCCCGCTGCTTCTTGCAGCATCCGTGAACTGCTGCTGATTCAGCAGAGCCTCAAGGTTTCTTTTGGATCAAGGCACGGCGACTGCTGATATCCTGACAATGGAGATAGGAATCACCCCAAAGAACTACTTCTAAACAGGTCTACGCCCTCCGCTTCCTATTAACCTTTCTTCTCCTCTACCTCTGGCAGGTGATCTAGAAAGGAGGTTGAAGAGTTTAAGAATCCTTATGAAAGTAGGTTTTGAAAAAAAATCTAAGCTTACTGAAAATAATACATCCTGGGGATTAGAATTATGCATCTCAGTGTCTGATACATGGGCTTACTAATTTTAGTCTAGTTTTCCCCTTAAAATACCAGAAAGCTTTTGTAGACTCACATCCTGCCTCAGATACCACAGGGCATTTTGTAGTGACTGGAGCAGTCTTGGGTAATGACCGTCACAGGACTCTGACCAAGGTCACTGTGCTACACTCCGGGCGCTGCATCCTGAAGCCATGGTGCAGTCTTTCAGATCCGGGGAACACAGACTTGCAGACCCAGGAGAGGCTCAGAGTTCAAGAGCCTCACTGTGCATCAAGGTCTCTTGGGGAGCCTGGGGACGTGCTGCAGCCAAGACCTCACACTGGACATCCTGACCCCATCAACTTCAGCAAGACCCACTCAACAGGGTATTTCAGTTTTTCCCAGGTGATTCTAACGGAAGCCAGAGTGAAGAATCATACCTCAAGGAGAGAGGGGAAGTTGCCATCAGGATATAAAGTAAAATGAAAATTTAATTAAAAATGAATAAAATAAAAGAATCATACCTCCAATCAAAACCCTTAAGGGTACAGAGTAACTGAGGAAAAGAAATAGATTAACACTCAAGAAAAACATTACTAGGTAGCTTAGATACCTGGAGATGACAATGATCTCAGATCACACTCAAGTAGGTCTCTTTAAGTTCACTCATCCGTGATGGCTGGCTCTGGGCTAGCGGCAGTGACAGCAATGTTTGTAGGACGCTAGTGCACAGTGCAGGCTTTCGGCTAGGTCCTCAAAGAAGGGTAGCCAATCAGCATTCCATCCCTTATCTCACCAGCCCTTCCCAGCAAAGCACGTTCCCAGCTCACACCATCAGGTAGGTCAAGAATGGAAGGTCCAAGGAAGTACAAGAACTTTGTTTTAAGCACTGCATAGCCTATTACCATCTAGACTGAAGTCCCCAGACAGTGGTCTGGGAGGAATGGAGAGTCCCTGTTGACTTGGTAAATCATGTCAGGAGTCTGGTTCCCATCCAGAGGCAGGTGGGAATGGTAACCCAAGCCTTCTCTTGCTCTGTCTTGTGCTCTATCATGCACACCAGGAGAGGGCATGGGATCACACTACAGGTAGTTGTGAGCCACCATGTGGTTGTTGGGAATTGAACTCAGGTCCTCTGGAAGAGCAGTCAGTGCTCTTAACCACAGAGCCATCTCTCCAGCCCCAGCCCCAGCCCCAGCCCCAGCCCCAGCCCCAGCCCCAGCCCCAGCCCCAGCCCCAGCCCCAGCTCCTGCCCATGCCCCTTGTTACCTTCTTAAGTCAGATGCTTAGCTTTAAATTGTTGACCTTTATTCGAATAGAAGTCTTGGAATTTTACTTTACTCTCTGAGAATGTTCATTTGTTGTGGGGCCAAGTATAAAAAAATAGAAGTTTCTCTCTGGTGTAGGTAGTGGCACAAACTTAATTCCAGCACTCAGGAGGCAGAGGCAGGCTGATATGTGAGTTCAAGGCCAGCCTGGTCTACAGAACTAGTTACAGGATAGCCAGAGCTACACAGAGAAACCTAGTCTCAAAAAACAAAGAAACAATAACAACATCCGGTCATGTGGCACCTGCCTGTAATTCCAGCTCTGGGGAAGTATTTCAGGGCAGTAAGAGTCTACTGTTGAAAACAACAACAACAACAACAACAACAACAACAACAACAACAACAAAGCAGCAGGTACTTGAGGAACAACACCTGAGGTTGTTCTTCAGCTTCTTGGCTTTCCCCAAGCATCCTACACACAGGCACTCCCCTGTGGACTGAGCCAGGCATAAGGTGTCACCTGCCTGGGATTCCAACATTTAGGAGATGTAAGCATGGAGTCAAGAGTTGATGCTATCCATTCTTAATTGTGTGGGGAGTTTAGTCTGGCCTATGTGACACCCTGTCTCAAAACACACTCCTATCCAATCCCTAAAAATATAAAATAAAGTAAAATAAAATAAAATAAAATAAAATAAAATAAAGTATCATGTCCTAAAATAGCAGGTCATACACACATGAGAGTGAACACGGCCACTGTAATGTTAAACCTCAGAGAGAGGTTCAGAGAGATGAAGAATCTAGATCTCTGTGGCTTCTCCCTCCCTCTTACCCTCCCTCCCTCCCTCCTTCTTTTCTCCCCCCCCCCCCTTTAATCTCCAGTGCTGGAGATTGAAGCCAGGTCTTTCCCACGCTATACAAACACTCTACCATGGATATACATCCCAGCCCCCTGGCTTATTTATCTAATACTGGGAAATCATCACAGTAAGAACAGAGAGCAGAAAATGCTACTTCACACCAGGAAGAAGTGGCCATTAGGCCTTTAATCCCAGCACTTGGGGAGGCAGAGGCAGGCGGATCTCTGAGTTCAAGGCCAGCCTGGTCTACAGAGTGAGTTCCATGATAGCTAGGGCTACACAGAGAGACCCTGTCTCAGAACACCATCCCCCTGCCCCCACCCCAAGAGAAAGGAAATGCTATTTCACTCGGGCTGTCTCTGACCTTTGGCTATCATAACTTTCCTGTCCCCTTTTCTGCCATGGCCGCTGAGCTTTGGGGAGGAAGGGCAGATCTGCATGTCGTCTTTGAGGGTGGACAGACCAGCGACACCGACTTCTGCCCTTTGGCAGGTGGTGAGCTTCTGTGTCAACCACTAATCTATGGCCACAGAGATGCAGACATGGATTCGGAGAGCAGCGTGGTACTGTATCCATTTGGTAGATCAGTAGTAGTCGATGAGTTCCTAGGCCCTATGTGTTCCACAACCAGAGCTTCTCCATGGTATTTATAGCTTTGGTCATATATGTCCTCCTGTGGAGAGAGCCTTAGACCCAACCGGAACAAATAATTTACCCCGTACGGTTATTGTATGTACCTTGCCATGCTGGTCATTGTCATTTGCAAGATTTACAGCTGGATAAGAGTGTTGGTGTCTTCACCCCCCTGGGTCCCCACCCAGCCAAGAGCTCACATCAAACTTTCTAGAACTAAAAAACCTAGTCAGTCATCAAGGAGGATGCTTCCTGGTCAGCACCAACTCAGTCTCTCTGTGTCCCATGACTGAAGTGTGCAGTATTTTCAGAAATGAGATCTGACCATCATGTGCTGGTGGAGAGCCAAGATCAACAGCCTGTATTGTTCTGGGGGTCTCCAGGTCATCCCTGGCCATAAAATTGAGGGGATTGTCCCACACCTGTCACTGGGGTTTTTATTTTTATTTGGCTTCTGGGAGGAGGGCAACCCTAGTTAAACTCTTTTATGTAAGATATATATCTCTTATAAAAATGATACGCTTGGGGGAAGACAAGTTTATCTGGTTTGGCAAATGCTCCCAAGGCCAGAGCCAATGTCGACTCTCCCGTTATTTCCCTTCCCCTAGATGTTTGATTTGGAACATTCCTCAGTTTCTTTCTAACTCATCAGTACATTTAACAGTGCTCTCTCAGAGCTGGGCCTGATGCTGGGTACGTGGCCGAACCTACTCTTTTCAGTGCTTTAGGGGTGAAGCAGAAGGGCCAGAAGTTCAAAGTGAGGCTGTGCTACAAAGTTAGTTCTGGGTTGCATCATGAGAACCATTAGGGTTATATGAGATCCAGTCTCAAACAAAAAATGACACCCACTTCATTGCCCCAAAGCCCCAACCCAACCCCTCACAGAGACAGAGACAGTGAGAGACTGAGAGAGACAGAGGGAGGGAGGGAGAGAGGGAGGGAGTCTGATAATGCTTGTAAAACTACTTGAGACATGAAGATTAGTTTTAGTCTGTTTTAAATCCAGCCTATTGGCAACATAAGGAAGACACTCTCTAAAAACAAAACAAAACAAAACAAAACAAAACAAAACAAAACAAAACAAAACAAAAACAAAAACCAGAACTGTCATCAACTCCCTCACTACCTTTCCACAAGTCTACTCTCCTGGGCAGACAACCCATGTCTATGAAACCCGGACTCCCCAGTCATCAAATCACCCACTTCATGTGACAATATTACATAGCAAGAATCTTTTAAGTGAAAACATAAAGCACTCTAACAATATTAGAGCGCTCTGTGAGTCTGCGTCTGATGGTAAAGAGGAATGCGCAAAGCTACCTTCAGGCTACGTGTTAGCCCTGGTCAGTATTCATTCAGTCATCCAACAGGACCATACCAGGCCCTTCTGTGTGGCAGCAGCTGAGTCTGAGTTTCACCTGATTTGTTTATTTCCTGAGGGGTCAAGACAAAAACCACAGATATTCACCTGATACCCATTCTCTAGCATATCCTCATTTTCTTAATTTAAATCCTAGTTATTTATTTATTTATTTATTTATTTATTTATTTACTTTGCTGACAGAGTTTATTTATTTATTTATTTATTTATTTATTTATTTATTTTAATTCTTTAGGAGAACTGTTTCCCCCCCCCCCCCAATACTTGGATCAACCCCAGGGACTCACTAGTACCGGACAAGTGTCCTGCTTCCCATGGCCAAATCTCCAGCCCTAATTGGTGTTCGGGTCAGAGAGGACCCCACGTGTGGTGGTTTGAATAGGTATGGACCCTGTAGACATTGTGTTTGAATGCTTGAGCATAGGGTGTGGCACTTGTAGATGTGGCCTAGTTGGAGGAGGTGTGGCCTAGTTGAAGGATATGTGTCACTGTGTTGGCACACAGTCTCCTTCTGCTGCCTGCAGATCCAGATGTAGAACTCTCAGCTCCTTCTCCAGCACCATGTGGGCCTGCATGCTGCCATGCTCCCCGACATGAGCTTCCTGCCATGATTTTAATGGACTGAACCTCTGAAACTGTAAGCCAGCCCCAGTTAAATGCTGTCCCTTATAGAGATGCTGTGGGCATGGTGTCTCTTCATGGCAAAAGAAACCCTGACTAAGACAATGGGTAATGTGATTGCCTTGGAAAGCTGAGAACATGAGTTGGGATTATCAGAGCCCACATAAAAGCAGAACACTGGGGACCAAGCTTGTCACCCAACAATGGGGAGGTGATAGGTGGAGACCAGTGAATCCCTGGAAGGCCACTGGCCCACTAGCCTAGCCTGCCAAGTTCCAGGCCAAAGAGAGACCTGGGTTCAAACAAAGAGTAGCCTGAGAATCAACACCCACAAGGTGGCCTCTTGACTTTCCATGTATACATGCTTAGAACTCTCTGTCTCTGTCTTTCATACAAGTGCGCATGTGTGTATGTGCACACATACACACACACACACACACACACACACACACACACACACACACATCTAAAGCCTAGATACCGTTGGAACTACTTTAAACGTAATAGCCAGGGCTGGCTCTGTGAGGGATGTGCATATCTGTGTAGTCCAAGGATTGTGGAAAGTGGCTGTAGTTCCTCTCTACCATTTCAACATTTGAACATAAATCAATCGTGCCCCTAAGCTAGTAATTATGATTGTTGCCCAGTACAAGAAATTGTTTGTTCTCATTCCTTATATCCAGGCCAGAAGAGGTTTGAAATATTCTATTAGGTGCCAGGGTTCAGGATGCCCAATTACTGTATCTTCACAGGACAAACCTCTGCTTGCTGCAGGCCCTGGCTCCGGAGTTGGTGGCATTTCCTGGGCCTTTGTCTGCTTCAGCAAGCACGTGAGCTCTGGCTTTTCCTACCCAGTCAATCTACCTAGCAGGGACTTAGCTCACTGCCAAAAGGAGAACGCCCTCTCGGATCCCAGGAGATCTGCCCCTCTGTGCTGAGTGGAGAGGGCTGGGTTGGCTGCATGCAGAGGCCTGTGGCATCAGGGGTCAGTGTCAGGGCGTGCTGACTGTAGAGGACACGGTGACAGGCTGAGCTGGGCAGTAATTAGACAGTGAGAGCTCCCTCCAGCAAGCTACAATCAATAGGTCCTCTCACCGAGGGAGAAGATTAGAGTCAAGCAGATGGCTGAAGATAATAACATCCCCCACTTAACTCACATTGTCACTTGTCAAAGTACCTCGCCACATTTCTCCCTTGTCCCTCGGCATCTTTCTCCTCAGGTCCTTTTGTGAGTGTAGATCTCTGAGTTCACAGAGGAGAAACTGAGGCCTGGAGCCTCGGTGTGAGCACTAGAATTCACACTCCTTTCCTCTTCGAAACTCTCTTACTGTCGTTTCCTTCCTCCATGTATCAGAGAGGGTAGCTTTGTTCATTAGTTAGCTTGGTTTTAGATGAGCACCTACTATGTGCCTGTCACTATTTTAAGCACCTACTAACTATGTGCCTGTCACTATTTTAAGCACCTACTATGTTCCTGTCACTATTTCGAGCACCTACTATGTGCCTGTCACTATTTTGAGCACCTACCATGTGCCTGTTGCTATTTTAAGCATAGCAAGCAGAGTCGTGAATGCGGTGCAGCCATGTTTTTCTAGAAGTTCTACTTATGTAGAGGACAGTACACAAGGAAATAAGATGAGGACATCAGACAGGAGGTTGCCCCATGGAGGCCATAACTCAGAAAGCTTGGACAGAGAGGAGCAGGGAGAAGGTGCGAGAACCTAGACAGGCTTCCTGAGCAGGTGACTGATGAGCTGAGACAGAAGAGCCAAAGGCTGCTTGAAGGCCAAGACCAGGCAGGAGGAGGAGTAAGGGAAGGTAGAGCAGCGTCTAATTCATGATTCTCGTCTCTGGGGACTGAAAAAGAAAAGCGAGGGAAAGGATGCCCTCTTGTGAGGCCTGGAAATGCCAGCCTGGGACATCACTGTACCCTTCTGGGGCTTGCTTTCTGGACTTCTATGTTTCCTTTATTCCTTGGTCCAGAAGTGACCTGAAATGGACACAATTGTGCCGGTCATTGATGTGGAAACTTTCAATGGCACGCCCCACGAATACCTGTGATATGGGAAAGGCAGGCCACCTGACTATGTGAGCAACACATCGGTTGCATAATTAACTAGTTAACTAGCTAATTAATTAATTTTCAAGACCCGGTCTCCAGACTCCCAGGGATTTGTCTGCCTCTGCCTCCCAAGTATTAGAAGAAAAGGTGGGCCCCACAATTTAACGGTAGCAGACCTTTTAGAAACAGTAAACAATGTTTCCCATTTAAAAAAAAGAAGCTTGTATGTTATAAGTGCAGGGGTGTGCACACATCATGGCGCACATGGGGAAGGAAGTCAGAGGACCACCTCAGGCACTGGCCTTCGCCTTCCTCTTTGATGCTCATCTGTGTGTGCCAGGCTAGCCAGCCCGTGAACTGGCAATGACTCTCCTGTGTATGTGTCCACCCACTGTAGGAGTACTGGATGGCAGATCTCCTGTGCTCCTATCGAGGTTTATATGGGGATCTAGACCCAGGGCTTCAGGCTTGCACCCCAAGCTCCTTACTTGCTTACACAGCCATCTCCCCAGGCTCAGTTCCTGTTACGGGTGGTGTTACCACAATAGTCATGGGCCAGCTGCTTTAATCCAGTCACCTGGGTTAAGTTCAAATGGCCTAGCTGCCACAGGATGTCATCTTCATAAAACTCATCTCGATTATATTACGAGCACTCGGCTTAAACAAAAGTTTATATAATGTGTCTGGGTATGTAGTCTGCATGTATGACTGCATGTATGTAGTCTGCACGTTTGACTGCATGTATGTAGTCTGCATGTTTGACTGCATGTATGTAGTCTGTATGTATGACTGCATGTATGTAGTCTGCATGTATGACTGCATGTATGTAGTCTGCACGTTTGACTGCATGTATGTAGTCTGTATGTATGACTGCATGTATGTAGTCTGCATGTTTGACTGCATGTATGTAGTCTGTATGTATGACTGCATGTATGTAGTCTGCATGTTTGACTGCATGTATGTAGTCTGCATGTATGACTGCATGTATGTAGTCTGCACGTTTGACTGCATGTATGTAGTCTGCATGTTTGACTGCATGTATGTAGTCTGTATGTATGACTGCATGTATGTAGTCTGCATGTATGGCTGCATGCATGTAGTCTGTATGTATGGCTGCATGTATGTAGTCTGCATGTTTGACTGCATGTATGTAGTCTGTATGTATGACTGCATGTATGTAGTCTGCATGTATGACTGCATGTATGTAGTCTGCATGTATGACTGCATATATGGCCACCTGAGTGCCAGGTACCCCGGGAAGTCAGAAGAGGGGTGGGATTCCCTGGAACAGAGTTGCAGACAGTTGTGTCCTGATGTGGGGGTGCTGGGAACCTAGCTCTGGTCTTCTAAAGACTAGCTGGTGCTCTAACCTCTGATCCATGTCTTCAGCCATTGGGTCTCAGTTTTATATATAGCACTCTCCACTGTACAGAGTCCTTCAATAGCTCTTTCTGGACACCCGTTACACTGCACATCCCTTAGAGGCTCAAACCATTTCTCACCCGTATAGGCCTATGTAAGAAGAGTATAGTAAGTCTCTATGGAATTGATATGTATCCGATGAAGCTTTCTGCCCTTGGACCTCTGCTCCACATTCTTCGTGTCCATGTGGGTGGGTCACTCGGAACACCTAACGCATCGGGGGAGGAAAGGACTGAGTCTGTAAACAGCTTGCAGTCTCTATGCAGACTCACACGATTTGATTAGAAACTCCTGTTCCCGCAACTATGGCAGAAGCCTCCATCAGAGACAGGTATGAAGTTAGACCCAGCTCTGCTTTAAAGGTGAAATCAGGTTCCCACATCCTAGGATCTCTGGGCTTTCCCAAAGAGAGCAGATAGACCAGACATTCTGGCCAGGAAGGGCTTGGTTAAGCTATTTGTTTAGCTGCGGCAGAGGCTTTGCAGTTGGGCGACCAGGTCAGAGAGCTCTATGAGCTGACCAAGCTCCTCTAGGGCATCAGTTTGGTGCAGCCACCTCTCCTTCTCAGAGTGCCCCGTGGCAGGGCCTTGGGATTGTGCATCCTTTGTATTTGGGCTGTTAAGATGTCAGTTAGCTCTAACCAGCTGCCAAGAAAATTAAAATCCTCTTCTCCCCAACCCCTCCCCACCCCCGCTCCCCACTTCTGTCCCCTTTAAGGAGAACAGGAACAACAAAAGTACGTTTGGGATTTTAACAAGGCTGGAAAAACCCAGCCATCAGATTCCGATAGACAGCAGAGTCTAGGCATGTGGCTAGAGTCCAGTTGGGAGAGCGCTTGCCTCGTACGCACGGAACATTGTGTTTACTCCCAGTACCACACAAGCCAGGTATGGTGGGCTGTGCTGGTATGCCCAGTGCAGGGATTACAAAAGCAGGAGAATCAAATATAAAACCTCACCCTTGGCTGCGTGGGGAACTTGGTGCCAGCCTGGGCTATGTGAGGTCCTGCTTCAAAACAAGAAAACACACCACACACACGCGCACACACACACACACACACATGCACACACGCACGCACACACACACTCACGCACGCACGCGTACGCACACGCACGCACAAGCGCACTGGCGCATGCATACAAGCTTTGACATTATTCATCTCACTAAAATGTAGGTTCAGTTGGAGGTTCTAAGACAGCCCGGCTGCTGAACGGCTGCTGGTGGATTTCTTGTAACCCTTGCTCTTCTGCAATGGTCATCTAGCTCTCTGCCTGACGCCTGCGCTAAGTGGGAAGCTTATGAGCTCCGTTGCCCAAGTCCTACCCTATAGCTTCCAAGTCAGTTAACTGGCCATGGAGATGCCTAAAATGGCTGCAGTAGCATCTCAGGGACAGCCTGCCTTGAGAACAATGATCCAGAAGGAACCTTCTAGATGTGTGAGGGGGAAGCAAGCCCCTGCTAAGGAGGCGACACTAGCTCCTCTATAGTGGAGAAAAGTCTCCCTCAGGTGACTCACCGCCCATTTCACCACCTCAGTTTAACACTGGAGCTGGACATGCCCTGGAAAACCCTCTCTCTTGGCCAAACAGGGAAGATCTGCCAGTGTTTTCTCCCCCAGAGAGTCGGTGCAGGGCTTCAGCACAGTTGGAGGAGAGGAGCTGAGAGCACCCTACACTCTGAACCAGGGAGGAAAGAACGGAGCAGGGCAGGGCTGGCTGGCCCAGGCGTCCCCTCGGTGGACACATTTCACTTCACAGCCCTCAGATTTCATAACTGTCTACCCATTTAAAATGACTGCACATGAGAGCTGGGGACATGGTTCAGCGGGTAAAGCAAGCTCTTCCCGAAGGAGCTCGAGGGCCCAAGTTTGAATCTCAAGGACCCACATAAAAGCTGGCATTGTAGCACATGAATGTAATCTCAGGGATTTGCAGTGAGATGGGAGGGAGGGGCTGGATGAGCCCAAGTGTTCATGCTCGCCTGGCTTCCATAACGGCAAACAACCATAAGAAAAGACCCTGTCTCAAATGAGGCGAAAAACAAGATTCAATATCTGAGTTTGTTCTTTGACTTACACACAACACAGCGAACACACATATCCATTACATACCACACATGTGCGTGCACACACACACACACACACACACACACACTACTGCATAGGAATAACTTTTCTTTGAAAAACTGAGAGGGTGGCTGAATTTCATGCCAATGCTGAAAACAGATACAAAATGTCACCAATCCCCTGAGGCTGACACAGCCTGGGGATGGTGAGCCCAGTAATACTCGTCAGATACTCCGTAGAGCGCTTTGAGCTGGGTAGAACTGGTATGGTTTGATACCACTTTTATCTAGACCTTGGAGGATGGCAGCTCCCAGATGAGAGTTGAGTGCTGCTGGCATCCATCCTATACCCGGTCATTCATTGGATGCTATGCCTGCACACACGCTGAGGAGGAATGACTGGCATTTGAGGGAAGAGAGGGAGCCTACAGTGCCTGCTGAGAGGGCTCTCAGGGTACCTAGGGTTGGGCATCAAGACTGGCCTAGACCAGAGATCTGGAGTAAGGGAGCAAGCTCTGCCAGTTTTACAGAGGGCAGTGCTCTGTTTTGTATCGTAGTATAAATGAGAGATCACGACAGCTGGAGAAGTGGCCGTCAGCCAGGAGCCTGACACAATTAAACACACAGAAATCATGTCCTGAAATGACCTCAAAGGCCCCACAACCAGCCCTAGGTGTCTACCTGGAGAGGCTTTCGTTGGGTGGTTTCATGGCTTTTCTTGTCTTTCTAGCCTGCATTGCGTGCTACCCCTGCGATCGTGGAAGGACCCATTTTGAAAAGTTTCCGAGTGGCCTTTAGTGAGCCGATGGTTCCCAGAGAAGGAAAACACCTATTAAAAATGTTCGTTCCAGGCGGATGACTGCTTCCAGCCGCCTCCGGTGCCAGAGTAATGAGTCTAGAATTCCCAGCTCTTGCCCAAATCTCAATGGCTAGTAATTAAATTTCCACTAACAGTTTGTTTTATCACCTCAGTTAGCTTGTTGACATATAATAGGAGCTGCTGAGAGGTACGTCTAGTTAATGGTTTTCTCTTACATATTGATATTAGTACCTGGAGTGGGGACATGTCCTCTTCAGCATATGATTACTATTTTGAAATCTTAAGCACAGGAGGGAAATCCATTGTTATAAATTAAACAAGAAGTTTAGAGAACTTTTATCTTCAGCTCCATCCAGACACTATGCATCTCATTTACGTGGCCCGGCTGCCCTGAGTTATCTGTGTCCCCCAGATGACTCTTGCATGTCATGTTGACTAGCGATTGAGGCGAGCTCAGAGTGTGGCGGTAGCCATGTCCCGAGCCAGGAGGCGAGGCAGGCCGCAGAACATGAAAAATTCATTACTCGTCCATTTCAAGTTGCTTGGTTATTTTAATTCCAAGAGGAAAGAACTCATGTCAGCTAAAGATGGAGCCATCATTAAACCGATGGGCATTCATAATAGTCCCCCAAACCTGGGTTGTCATTTGTTTCTTTCACCTGTCCTTTAACTATACAAACTCAATTATCTCTGCAAACCAGTGGGTAAGGGTTGCATGCCAGCCACTTGCTTCTGAGGAGAGCCACCACTGTCCTGTGTTTGTGGGACAGCTCTGACCCTGTCTTTGTTGCTCATGGTAAGAACCTGCTGTTAAAAATCCTGGGAGGAGAGCAATACAAAGCAGCTTCACCTTTGGAGGGATCTCCCCTTAACATGTGTGGCTTACACACAATGACAATGCTCTCAGCACACCCCAGAGTGACAGCCCCAGGGTCAAGGGGGGCAGACATCCTGGTTTGAAAATACCTCTTGTGTGTCGAGGGGTGCTAGCCACCTGGAGCAATGATAGGCACCAGTGTGGACAGGATCTGAAACGGAATTGATGTGATGTCATTTTGACTCTCCTATACCCTGGTTATCTCTCGCCAAGACTTCACGTCTGATTAGTCCGCTCGGAGGGGACAGCGGACTTCATCAGCCTCCCTTCCCGACACTCCGTCAACTTCAGAGATGCCGAGAAGGAATTTAAAACGAGGTGTCACATCTTCCTATCAAATCCCTTCGTGAGCCACCCCTGAGTCAGACGCCTGGTCTGAAAACATTAGCAAGGATGGTGGCGTGGAAGTTTTGTGTGCTTTTAGCCCAGTGACGTGCTCTGCAGGTACATCCTTCTGAATTTGCTTGTCCCTGCTGGTACAGGGGCCAACCCTGTGAACTGTCACCCATGCTGCTTGCAAAATGCAGGTGTTGGACAGTGTGACTCCTGCTGGCAACAGCAAGGCCACGCTTGTGGCTACCCCTGTCTGAGGATGAGGAGTCACCTGGGGAACTGTTGACAAGGACTCCTCCCTCCTTGCTGTCACCTCGTTAGCCATGCTGGATGTTCTGTTGCTCCAGCTCCAGAGTCCCTGGCAAACCCCAGGGGCTTTCTAGGACCAATGCTGCCATGCCTCTTGGCAGAGGCAGTATAGCAGGCTACCCACCTGCCCACCTGGACCTCCCTGATGCAATGGCTGGCCCTAGAACAGATCTGTTATCTTCTTCCACACAGAGCAAAATGGGAAAGCTAGGCTGCTGGGCAAATAACTTCTTTAACTCACCTGATTCTGTGTCTTTGTGAGAAGTTGTGTTGCTTCTACAGTGCTGCATGCTGTGTGTGTGTGCTTGAGCACATGTGTGTGTGTTTGCAAATGTGTGCATGTGTGGACTTCTATGCATGTGCATGTACGTGCATGTGTGCCCACTATGTATGCATGTGTGTACATGTATTCTTGTGGGCACGTGCATGTGTGTGTGCATGCTGTGTATGTGGAGGTGTGTGTATACTTGTGCAAGTGCAAGTGTTTGTGTATGTGTGTGTCTGTATGTCTCTCTTTGTGTATGCCTTTGTGTGTTTGTTTGTGTGTCTATGTGTGTGTCTGTGTGTGTGTTTGTGTGTCTGTGTGTGTCTATATGTGTGTGTCTATGTGTGTCTGAGACAGTGTGTGTGTGTGTGTGTGTGTAGAGATCTTCACCAATTGTTCTTCATCTTGTACTTTTGAGTTTCTTACACAACCTGGAACTCGCAGCATGGCCAGAACAGTGGAAGGCACCTGAGCAATGACCAGAGGTTGTCCTACCTGCATGCAAACAAGCATGTATGTCCCAGTGTGGACATACAACTTGAGAGTGCATGCGTGCACACGAGCATACACACACACACACACACACACACACATAACCTCACCCACTAGGTAGCCACATATCCTGCTTCTTACCAATAAAAATAAATCATAGCCAGGCAGTGGGGTCTACACCTTTAATCTCAGCACTTGGGAGGCCGAGGTAAGTGGGTCTCTGTGACTTTAAAGCCAGCCAGAGTTGTTACACAGAGAAACCCTGTCTCAAAAAAGCAAACCAACCCCCAAAAAAAAAAAAGTTTAAATCCTGCTTGCTCATTGGGTTACCCATGCCAGTTCTGGCGGGCTACTTTAGCAAAGCAGGCAACATTGACATCTCTAAGAGTAAGAGTAGAGAAAATCTTATGTGATTATAGCCAGTATAACTGTGTCACCCTGAGTAAAAAATAACCTCAGATTCTGCAGGGAATGGGTAGGGAGTCTGCTAGTGTGGCCCTGGTACAGGCAGCAACTGAGAGCCTCTACAGCACACTCTGCCTTTGGGACAGCTATAGCAGCCCTGCAGGGAGCAGCCACTCTGAGTGGCAGTGAGCTGGGACAGAGTTCTGAAGAGCTATACTCAGAGAGAGCCGCAAAGTAGCATGTCTTAGTTGTCAGCTGGTTTGATTGGTAGGTATGTACACATTTTCTTACTTATAGGAGACATGGTCTCACTCTGCAGCCCAGACCGGTCTGCGTCTCGGGACCATGCTCTCCAAGTGCTGGGATGCTAGGCATGCACTACCATACTAGGAGTGCACTGCCATGCCCAGCTCCTGGATGGTCTTCCTTTTCTCCTCCTTCACCTCTTTTTGAGGCAGAATCTCACTCCATATCCCTAGCTGACCTGGAACTCCTTATGTAGATCACGCTGGATTTGAACTCACAGACATCTGATTGCCCGCGGTGCTAGGATTCCAAGTGGGTGCTATCATGCCTGGTTCCTGGATGAATCTTATTATATCAGATTGGTATCCTTCCCATGTTTTTTTCTGCCTTCCCTGCAAGATTCTAGCAGTTGGTGCTAGCAGAGTGTGAGCCTTGCCCAGGGGTGCTGAAAGGCCAGAACGAGGATGCCTATCCAGCTTGCGTGTCCCTCCTCTAAGCTGATCACGCACCTTTCTACATAGACATTTAAAGACACCCAACTTCTCCCGAGCTGTTCACCAGCCAGCCCTCTCTCCCTCACGAAGGCGGCGGTATTCTGGGAGCTTCTCTTTGCTATTTTTAGGACGATTGATTTCTTTTTGAATCATTCTGCCTGCGTTATTCCTGATGTCTTCAGACAATACTCTGGTCCGACGACTTGACTATCGACACCTAACCGAGGCGCCCCACAGATCAGTTAGCAGACACCGCAGGAGGGATGGGGCTGGAGAAGGAACTTCAGCTCCTCCCGCCCCTCCTCCTCTTCCCCTGCAGAAATAATCACGATAAGGACGCCGCCGCCATCACCCTGCATTTAGACAGAACATTATACTTTGCAAAGAGCGCACACTTCTCAATGAGTAACACATAATATCATTCAAAGGACAGGAACAGAACAGTATGAGAACACATTCTGACTGGGGAAGGAGGAGGCGTCGAAGTGAGCATGTCCTAGGATTTGTGTGTTTGGGTTTTTTGTTGTTTTGTTTTTTTTCTGTTTCACATCTCCCTAGAGGAAGGGAAGTCTATTTATTCTGTTGATTACCGCATTAATTCCAGGCCTAGACCTTTTGATTATTCCCCAAAGATATATTTCAACCTGGTAAAATTCAGATTGAGTGTGTGTATGTGTGTGTGTGTGTGTGTGTGTGTGTGTGTGTGACATGACCAAGGAGAGGCATGTGACTTTATTCAGAAAGCTTCCAAAGCCAAACTGATTTTAGTGTCCACCCGGAGCTGAGCAAGGAAAGAGATCTGCCACAGTCGTTCCGGAGCGCAAAGGAACCAACCGCAAGAACTCTGGGAGACTTGCTGAGGCACTGAGGCAGACGCCACAGAACATCCAAGGTGTGCTCCTGATGGGAACATGAGTCCTGAGTGACAGAAGTCACCCTGGGGAAGGGGACAGTACTGACTTGGGAGGAAGCCTGAAGGAATCTTGCTGATGCTCAATATTATTAGCTTCATTAAATAGGGTCTCTGCATAGTTGTTTTGGCTGGCTTGGAGCTTACTGTGTAGACCAGGCTGGTCTCAGACTCATAAAGATCTACCGGGCTCTACCTGGCCATGTGCTTGCATTAGAGGTGTGTGCCATCACAGTGCTGAGGAGGGCTTTGGTGTGGTGTAAATCTCAGGTTCCTCTAATTCCTTGTCTTCACATTTTGGAGCAGTGTTTTTCTGGTCGCGTGAGCATAGACCAGGTCAGTGTTCTTGTTACCATCCACCCAGTCATGAGCTTCTCACCATTGATGGCAGGGAGGCAAGGCTAATTGAGAGCTCCTGGATGAACAAATAGATTCCCGCCCACTCTTCTGAATCCTTCCTTGGTTCTGCTTTTTCTGATTTGATTGACACCCGAGTCAACCAAACTCGTCTCGTTCTAAGACAGCAGGGAAGGGGCAGTAAAGGCCTTGTCATAGTGAAGGCTTCTGGGGGACCTCATGGTCCAGGGATAGGCTCTCAGGCCTCTGAAGGCCCAGACTCCCCCTCCAGCTGAACCCACTCTGTTCTTGCACTTGAACCCTTTGAACTAAGCCATACCCTAGCAGCACTTCCTGGCTTCCTTGTTTGGACTGAAGAGGGACAGAAACCCCAGTCTCAGGGTATTTCAGGATCCTGTCTTCCTGTCCAGTCCCTGGAGGAGGAAGTTCAGGGAGAGGGAAAGGGTCAATCCAATCTCACCGTTTGCAGACCATCCGGCCACCCTGTCCCCAACACCCCCCCACACCCCCGCCTATGTGGTTCTCTCTCCACCCACCTGCCTCTTGTGAATGTTGCTTGTCTGCTGGGGCAGGCCCTTCTCTCTGTGGGTGGAGGGCTCTGCAAACAATTTTCTATTATAGCTTGTAAGTTTACCATCTTTTAGAGAACCCATCACAAGAATGAGCGCCCTGGGTACTGGAATAAACCTTTTCTTTTTCAAAGCTTTTTTTGGGATCCCCAAGTTCCTTGACAATGGCCCCAGGCCCAGGTTCCTTCATTGAAATGATAAGAACCTGGGACATGGTGTGTGTGTGAGTGTATGTGTGAGTGTGTGTGTGTGTGTGTGTGTGTGTGTGTGTGTGTGAGGATTCTTTTCAAGTCTCTTTAGTGTTTTCGTGAGTGATCGCAGGAACACAGGAATGAATCTAGATCTCTCACCCCCAGCATCTCTGCCCTTCACATTGGTGTCCTGGGTGACTGACAGTATGTGGCCTTCTCACTTCCCCTTCTTCAAAGAGGGAGCCCTTAGCTGAGCAGTGAGAAAGCCCAATGTCACCACAGAGTGGGTTTAGAGCCACACAAACCTTGACAGGGGAACTCTGGGGCCTTTTCTGTTGGGGTTGTCTGTGTTAAGAGGACCAGACTCCTGTGGACAACAAGCTTGCTCAGTGCATACCTGTAGCACTCAGAGAATGGGTAAGAGACCCATCCAGGAGCCTGTCTGGCAATTCCCAGTAACAATTATTGCCGCCACGAGTCAGTGACCATTTACTGTGTGCCCCAAACTTAACTTCTTTCATTGTTTATCCCAATAATACAGTGATTTTATGCAAGGTCCTTTTTCTCTCTTGCTTCTCAAATCACAGATTTATAGGTGAGAAAACTGAGGTTAGTGGCTTGCTCAAGGTTAGTGGGGGAAGTAGGGAGGTAGTGTCCGTGTCCCGGCAGTCCCAGTTCAGATGGTAGCTCCTGGAGAAGCAGATTCCTCTGCCGATACCTCATCTAGGACTAAGGGAATTTCCAGGCAGCCTAAGACAGATGCTCCCCTCCATCCAGGCCCATGTCCTGGATTTTACCACCTCTTCCTCAACTAATTCTTTAAAAGTGTATGTATGTATATGTGTGTGTGCATGTGTGTATGCACACACGCTTTCACAAGTGTCCAGGTGTGTTGTACTCATGCCCATGTGTATACAGGTAGAGCATAGAGGCCAGAGAACTGTGTCAGGTATCCTTCTCAGAAATGCCATCCGTTGGTCCAGGGTCTCTCATTATCTTAGAATTCTCCAACTCAGAAGACTGGCTGTCCAGTGAGCCCTGTGGTTCCTCCTGCCTCCAGCTTCACAGTGCATGGGTAGGGCATGCCACTACAGCCAATATCATTGTGTGGGCTCTGGAGTTTGACCTCAGCTTCTCGTGCTTGCAAAGCAAGAGCTTGGCCAGCCCAGCTAACTCTCCAGTCCTCCCCTGACTGATCTCAGTTTTTAGAATCCCCATATTTCATCTGATTTTATTGACATTGTCTCGTGTAGCTTGAACTCTGAGTGTATTTAGGGATGACTTGAACTTTTGATCTTCTGGCTTCCTCTTCTCAAGAGCTGGGATGAGAGGTGTGTCCCAGCATTGCCAGTTTATGTGGTGCTGGGGATCAAACCCAGGACCTTGTTCATGGTAGGCAAATGCTCTACCAACTGAGTTACACCCTCAGCCATCTGTCTCTCTACCACACATCTGTTCTCTGTGTCCTTGGTTTTTCCTCTTGCTTGCCCAAGCTATTCCCCCTTCTCTTTTTTCTGTCAACATCACCTCTTAATCTTGCATCAGTGTTGGCACAGCCATACATTAGAGAGGAATCTTGTATGTAGGTATGGGTATGTCCAGAAGCCAGCACTGTTCCTTCTATGCGGATGAGTCTAGGGGGTTATACATTTACTTAAGACCTGGTCACTGGAAACCTCTGAGTCCCAGACACAGGGCACAGAGTGCTGAGCAGACGCGGTGGTTATCAAATACCAATATCAGAAGTGGGAAACACCTGAATTAGCATAACTAGTGGGGGTTGCTCTGCCTACGGGGCAACAGTAACACTTGAGTGGATCTGCAAGTGATGACCAGTTAAATGCTTGTGGCACGGGACATCAGGATCTCACCTTAATATTTGCGCCCTTTCTGGAGGTGTGGTGCTGCTGCTGGTTTAAAAAAAGTGTAACCATAAAGAAAGCAAACGGACCAGGGAAGCATGCTCTGTATGTAATGTATGCATATGGATAAATACATGAAATAAAAGAAAACCGGGGGAAAAAACAGCTAAGTGATTTGACCCAGGTAGGAAGCTAGTAAGCAGTAAGGTATCTGTTTACTTTATTATAACAAGAACCCCTGTTCCAGGTACCCTAGAAAGAGAAGAGGGTTGGTTGGGCCTTGGTTTGCAGGCTGCTGGACCAGGTTTCCTGCTGTGCCACATGTCAGAGGAGTGAAAAGGACACAGCTGCTATAGAAGGGGTGGGTGAGCAAGGAGGCAAGAGAGAGCAGGCCAGGCTTGCTCCATTTATACAAACCCACGTTTGGGAGACTTACAGTATCCCCTCTGAGGAAGGTGCTCGCAGGACCCAACTGACCTAGTTATCTTCCTCTAGCCCCTCCCACCTCTTAAAGTTCCCACTATCTCAGTGCCCTCACTCTGGGGACCAGGCTTCCAGAAGGAGAGGCGGGTGTGTCTGGGGATGGGGATTGGGAATTGTGTGCACAAACCATGTGTGTCTAAGCCACAGTTCAAAGTCAAACTTGACAGTAGGTCCTAGAGCCTGAGCTCTCAGCCTGGAGTCCAGGAGGCTGAGAAGGTAGGACAGGACTTCACTGTCAAGTTTCATTTATTGTGACAGTGTGTGTGTGTGTGTGTGCGTGTATGCGTGTGTGAGAGAGAGAGTGTGTGTATGAGTGTGTGTGAATGTGTATTGTGTATGTGTGTGAATCTGTGTGTGTGAATGTGTGTGAATATGTATGTGTGTGTGAGTGTGTGTGTGTGTGAGTATATGTGTGAATGTGCTATGAATGTGTGTAAGTGTGTATGTGAGAGTGTGTGTGTGTGTGTGAGTGTGTATGTGCATGTGAATGTGTGTAAGTGTGTGTGTGAATGTGTGTGAGTATGTGTGAGTATGTGTGAATGTGTATGTAAGTGTGTGTGTGAGTGTATGTGAATGTGTGTGTGTGTGTGTGTGTGTGTGTGTGAGAGAGAGAGAGAGAGAGAGAGAGAGAGAATGTGTCTGTGTGTGTGCAAGTATGTACCATGCTGTACTAACCATGTGGAGACTTTCCACCCGGAGAATACCTTTTGGGAGTAAGTCCTTTCTTTTCTCCTTCCTGTGGGCTCTGGGCTGGGCTGAACAGCCAGTGCCCTAAATTGCAGAGCCACCCTACCCACCCTGTGCCAGGCTTTGTTGAGGAAGGACAAGTAAGGTCAGATCTAGGATATTTGTAGGAGCCAAATTTGCAAATCTGTAGCAAAATATGTCTGTTTCCCTCATGCCTGTTCATGGCAGGCATCATTAATGGATCACAGCACCCTTTTCTTCCCTCAGGGTTCAATTTCAGAAAGAGTGATCCAGGTTTACCTCCTGGTTGACAGGAATTGGTCCAAGAGTCAAGATCTATTTACCAACCAGAGTTTGCTAATACTCAACCAGCAGGAAACCCAGATTCACTGTTTTGTTAAGTTTTTCTTTTATTGAGACTGGGTTTTACTAAATAGTTCTGCCTGGCCTGGAACTAACTAGGAACTAACTAACCTGACTGGAAACTAACTACTATGTAGACTAATAGAGTAGGCTGACCTTGAACTCAACAACACTCCTGCTTCTGGTCCCTATAGGCTTGAGACCTGTACCTGACCAAAATCTACTTTAACATAAGCACCAAGTGTGACCTCTGACAGGGAGGTACCATTCACCAATTTGCCACCTACTGTTTACAGCAGTTTAGTTTGCCCATAGGCCAGTTTCTTTTCCAGGCGCAAGGCAAGAAGAACAGATAGACAGCAGACCTGGATGATATATGGTCTGGGAAGGGGAGGGAAAAATCAGCTGTTACCCATGTAGCAATCAGATGACACCTATCACCGACTCTCAGCCAAATAGAAATCACACCAGGAGAGGCAGTCATGCCTAGCCCTCCACATCTGAGTGGAAGCAGAATTCAAAACATCTGCCTGAGTGCTGACCTTCCCACTGCATCCCTCCTCATGTGCCTGCCTGCCCAGCTGTTTGTCGGTAGCAGGGCCCAGCTCTCTAGGAAATCCAGAGCACGGTGACACGAAATGGATGGCGTGTCCAAGACAAGGCTCTAAAAACAGTTCGCACCTTAGACAGGTCCCCCAGGTCTTTTAAGCCCTGCACTCCCATGACACCATGTCCTTAAAGCATACATATATTCAACTTGGTAATGTCTGTGTGAATAGATCGGTATGATCTGAGGGATATTTAGTAACCGATAATTGCTACATGTTAGCCATCTGCTGTACCCCAGGGTTTCACCAAACCCTTTCATAAAAGCAAAATGATACTCCACAGCCAAATTATATAACATTAACAGAATATTTTATATGCGAAATGTTGTATTTCTTTACTTTCTATTCAGCTGAAAATGTACACAGTCAGTAACAAGCCATTTCAGCTGCATATTTATCCAAAACATTTCACAGGCAAGAAAAAAAAAAGTCAAGGGAAAAAAATAACAGCTCAGCTACATGAGGGCTAGGAAAACGCATTAGAAAAGGGATCCTCATTACAATAATAAACAAGGGTCCAATTAAGGCTGCCACGTGCAGGGTGGGGCCATGCTTGGCAGGGAATGCGGTTTGCCAGAGGTTTTACCCTCCACTGTGAGAGCATCCTCACTACCTCAAAGCACCATCAGGCTGGGGCTGCTGCAGCTGCTACGGGGACAGTAAGAGCTCTAGCCGATTTTCAGCCTTGTGTTTGGGGCTGTGCTTCTTGGTCGTAAGCAACCATCACTTCCCAGCACACCCCTACCAGGCTGTCCGAAGGGCCAACTAGCCCTGAACACACTGTGATCCCAGCTTTAAAGGAAGGACGGAGCAGAGGCCAGGCTAGCCACAGGAGACCTCTCTGTGGAGCTGAACTCAGATCCTCCAGGACTCCATCAGCAGATGAGTGACACAGGCTACTGGAGTATGATCTGGGAAGCCATAGGGGAGACAGGAAGAAACTCAGACTACACTGAGAGGGGTCATGGTCATGTGTGATGTGCCTGTGATCCCAGCACTTGGGGAGTTGAGACATGAGGCTCAGGAGTTCAAGGTTATCCTTGGCTAACTTGTGCCCTTTGAAGGTAGCCTGGACCACGTGAGACCTTGTCTCAAAACAACAATAATCATAACAAACAAAGCCTTAAATGGGGGTTGGGAGTATAGCCCAGTTGGTAGAAGGCTTTCCAAGCATACTCAAAGCCTACAGTTTGACGCTTCATACTGTATAAAACAGCCAAGGTGTATGCATCTATAATAACAGCACTTGGTACTTGGAGGCAGGATGGTCAGAAGTTCAAGGTCAACCTTGACCTTATTGAAAGGAGTTTGAGAACATCCTGGGCTACATGAGACGCTATCTTAAAAACATGAGAAAGAAGGAAAGAAAGAAAGAAAGAAAGAAAGAAAGAAAGAAAGAAAGAAAGAAAGAAAGAGGAAGGAAGAAAGAAAGAAAGAAAGAAAGAAAGAAAGAAAGAAAGAAAGAAAGAAAGAAAGAGGAAGGAAGGAAGAAAGAAAGAAAGAAAGAAAGAAAGAAAGAAAGAAAGAAAGAAAGAGAGAGAGAGAAGAGAGAGAGAGAAAGAGAGGGGGATGGATGGAGGGAGGAAGGAAGGAAGGAAGATGGAGAGAGGAAGAAAGAAGAAAGGGGAGGGGAGAGAGAAAGGTAGATAAATAGATTGATAAATGGATACATAGATAGATAGATAGATAGATAGATAGATAGATAGATAGATAGATAGAGAAACAGACAAATGTATGGTGTGCTCAGAAAGTCATTGTATCTCCCTAAGCCTCAGTTTTTCATCTATAAAACGGGGATGCCATACTTCTTTTTAAAACTAGTTTGGGTATCAATGGGATTTGTATGCCAAGTGCTGAGCCCAGTGCCTGACCCATAAGAGCTACCTGTTGTTAGTAAGCTTGTGAATAAGATAAAATCACATTAAATAGTAGGCTCCACTCATGGGACAACAGTACCGGGAGCCCCAAATCATGTGGTGTACACGTGATGGACAGAACAGAGGGGGGGGGAGGGAAGGCACCTCAGAAATGCAGATTGTAAAGACAGAAGCTTGCTTGCAGTCCCTGGCAAGGTCAGGAGGTCTCTGAGGTGACAATCCCTCAGACCAAGAACTCATCCTTGTGGCTCTAAGAATCAGATCAACAGAGGTGTCAGGCGATATCAGTGTAGCCTGTTGGGATAAAGGTGGCTTCTGAGGGCAGGGACAAGGCTACCACTAATAAACATCCCAGGATTATTCTTGCTTGAGAGAATGTCTGCCATCATTGCCTGACTTCCTAGAGGGGCCAGAGCTCTTAGATGTGGACATTCAATAACTTCTCAAGAAAATCCGTGCTCATACAGACAAAGGCGGGGTGTGGGGTCGGAAGGCAGGTGCAGACACAAGAAGAGAAGAAAGATGGCATCAGAGAGACCAGATGATAGAATGCAGGAGGGGAAGACAGTGGGTAGCACCAGGGCCTTAGGCAGTCTTGATATGGTGGCCTGCCAGTGTGAGCCAGTGGCTACATGGCAGGTCTGTCCCCTAGGTGGGACCCCATTCTGACTCAACTGCCCTAACCTTTTCACTTGGATTCCCACGACCTGTTCCTTTCTGTGCTTTCATTCTGACAGCCCAGAGTAGGAGCTGCCCATCAAACAGGTCCAGATCCAGGGCGGGGTTAGGCTGGTCCACTCATAGGGGGGTGCTGAGCTTCGAGGGCTCAGTCTGGAAATCTTGAGTGAGCCTGAAAACACAGGGACACTCAGCGACATGCCTGAAATAAATCGTGACAATATGGAAGACAGTGTGTGTGAGTAAGAAAGTTTCTCCCTGAATGAAGATGTTGCTAAGGAGTCCTACAGTACTCACACAGCCTGACTGACCTGGATAAGTTTTCCTCTAAAATTAATCCAAGGACACGATCAATTTCTTGGACACCGGGTTCTGACTCAGGATCCTTTTGAGAGTACACAATGTTATTACTTTTAGGGTTTTCTATTTGTTTATTTCCCCTTCATTGACCCTTCAAATCGATGCTATGTCATGGATTCACATGACCAATTACTAATCTCTCAGCCTTCGCCAAGTTCCTTAACCTTCCCCAGTCAGGGTATTTACATCTGTAGAATGGGACAGTAGCAGTAACCACCAAACTTAGGGCGACTAAGTGAGGTAGCATATAAGCTCACCCTTTATAGCACAGTGTCTAGTGTGGGCTGAGCACCTACTATGTGTCCAGACACAGCTGCTGGATAGTGACTGGATGACACCCAGCTTCTGTGTGAGGGATCTTGGAGACACTGCTGGGAGAGGACTTGGGGGTAGAGGTGTGGCACCAGGACCTAGCTCCATCTAGCTTTTACAAAACAACAATTGTCCTCATGTCCTCAATGTCCCCATCAGCAGTAGTTCCAAGATCAGAAGAGCTTTATCAACAGGCCTCTGGTGAGTGGGCCTCTTGCTTTGACTGAAAAGAAGTTCTTGTCACACCACACATTGTCACTGACAAGGGCACAGGTTTGCTGACCTCTGTGTATCTCCAAAGCCATGAACTCAGTGTTCACAGAGTTTCTAAAGTTGTCCTCAGACCATGAGGCTAAGAAGCATTTGCCTAGATGGGTGGAGGGATGGCTCAGTGGTTAATGCTCTTTCTGTCCCTGAGGAAAGTGGAGTTCCACCCCCACTGTCCATGTTGGGCAATGCACAATGGCCTACAGTTGCCTTGCCAGCGGATCTTCTGGGTCTACTGACACCAGTACTCACTCACACACCAACACACACACACACACAACACACACACACACACTAATTAAAACTAAAGCAAGTCTTTAAAAAGATATAAACTTGTGCAGCGCTAACAAGATGGCTCAGCAGGTACAGGGACTTGCTGCTAAAGTTAATGACCTGAGTTCAATCCCTAGGATACGCATGACGGAAGGAGAGAATTGAGTCACAAAAGTTGTCCCGTGACTGAAGTGGAAACTTAAGGGTTCTTTGGAAAGTTATGTCGGTGGATGGTGTTTTGCTGGGGCAAACACTTGAAGAGATGTTTTCCTGAAGCGGATACAATGAAAGAATGTGTTTCCAAAGCAGACACATGAAGGAATGTTTGAAGCAGACACAGATGAAAGGATGTTTCGCTAAAGCAAGCTCAGGAAAGGACCCATGATGAAGGACTCTTCACTAATGACACGCGTGTATTGGTTCGCCTTACACGCGTCCCTGAGCTCCATTGGTCGTGACGCCATAGAGAGAAACACACCAAAAATCTTCCCAAGAGGTTCCTGGCCTTCTTGCCACTTCTGCAGACTCGGGCTGATTGGCAGAGTGATGTCAGCTGATACAAACTCATGTGGAGTTTTGCTAAGACAGATTCATAAAATGTCTTAAGCCAGGGCTACACAGAGAAACTCTGTCTCGAAAAAACCAAACCAAACCAAAACAACAACAACAACAAAAACAAAAACAAACAAACAAAAAGAAAGAAAAAAAAGTTTCCTGGCGTCCCTGATGGTTCTAATCCTCTTGCTGGCTGGTGCTGATTCAGCTGAGGTCTAGCCGCTCCTGCTAGGTCAGGCCACCATTGCTCCTATCCCAACACTGTTAGCTAGATTGTTGGTGTCTCCGTGAACTGTTTGTAGGTGGATCAAGCTGCCCTATGAACGGAATTGCTGATTTCCTGACAACACAGGTGCGATTTGGTCCAAAGAACTGTTTCTAAACAGGTCTCATTCCCCTCATAATAGCCTTTCTTTCCCACCCCCTCTGGTGGGTGGTGGGCTAGAAGGGAGGTTAAAATGTTTAAGAACCATCCGTAAAAATAGGTTTAGAAAAAAATCAAAGCTACCTCTGACCCCCCCCCACACACACACCAGCACACACATGCACATAAATAAATAAATAAATAAATAAATAAATAGATAGATAGATAGATAGATAGATAGATAGATAGATAGATAAATAAATAAGAGGACTTGGTTGGTCTGACACCATTCACTCTTACAGGTATTCATTATCACTGGGCAGATTTCCAGCCAATGAGAGTCGCAGGGACACAGACCTCTGCAATAGCAGTAATATCAGTTTACTGTGACTTCACTTCCAAGACCTACACTATGACCCAGGTACACAGATGGTTGTTAAATCAGCTTAATAAGTTGTTAATAAGTTACCATGAAAGGGTCTATTATTTTTTTCTTTTCTTTTTGTTTTTTTTTTTTTTCAAGACAAGGTTTCTCTGTGTAGCCTTAGTTATCCTATAACTCACTCTGTAGACCAGGCTGGCACTGAACTCAGAAATCTGCCTGCCTCTGCCTCTGCCTCTCTGCCTCTCTGTCTCTGCCTCTGCCTCTGCCTCTCTGCCTCTGCCTCTCTGCCTCTGCCTCTCTGCCTCTGCCTCTCTGCCTCTGCCTCTGCCTCTGCCTCTGCCTCTGCCTCTGCCTCTGCCTCTGCCTCTGCCTCTGCCTCTGCCTCTGCCTCTGCCTCTGCCTCTGCCTCTGCCTCTGCCTCTGCCTCTGCCTCTGCCTCTGCCTCTGCCTCTGCCTCTGCCTCTGCCTCTGCCTCTGCCTCTGCCTCTGCCTCTGCCTCTGCCTCTCTGCCTCTCTGCGCCTCTGCCTCTGCCTCTGCACCTCTCTGCCTCTCTGCCTCTCTGCCTCTCTGCCTCTCTGCCTCTCTGCCTCTCTGCCTCTCTGCCTCTGCCTCTCTGCCTCTGCCTCTCTGCCTCTGCCTCTCTGCCTCTGCCTCTCTGCCTCTGCCTCTCTGCCTCTCTGCCTCTGCCTCTCTGCCTCTGCCTCTCTGCCTCTGCCTCTCTGCCTCTGCCTCTGCCTCTGCCTCTGCCTCTGCCTCTGCCTCTCTGCCTCTCTGCCTCTCTGCCTCTCTGCCTCTGCCTCTCTGCCTCTCTGCCTCTGCCTCTCTGCCTCTGCCTCTCTGCCTCTGCGCCTCTGCCTCTGCCTCTCTGCCTCTGCCTCTGCCTCTGCCTCTGCCTCTGCCTCTCTGCCTCTGCCTCTCTGCCTCTGCCTCTCTGCCTCTGCCTCTCTGCCTCTGCCTCTGCCTCTGCCTCTGCCTCTGCCTCTGCCTCTGCCTCTGCCTCTGCCTCTGCCTCTGCCTCTGCCTCCAGAGTGATCAGGTTAAAGGTGTGCACCACCACTTGGCTTATGCTTTCTATTTTATAGACAAGGAAATGGAGACAGACCTAAAGAGGTCAAATAACTTTCCTAAAGTCACTTAACAAGGAGGTTAGATAAAAGGAAGGGGAAGCTAGAAGCCCCCCCAGCCCCTCACCCTCCACCCCCCCAAAAGACTTTTCTATAGCAGTCCGGGACAGGCAAGGGGAGCACAGGGTGCTGCAGAACCTCATGTGCTCCTTCCCAGACTGTATGGAGAGAGGTGGAAGTACACGAGGCAGTGCCCTGTGCTTTTGTTAGAAGTCACCGTGGATGTGATCCTCACATTCAAGGGCCTGAGGGACAGAGAAACTCTTAAGATGCTTGCAGTGCCAGCCCAGAGCATCTGCATTCTTTGGGGTCTTGTGGTGGGCTGGGGAACACTGACTCAAGGAAGGTCAGGTTGTAGTGATAAAAGGCAGCTGTCAATGCCTGGTGGTGACCAAAGGGAAAGCACAGGACACATGGCCATCCTAGTGGGCGTCACCCACCACAAAGCAAAGCAAGTTTACAAGCATATTATGGAAGCCATAGGAAAGGGGAGGCACAGAGTGGCTCTGGTGAACAAGGAAATCGGAAGTGGAAGTTAAAGCCCCCTGTCCAGGGCAGGTTTTATTCACCTGTACTTCGGAGAATCTTAGTGTCTCTCGCCTTCACTTTCTCTCTGATTTATCTTATTGATCATGCAAATATTCGGAAGGCTCCCAGGGGCTCCTTCTCATTCTTTGCTTTAATCTTATTTACACTGTTACATCTTGAATTCCTTAAACCCTGGTCTTTCCATCAGAAGTCAGACACCTACCTAATCGTGGGTCTCAGCTGCCTTTCCATCTCTGAAGCTCTACTCAGGCCAAGCCTGGAACACATGAACTCAGTAAATGTCTGCCGTGGGTGGAGACAGCTCTGCTTCCCTCCCAGGGATGGACGGCGTCCGAAAGCTGCGGGACAAGGCAGTTAATACTGTTTTGGGGATTTGTTTTTGGTTTTGTTTTTTGCCAAATTTTGGGTCGCTGAGTGAAAACTGGTGCCAGTGTTGTGGAGGTTGTCACCTGAGAAGACGCTATCGGGAAGTCTGAGGTCTGGCTGGTTCCTGTTGGAGGTAGATGGCAACAGAGGCGGGGAAGCCAGCCTCTGCAGCCAGGATGGCGAAGAGCGTGTATTTTGGACCACCCAGATGCCCTGTGAGATCCAAAGATGGCCCAGGGCCTGCTTGGGAACAAGTGCAGACCCCAAACATGGAGAAGACTGAAGATTGGAATAACTGAATACCTTCCATTTGTGAGGGAAACGAGGAGGCTGAGTGTCTTTTCAATGAGTCAACTATAGGCAAAGGGATTTATTTATAATATTATTATTTGGTAGAAAAGAACTTACTATGGCCAAATGTAAAAAGTCTTTTTTTTTTTTGATAAGTTAAAGAGATTAAGAAAAATCAGGCCGATTTTGACAGAGAATAGTGTGTAAACGAGAGGTGTTATCAGGGAGGATCTGGCACCAGCTCCAGTTTGTTATGGTAGAAAATATCAGTATTATTTACTAAGAAGATTAGGGTTGAATTGGAAGAGAGGCCGGTTGTTGTGTGCAGATGGAGATAAGATACGGATTTTACCTTCTCTGCTGAGCCGAATGCAGAGCACAGAGCGCTGTTATCTCGGGCTTGGCAAGCAGGGGGATATTAAGATGTACGTTGTAATTACCAGTGGCAGGAACACATTTCATAGCGACTATTTTAAACCCTAATAAAATGCCGGCCTTTAATTATACAGCTTTGAAATATTTTTCTCAGTTAATTGCAACGGAGGAAAATAAAATCAACCTCATATTTGAAACTGACTCTCCCAGGGAAAAAGCCCTCCGCCCGGGTGCTCCAGCTGCCTCTCAGTGCTGCGCTGCCAAGCCCGGGACTGCCTAGGTTCTGTGTTTTCTCAGTTCTCGGGACTCCCCTTCCTCAACCCCACCATAGCCTTGTATGGGGAGAAAAGAAGACGTGAGAGGTGTCTCTGTGTAAAATTAGATTCTCTCCAAGAAGCTGCACATTCCCGTGAGCAAAGGCTGTTTGGGGGAGCTAGGGGAAGGGCTTCTGCTCTTCTGTCTTGTCAAGGGGACACAAGTCACGATGAAATTTGTGTGTTTCCTATACTCCTTGTACATACAGTCTGGAAGTGTACAATATGTCAGGGCACTGTATCTCCACTGCGGCTTGGGGCAGGAGGCCAATTGTGGGATTTCCCACTTTGGGGCTCATGTTTATGCTCAAAAGGTTTTAGAATTGGGCCTTTTTAGACACTGAATTTTCAAATGAGGAACGTTCAACCTGGACTTATGAGGACAAGTATGGGTGTTCTAATAATAGATCTTCTGTGCCAGGCACTAGCTTGTAAACGTTTTGGTCTTGTTCTTCCTCCCAGCCCTTTGATCTTAGAATAAGACATAAAATCAAAATATATCTGCAAATACCCTAACCATACAGCTAGACTCTTCTCTGACTAGATCATAGCTTAGAATAAGCCATTTATTTTAACCTACATTCTGCCACGGGGCTGGCTACCTGTGCTCGGGTACCATGGGTCTGTCTCCTCACATCTTCTGGGCATGCCTTCTTCCCATGCCTGGCTCTGTCAAAGAATCCTTTCTCTTCCCAGATGTCCTACCTCCTGTTTCCTGCCTAAGCCATAGGTCGTAGGCTTTTTTTTTTTTAAAAGATTTATTTATTATTATAAGTAAGTACACTGTAGCTGTCTTCAGACACACCGGAAGAGGGCATCAGGTCTCATTATGGATGGTTGTGAGCCACCATGTGGTTGCTGGGATTTGAACTCTGGACCTTCAGAAGAGCAGTCGGGTGCTCTTACCCACTGAGCCATCTCACCAGCCCGGTTGTAGGCTTTTTAATTGACAGGTGATATATCCATACAATAACACAAGATCTCCTCTCTATACTCTCTACCTTAGATGCTTTATGCCATGTAAACTCCTGAGCTGCTAACTGAGGCAGTCAAACACCTGGCTTCGACAGCATAAATAGTTTAACTATCGTCACACTTGGGGCTGCCACTCCTTTCCTCACCACGGTGCTGGCTGGTTTTGTGCTAAGTTGACACAAGCAGGGCTCATCAGAGAGAAACGAACCTCAGCCTCCATGAGATCCAGCTGTAAGGCATTTTCTCAGTTAGTGATTGATGGGGGCAGGCCCAGCCCATGGTGGATGAGGCCATCCCTGGGCTGGTGGTTCTGGGTTCTATAAGAAAGCAGGCTGAGCAAGCCACTAAGCAGCATCCCTCCATGGCCTCTGCATCAGCTTCTGTCTCCAGGTTCCTGCCATGTGTGAGTTCCTGTCCTGACTTCTTTTGGCGATGAACAGCACTGTGGAAGTGTAAGCCAAATAAATCCATTCTTTCCCAACATGCTTTTTGGTCAGTGTTTTGCTGTGGCAACAGTAACCCTAAACTAAGAAAAACACCAAGTGTCAACAAAGTTCACCTTTGTCTTGCCTATCCTATAGCTCTTGACTAGGTCCTCATCAGCTCCTGCTCAGGATGTAAACTCACAGCTGGTCCTGCAGTACCTCTTCTGCTCCTTCCTTGGTCAGAAAACGGTAAGGTTTCTCTTCACCTCCATGGACAGGCCCCGCAGCTCATCTTTAAATATCATCTATCTTATCCTCACAGGCGCTTTCTAGTGCTCGATGCTGAACCTCAGCTCGACAGCCTCTGAAGGGAGTTGTATTCTCATCTCCAAGCTGGAAGCCCCCAGAAGCATCTCACACTGACATCCACAGCTGGGTGCCTCCAGCTCTGGCACACTCCACTGTGCCCCATGTACCCACTGAAGATCTTTTACCAGCTTGTGTTTGAGGTGACTCTGCTGGACAATGTAGCATGGGAGCTGTCCCCCATAACACAGCACTCAGCCGATGCTCCACCACTATTCTATGAGTGATAACTGGCTTACCATCCTTCAGCATGCATATGCTGCCTGTATGTGTATGTTCTGCCCAGAGGAAGCTGTTTCCTATGGTGAACCATCCAATATGAAATCATTGCATAGCTACAGCCCAGACCTGCCAGACATGCCTGGGATGGAAAAGAGGCTCATTATATGCCCTAGATAGAACCCTAGATAGATGTAGACTGGAGAGAACCATTGGATACAAGGCTGGGGACCTCACCAGGCACATTGCTGAATACCTCTTCTCAGTGGCCTCCAGATTCTATCTTGTTGGCTGGTCATCAAAAGGGTCACCTCACCCTGGCCCCTGAGCTCTGGCCATGTATCAAGCACAGGCCAGGCAAAGGGACATTATTCTCCTGACACCCAGGCAACATAGATTGGTTTTAGATTCTGGACTTCAGGGTTCCATCGATTTCTCATAAGACTTTCTGGGTGACCACTATTACTGTTCCCCCCTTTTTTTCTGATGGGAAAACAGGCTCAGAGAAATTACTTAACCAGAGTTTGACAACAATCTTACTCTAAAATTTTCTATCTATCAATCAATCAATCTGTCTGTCTGTCTGTCTATCTATCTATATATCTCTGTCTTTCTTTCTGTCTGTCTTTCTAACTCTGTCTCCCCCAGCTTTATACCTACCAAATGAGTGTTCTACCTTGGAGTCATACTGTTTATAGATTCACACAGTACTCGGTGTGTGTTCATCATTAAAGTTGCCCCCTAAAGGGGTGTGTGGTTGTGTGCTTTAGTGAACATTAGTACACTGGCTGGTATTTGCAGCAAGTCCATGTGGTTGTTCCCAGCCGTCCCCAAGTCAACAATGGCCAGAGGTCTGTGCATCTCTGATTTGGGGGAGTATTAACTCTTAGAGTCTTGGTGCCCGATCTTAGTCTTTTGATCATATAGACGGGGACCAGGGGGCATGTGGTATTCTTGGTCGCAGAGCTGTGAGATTTCCTCAGCTTCTGTAGCTGCAGCTGCAGCTCTGCAGTTGCAGTCTTTGTGGGTACCGTCTGGTGTTGGGGCTCTCACTGTCGTAGAAAGACATTACTGATGGCTTTAGGAGACACATCTGGGCAGACTTGGTTGATATGAATGATATATACTTTTCCAATCTAGTTCACGGAAGCAGTCATTCAGAAAAGAGAACAGATTTGTGTCCCACTGGACCTTTGTGATACATAGGAAGTAAAAAGCTGACCAAAGAAAGCCACAGAGAGATTTTTGCTCCCTAGGGAATTGAATACAATTGTAACTGGGTGCTCAGAACAACAAAAAACCTCCTAAACTTATGCTATTAAACAAATTGCTTTTCCTACCTCATGAACCAGAAATCAGAAGAGCAGAAAGTTCAGTGGAGGTCACATAGAACACAGCCAGGGGAAGTTTGAAACTCTAGCTGCTTTTCAGCCCTCCCCAGCAGATCCGGCACATTTATTGATTTCCTTGAGCAAGCACTCTGCTTGGAAGGGCACATTTGGAACTTAAAGCCAGAGAGCCAAACTGATTTTCTAGATGGCATCAGACCTTTGTTCTGATCACATTTAGAATGCTCTTTAACTGTCTTGTTCTTGGCTAGAACATACTCTGTCCAGGAAGTTCCTGCAGAAGGAAAAGCTCTGCTGTTGCCATGGGCTCCCTCCCAGCCAACTGCTCACTCCTTTCTTGCTATGACAAGCCTAGGCCATTGCAGAGGGATACTTTCAAGACAGTTTTGAAGCTTCTACGTTTGCAGGCAACACAGAATTCAACAAGCCCTGAGCTGCTGCCCCTTTGCTGTGGGTTCATGTAAATGATAGTCAGTAGACACAGAGATTGGGGACAGAAAATCTGTGATCAGAAGTCAATTTGAGTATTTGCTACAAGCCAGTGGTTCTCAGCCTTCTTAGTGCTGTGGTCCTTTAATACAGCTTCTTGAGTTGTGATGACCCTCAACCATAAAATCATTTTCATTGCTACTCCATAACTGTAAACTTTCTATGATATGAATTGTAATCGAAAGGCCTTTGGAGATAGAGGTTTGTCAAGGGGGTCGCGACCCACAGGTTAAGAACCACTGCTGATAGCCTTTGTAGAGCATCATTCCTGGTAGGCACACAGCCACAGAGTTGAAACGTGATTCTATGAGGCAAATTCCTAACTTCCCTTCCACGTTCTCCAGAGGCCTCTGTTGTTCATTCTCGCACACCTAAATGTTATTTCTAGATTTTCTCCCAGTGTTAGACACCATCTAGAAACTTCCTGCTAAAGAATCACATTTAATTTAATTTAATTTAATTTTTTAATTAGGAGAGACCGTTTTACAGCAGACTTGCTAGTACTCTGACGCTGACTACTGGGAGGAGGAGGAGAATTAAGATCTCCCAGGTACAAGCTCCTTATTGGCTGTCCAATGTAAAATGGTCAGCCTTGAAGCCATGTACACTCCAACAGCAAAAATGGAATCAGCAGATTGAATATGTGTGTGTGTGTGTACATATACATAGATAAACATCCACATGTATGTAACTAATTATTATAGAAAAAGAGGCTATCAATTTGAGAGTGGTGAGTTCACGGGAAGCATTTGAGGGAGGGCGTGTAGGAGGGGCTGGTTCAAAGAAAGGAAGGGAGAAGTGATATAATTCTGTTTTAATTAAAACATTAAAAATTACATTTTAAAAAGATTTGGTTTTATTTTTAATTATATGTAGGGGTGTGTGTGTGTGTGTGTGTGTGTGTATGTGTATGTGTCTGCAAATGGGTATGTTATGTGAGTTAGGTTGCCTGAAGAGGCCAGAGGCTTGAATTCCATGGAATTGTCACAAATGATTATGTACCACTTGTCATGGCTGCTGGAAACTGAGCTCAGCTCTTCTGTAAGAGCAGCAGATGCTCTTAACTGCTGAGCCATCTCTCCAGGCTCACAGGGTCAGAGGACAACTTCTGGGAGTCACCTCTCTCCTACCACCATGAGAATTCTGGGGAGTAAACTCATTAGGCTTCCAGACAACCACCATTACCCACTGACTCACTTTGACAGCCAGGATTTAGCTTCCTGTCTCTCTCCCACTCACTCCGTTCATGCCAATCCCATCCCATCTTTGTCTTACACTCATGATATAGTTAGATCATAATTTTCCACATGCCAACGCTTGGCGTGTCTATGACTGTGGTTGTGAATGCATCGTTTGCTGTGGA
Source organism: Mus caroli (assembly GCF_978045245.1). Lineage (NCBI taxonomy): Eukaryota > Metazoa > Chordata > Mammalia > Rodentia > Muridae > Mus > Mus caroli. Next base: position 9,245,077 of record NW_028227273.1, read on the forward strand.
CCCACAGGTCCTTTCCTGTGGTTCTTTTCTCTGTTAGTAGAATTACTGTCATTCTTTTTCACAGTTTCAGAGTGCTTGTCAATGATTCCTAAATACTGCAATCATGTCTCAATGTGCTAAAAAAAATAGTATACACTTGATACATTTTACTTTTCCTAGAGACTGCCATGCATAGCTACCTTCTTTGATTTGGACCAGTTATTTCTTGGGCTATGCACAGTTGCCATTCTGGGACCTTTCCTTAATGATTTCAGTGATCCTGTCAGCCTTTCTCTTACATTAGATTCCTCTTTTCTAGAGTCCAAGACCTTTCAATCTTATGGAAGAATCTTATTATAGAAAGATATATAAGATAGGATAGAAATGATTTTTTTCAAACAAAATGTATTAAGAAGTTAAAAAACAAACAAACAAACAAACAAACAACAGTTTTCTGCAGCTTGGGGTGTGGTTGGGGGTGAACAGACTCAAAAGTGAGTTGCCCAAAGAACAGACTAGAAGTACATTTTTTGAGCTCTGGTATGAATTAAGGTGTCATTATTTTCCACAGCTATTTTATTGATAGTTTAGCTAGGTATAGAATTCAAGGGTAGACATTATTTTCCTCTAGCTTTTAAAATCTATTTTCCAGGATTGCATACTAAGTTCAAAAACAACAATTCAGTAATATTATATCAGTGTTTACCATAGTGATCAACAAGTAGATTTTAACTGGAGGGAAGCTGGAGTGTAAGACCAACACTTCATATATGTATACTGATTATGACAATGGAAACAAGGGCTTTTCCTTATCTCCTTTAAAATGAGTGTTTATATGAATCCTTTCCTTCTCTCATCTGCCTATATGACAAAGTTTGGATTCCTCTAAGTATCACTCTAATGACTACTCACCCCGTTTGATAATAAGAAGCCATTATTCTTCTTGCCCTCTGCTCAGTTTTCTTCTTCGTCAGCCAGAAATTCTCTCCCCTGGAATACTCCTCTTAAAACAAGCCCTATACATCTTTGAGACTTGTTTCAGAACCCAACTCCGGATTGATTCACTCTACCTTTCATGAATCCTCTTTGTAACTGAAGGCATTAGAAAGCTAAAAAGCAAATTTCTCAAATTTTCTTGCATCTAGAATTCTGACCTTGAATTTAGTCCTGCCTAACTAGATATATCTACAGCAGATTTAGAATCAAATTGATTCAGAATTTAGAATTCTGTTACTCACTATAGCATTGGAAGAAAAAATGGATGAGGCCAAAAACAGAAGAAAAAAATCTTTCCAAGCTCACAAGGAATCAGGCAGACTTCTTGGTTGAAGTAGGATCCGCCTCTCTGTTAATTGATATCTTGATACATGTTTGCTGATAGAAGAATTAATAACTTCTAGAAAACCACTAGAGAGTTCAAGGTTAGAGAACCTCATTAATCCCACCACAAATAAAATGAAAACAGGAAAGAAGTGAAAAGGAAGAAGAAATAGAAAAGAGAAAAAAAAAGTCACAGTAAGCCAGCCAATCATCCTCAGTGGTGGTAAGCAAGGAGAGGGATAGCAGAAGTAGACTATGAGATTTAATCCACTTCATGCAGCACAGCTGAGTCACCTTCCCAGATCTGCCTGGCTGTGTCTCTTCTGTTTTGCTAATTTTGAAAACAGTGATGGCATACACCTTTAATTTCAGCACTCCAGAGGCAGAGGCAGGCAGATAGCTGAGTTCAGGGCCAGCCTGATCTACAGAGTGAGTTCTAGAACAGCCAAGACTACACAGAGGAACTTTTCATTTGTTTCTCAAATGAAACAAAGAAAGAAAGAGAGAGAGAGAGAGAGAGAGAGAGAGAGAGAGAGAGAGAGAGAGAGAATGAGATTCTGTCCCTTATCTCTCCTTCCTTCGATACACCTTGTATTCAGTTCACTGACCACTCCCAAGTTCCATGGGTCTATCACTCCTTAGCATTAGTACATTATCTCAAACTGAGCTCCAGAGAACTCAGACACATCTGCCCTTGTGTGAGTTCTGGTATAAAGAGGGATTGACAGGTCAAAACAATTGTTCTCCAGTCAGAAAAATTAATCTTCCAGTTTATTTGCCGGGTGGTCTTTAGAAAATAGCATAAATCTAAACACCACCTCAAATCCTAACCTATGTTCGATACTAAATATTAAATCAATTTGGATTCTTTTAAATAGCCTTCCAAATGTCTGCTCAGCTTTCACTCCCCTAGCATGCTGTCTTAATTAAGATTTCTATGCTGTGATGAAACACCATGACCAAAAGCGAGCTGGGGAGGAAAGGGTTTAATTCAGCTTACACTTCTGCATTACTGTTTATCACCAAAGGAAGTCAGAACAGGAACTCACACAGGGCAGGAACCTGATGTAGAGGCCATGGAAGAGTGCTGCCTACTGGCTTACTAACATGGCTTGCTCAGCCTGCTTTCTTATAGAACCCAGGCCCACCAGCCCAGGGGTAGCATCACCCACAATGAGCTGGGCCCTTCCCCATCAGTCACTAATTGAGAAAATGCCTCACAGTTGGATCTCATGGAGACAATGTCTCAACCAAGGCTCCTTCCTGTCTGATGACTCTAACTTGTATTGTGTTGAGACACCGAACCAGCCAGCACACATGGTCACTGCATCTCAGTTCAAATAAGCCATTCTTTGACATGTAACAAAATAGAAAGCTCATTGGTTCAAAATAACATTCTTGAATTGATTGCTGACTAACAATGTTCTCAGCAAGACTCATGAGGAGACACGGTGTGGACTAGGCTGACATCAAGTGTTGGGACTGAAGGTGTACACCAATGCCAAGAATACAGCCTATGGATATATAATCCAGAAAATATTAGTTCAGATTTATGATTTTATTCTATAAGTAACAACTAATAAATATTTTACATTTGCTTATTGAAAAATTATGGTTGGATTGTATCCAGATGCCTAGAGATAAAAATGATCTTGCTTGGTATATTGACACATGGCTTTAATCCCAGCTCTAGGGAGGCAGTGGCAGGCAGATCTCTGAGTGCCAGGCCAGCCTGGTCTACAGAGTGCCTTCCAGAACAGCTAGAGAAACACTTTGTTTCAAACAAACAAACAAACAAACATATAAACGAAATAGTGTGGACTTGAAATAAAGAAAAAAATAAGGAAAATACTATACCCACATACCTATACACACATTTTTCTCCCTTCACTTGAGAATCATACAAGAGGTGGCTGCCACCAGAATTGACTCTCTTCCTCACATCCTTGAGGTTATTTAGGTTGACACTCAGAGGCAGAAGGATGGAGTCCTGTCGAGATCAAGTGGTATCCATCACAGTGAGGATTCCAGAACCAAGACTTGTGGGCCAGCACCAGCAAGCTCATAGCCTCTGATCATGTAGGGCCTTCCCAAAGCATGTTCAAAGCATGTTCAGTTCCCCACCAGTTTTCATCCCTTCTGTAGTGAAGCCTGTGTCTAAGACACAAATCTTAGCTGTTCTTCAGTAGCACTTGCCAGCTGAAATATAGTATATTGAGAATATCCTGCCGCACTGTCTTGGAATCAAATCCAAAAGGAATGGCTGGCACCAATCTCTGTACAGGAAGATGATGGGGCTACTCCCCACCATGGATATTTGGAAGATAGTCTTAAAACTCTTTCATTTATTGTAGGCAGAAACAAAGATGGAAAGTAAGGCTCTGTCCCAAGGCAATTGTGTAGACCAATCTGTGCTGGGTTTGCAGGCTCGGAGGTAGGTGGACATAGGAGAGAGCATATTTCTCTCTCTCTCTCTCAAAAAAAAAAACAAAACAAAACAACAAAAACAAACAAACAAAAAACCAGTGTTTCAGTTGGGAAGGATGGAGAAGCACAGACAATTCACAGAGGAGAGGTCAGAGGCTTCATAAGAATGATAGCAGCTGCAGCAGGCAAGGCTTCCAGTCTGTCCAGCATGCTTGAAGCTGTTTGCCCACCCTATAGATACACTTAGCTTCTCCAAGTTCCCATCCTGTATAGACTCTTTCCTCTCCTCCCCCTCCCAGGAATATTGGCAAACCTCTTTAGTCATTTGTGTTTCTTTACATTACCAAGGCCAGAGGTATATCTTCTCTGATAGATAATGGCCCTCAGTTAAGACTAGCAAAAGCTATTTTGCTTGATGTATTAGCGCCCTATTTTAGAATAATCCTATTCCCTTGATTCTTTAGTATTTACAATTTTTCTAAGTACCGATTATATTTTCTAAGTCAAAGTGGGGTAAAATTAGTGCATTGTATCCTGTTGTCGCCGCTTTCTGGAGTAGTCAGTCTTACATATTTGAACAATACCACCCCGGTGTAATTTTAAAAGGTAAGAGCTCAATTCTTTAAAAAACACTTAGATGGGCAGTGTGAGCTCTCTCTGAGGATTCTCACATTAGCAGTGCTTTACATATACCACACAAAAGGAAAATGCATTCTGCGAGGATTGGGCTCATCCGAGCTGAGAGCCGGACCTGATGAATGGTGGAAAATGGGCCCGTGTCTGCCAGCTGCATGCTGCCGGCCTGGTGATACTCGAGGCTGCCTTCCATTAATGGACTTATGGTCCGGGAAGCAGTAAAGAGCCCTGGGCATCCTTGCTGATGATGGACTATAAAAAGTAAAGCCTTGTAAAAAAAATAATAATAAGACTTTTTCCAGGGTTGCTGGCTAAGCCTGTGTATTTGGGATTCAATCCAGGCCCTTCTGTAGTGGTTCTCATGGGCTTTGGGCCCCGTTGCTTTGAACTAAAACTCACAGGGGCTCAGGTACAAGGTTAGTGTAGAGCACTTAATCTAGCATGTGTAAGGCTCTGAGTTCCATACCCAGCATTGAAGAAAAGGACAAACAAATGCTTTAAGTTAAAAAAGAAATTAAAAAGTAATACGATAAGGAGTGGCGGCTTCCAGGGCTCAGACTGCTCAGTAAAGAGAAAGGGGACTGTGATCTGGGACCATCAGGAAAAGCTTTCTGGAGGAGTGGTGCTTCATCACTGCAGGAAACGGTGACTGAGATGTGGATGTGCAGAGAAGAGAACCAGACAGGATTTGACAGTGAGCTGAACATGCCCCCATCCTAAGCGCAGTCTTCAACTGGTCCTGGAAGACCATCCCCTTGGGAACATCTTAGGTGACAAGCTCCTTGCTTGGGCCAGACTCATCCCTTGGCTGAATTCACTCACAGGTCATAGCTCTGCTTCACTTGATCCTTAACATCGTGTGTGTGTGTGTGTGTGTATGTGTGTCTGTATGTGTGGTGTGTGTGGGGATATGGGTGTGTATATGTGTATGTGAGAGAGAGGGGGGAAGGAATCTTTGTGTCTATGTAGACCAGGCTGGCCTCAAAGTGACAGAGACCTAACTACTCTGCCTGCTGGGATTAAAGGTGTGTGCCAACATGCCTGGCTATCTTTAACATCTTTAAAAATGCCTAAAGGCCCATCCACCCCAAACCAGAGGAGACTGTACTCTATTTAGTCAGATGTTTATGTAGTAAGATGAATTTGACAGATCGTGGCTTCCCCATTGGCCTTCCCAATGCATCATTCTCATAGGTTATCCAGTTACTCTCTCTGCCCCCTTCTCCCCTCCCCCCCACCCCCAGCTTCCTCCACAGTCTTCTGTATCCCAGCCTGACCTTGAACTTCTATGTAACCAATGATGGACTTGAACTTCACTACTGACGATATAGTGCTGGGAGGGTTTTGTTTTGTTTTTTTTGTTTTTTTTTTTTTTTTGGTTTTTCGAGACAGGGTTTCTCTGTGTAGCCCTGGCTGTCCTGGAACTCACTTTGTAGACCAGGCTGGCCTCGAACTCAGAAATCCGCCTGCCTCTGCCTCCCGAGTGCTGGGATTAAAGGCGTGCGCCACCACGCTCGGCTTGTTTTGTTTTTTTAACATCTTATTTTAGGTGGTTTTGAAGATGGAGAATATGTTTTAGCTCCTTGGAATGGGCCAGACTACCCTGCCCTGCTCACAAATGCCTGAGTAATAGATGCTGTGCAGTCGTTACCACCTGGGCAGACATTTTCCAGTATCCTCCACATGCCTTACTTTGGGTGCACAGCAAATGCTGGGCCATGGCATCCCCACAACCTTCCTTGCCAGGGGAAAAGAGCCAAAACTAGCTTGGAAGACAGATTCTACCACACTACCCTCTCACACTGATTGCCTATAATTGATGGAACTTCATTTCCCCAAGTGCTACCTGAGAAAGAAGCCAGGCAGTTTAGCTTGGCATGACATGAGGTAGCCTAGAAGGAGCTGAGAAAGAATACAGTGCGTCTGCTAACTAGTCCTTCAGAAGAAGTGCTGCTTACTACGGCGATACACCTGCCTACTCAAACACAAGACAACTGAGAATCTCCCTCAGGTCTTCCCCCTTAGAAGATCCAGGCTCTCTAAACAATACACATTCCTAGCGATCCTGGTATGATGGGCCAGCTGTTACTAAGGAAGGATAATTGAAAGACATCAACAGGAGCTTGGAGAACAACTCAGTGAGTCGAACATTGACTGATAAGCATCAGGACCCACATTTGGATCCTCAGAACCCATATAAAAGCCAGACAACAGGTGTGTGTGTGCTTGTAACCCCAATGCTTCTACAGTGAGACTGGAGAACCCCTGGGTGCTTTGAGGTCTGCTAAGTCCTGAGGTACCCAGTGGCAAACAACGAAGAGACCCTGTCTCAAAACTAGGTAGAAGGTGAGAACGGACATCCAAGATTGTCCTCTGCCCACCCCCACACTTTGTTGTGAATGTGCCTGGACTCATACACGCGTAGACATCATGAAGAGATTTTTGCAAGGATATTCTGTTCACTCTGACGCCTAGACATTTAAACTACTTCAATGACTCCTGGATGTAAGATCTTAGATTTCTGAATCACAGGTCTGACTATTATTTTGAACTGACATCTTGGTGACCACCCGACACCTTTGCTACGGATGGCATTAGCTGGGCAATGACATGCTAGAGCTTCAGCCAGCTTGCCCACGGTTTCGAAGTCACCTGCTTTTCTGTGCTATTGGAAAAGTCTGAACGCATTTCTCCTTCATCTGTGCAGAGCCTCAATTTTGATCTGTCACCAACTTCCCCAGACCAAGTCAATGATCTAAACTACTCTTGGTGACCCCGTGCCCTTTATAATTTGAGAACACTTGTACCTCTCTGAACTTTAAAGACGTCTTAGTGGACTGTCCTGAGTGGCCAGGCTAACGGACCTCCACTCTGTGGGAGAAGGAGCTAAGAACTGAATGGTCCTTTTTCTGACATCGGATGCTTCAGTGTCTGCATGTGAAGCCGAGAAAACCATGTGGAAACCATGTTGCGTGGCCTGTTTTCTGGTCGAGCTAGGTTTAAACCCCAAAGACCAAGCAGATTAATCTGCAAGGGATGGAAGGGAGTTTGCCACACGATCCCAGACACTAGGCTCCTGACGCGAGGTTCCAGCGCCATAATTCTGTGGCCTTCAGTCTCATAGGCTGTCCGGACTCCACCCCTACAGTTACCTGGCAATAGCCAGGATAGCCCAAGCCTACTATAAAGGGAGCTGCTTACCCCTCCTCGATCTCTTCTGACTCTCTTACCTTATTCTCCCTCTCTCCACCTTCCTTTCTCCCCTCTCTCCACATGGCCATGGCTGCCCTCTGCTTCTCTCCTTTCTCCCTCTCTCTGCCTTTTCTACAATAAACGCCTTAAAACCATGGACCATCTTATTTCATCAGGACCCCCCCCCCCCCCCATGCTAGAGCAATGGAGCAGGTTGCCCTCTAAAGAGCCTCGGGTCTAACCTCCCACCAGGAGGCCTCCCTGCATTCCAGCCACCTGCATCAGCAGCCAAACCAAGCAGCCCTCCGAGCCTGAGCTTGCCAGACTCTCTCCTCCCAGCGGTAACATGCCAGAGCTCTTCTGCCCCTTTTGCCTTCAGTCACTGGGCCAGAGTCTACCTGAGGGTCCCCACCCATTCTCAGCTCTTCTGCGACAAACAGCTGCGTCTGGGATGTCTGAGAGTGAGAACCTATTGTTCCTGGCCTCCGTGTGGCCCAGGGACCCCAGACCTGGCTCTTCTGCAGTGCCCAGCGGTCTGTGGTGCCCTGAGATTCAGACTCTGGCAGTTCTGCAGGGACCCCAGACTCCGCCTTTTCCCATCCCCAGAGCGGGATCCTAAGACTTCTCAGAGTTCGATGTCTGCCCAGAGGTTCCATGGACCCCACAGAGCAGTCAAACTCCCCTGAGTCTGCCTCGCCCAGTGGCTCTAGCCCTGAGAGGACACGGGACCCCATTTTTTGACCCACACCGTGTGTCAAGTCAAGAGGACACGTTTAAAATCATGAGTGAAAATATAGAGAAACTTAAATCATGGGTAATACAGTTAAGCTGCTAAACAAAATCCCTTAAAATAGCCCTACTATTGGATTACAGAGTAAAACAATGTCTTAATTACTGCTCTATTGCTGCAAAAAGACACCAAGACCAAGGCAACCTATAAAGGAAGCCATTTAGGTGGCCACTTGCTTACAGTTTCAAAGACTGCATTATAGGCTGGTGTTTGGAGTATGAGGCCACCCATATAACATGTCCTGGTAGTTTGCAGACAAAACCAAGCTGTCCTCAAACTCAGAGATCCACCTGCCTTTGCCTCCCAAACATCAGGACTAAAGGTGCCTACCGCCTGGCCACACTTACAAATCTTAGAATCAGATTAAGTATTGTGAAGAAAAAAATCCTGTGGAAACCTTGGAATTGCATCAAGTGTAAGGTCTCCACTAGCAGCCTTTACTGTGTCTGGAAGAGCTAATACTTTGTATCTTGATGCTGTGCCCAGCAGTACTGAGTTCTACCTGAGCTGATTATTGGACTTTTATATCGATACTTACAACTACAGTCTGCCAGAAATATATTCGTCTTTCTTTTGTCCAATCTTCCACTCACAGAGCTACATTCTCCAGGACCCCCACCCCCACCCCAGTACAGTATCACATAAGAGTAGCAGTAGTGGAGACTCGGGTCTTCTACATTTTGGGAAGAAAGAAGCAAGATGGCCTGGAAATTGTACTGCCCCTGCCTTACCTTTCGGACAGCGGGGTTACTGATCCCTATCACATCTCCTTTTGAAAATTTTCTCTATTCTTATGTTTCCTTTTGTGAAGGTGTGTATGCTTGCACATGTGCAGAGGCTGGAGGAGGCATCAGCGAGGGTCTAGCTTTATTTATCACTCTCTGAGTTATTCCTTTGACACAGGGCCTCTCACAGAACCCAAGGCCAGGATGGTGGCCGACAGTCCCAAGCAAGTCTCCTGTCCCTATCCCCCACAGCACAGAGGTTACAGGCGTGCACCACCATGTCCAATTGTTTCATTTTTCTGTGGATGCTTAAACTTTAAACCCAGGTCCTCGTGCTGTGCAGCAAGTGCTCTTAGCTGCTGCGCTATCACCCTAGTCCCACTAAAGCCTCTTACCGCGTTGTTGATTTTAAAAAGACTGCAGAATGTGATGCTAGGGGTAAGGCATACCGCTCAGTAGGTAATGTACTTGTCATGCAAACTGGAGTTCAGGTCCCCAGGACCCACATGGATGTCAGATGAGACGGTACTCATCCTTAGAGGTAGAGATAGGGGATGCCCCTGAAGCTTCCGGGCCAACTAGCTTGGTATGCATGACTGCGAACTCAAGCAATGTGGAAGATGAGGAACAAGGACTGAGACTGTCCTGTGACCTCCATGCCTGTAATGTGCACTCTCTCTCTCTCACACACACACACATACACACACACACACACACACACACACACACACACACACACACCTATGCCCATGCTCACACATGCACACATACACCTGTGCTCACACACACCTGTGCTTACGCACACACCCCCATTCTCTCCCTCCCTCCCTCCCTCTCTCTCTCTCTCTCTCTCTCTCTCTCTCACACACACACACACACACACACACATCCACGAACACACTTTTTAAAGGGGCTGAAGACATGGCTGCTCTTACAGAAGACTTGGGTTTAAAATCTCAACATTCACAAGAAGGCTAATAACAGTCAGTGATGTCAGTTTCAAAGGGACTCTAACTCTCTTTTGGACACTGCAAGCACATGGTGCACAAGGGCATCTATGCAGGCAAACACTCATATAAAATAAAAAATAAATATATAAATAGAAATATGGTATTGTAGTTTCTTCTTTTGGTTTTGAAGTTACAACGCAATCAGGTCATTTCCCCTTTTCCTTTTCTCCCTCCAAGTGTTGTAGACTTTTCGATGGTCTTGTTTATTGGATTAAAAGAGGTCCTTTTAATTTCTAATTAAGTATTTGTTTTATTTACTAAAGAAGACTATATGTATCAAGTCTGCTCTTCACCTGCAGGGGTAATTGTGGGTTTCTTCCTTAACCAAAACAATGGCAAACTGCACAGAGGTGCCTACTATCAGGGAGTCAGGTCAGGGGTGAATGCTTACGGTGGACACAATGGTGGACACAGTACTGATTTTAAACAGTTCTGAATGGAACCCGATTCACTACTTTATTTCTTCTGTGTTCACAAGCAACAATGTCTGCTTGAGTTTCTCTTCTCCTCCTAGCTTTGTTCTAGGTTTACTCAGTACCAAGGTGGACCTAACTTTGTATAGTGAGTGAGTTAGCATTCTCTAAGTTTCTCCCCTCTAACACAGTTCTATCAGGCAGTAGCCATACTGACTTTGATCTCATTTATTTGCTAACGATCCCTTAAAACGATCCATTTTTTCTGGAGTCAATTTTGATCACTTTCCATTTGTTTTCTCATTTAATGGCATAGAGATGAGTATGAGAGATTTTATGATTTTAAATTTTCTGCTGTATCTGTACTTATGCCCCCTTTACCGCCAGATGTAATTAGTTGCTGTTTATCCCATTTTCTGTTTAATCTATTAATCTTATAGTTTACTAATAATGCCAAAACTACGTTTTAAAAAATAACTGTTTTAATCTGTATTTGAAAGCCACTTTATTAGATGCATATAGCTCTATGATAACTATACAAGTTCTGCAAAGGGCTTGAAATGCCAATGTGATGCCACTGTGAGAAATTTCACACCCACTGTCTGGAGATGGATCACAGTTAAGATATACAAAGCACACTAAAAAAATTGTATAAATTATATCCTATTTATGAGCACAGAGTGCGTATAAAGTATAAATGAATTCCATTCTTAGACTTGGGTCCTATTCCTAAAACATCTCAGAGTCGACAAGCAAACCTTTTTTTTTTTTAAATCTGAAAACAAAAACAAAACAAAAACAAAATCAAAAACAAAAACAAAAAACCCCTGAAATCTGGAGCAGATAATAGAGCTTCAGTCTGTGTGTCATTTGTGATTTTTTTTGTCCATTATACAACTGCACTTGCTATTTCTGTTTCCTAACTGGAATAATAATCTGCCTGATCCAGTTATTGAGTAAAATTTGCCATTTGTGTTTTTTTAACATCAATTTGCTTCCAATAGGCCTACAATTTTGGCTTGGATTGCACATACTGGTATTTTAAAGTTCTAACATGGAACTGACTGGGAGATGGCTCGGTGGTTAAGGTCACTGGTTGTGCTTCCAGAGGACCCAGGTTCTATTTTCGGCACCCACGTGGTGACTCACAACCACCTGTAACTCCATTTCCTGGAGACCTGAAGTCCTCTTCCTGCCTCCTTGTGGGATCAGGCTGTACAGATGGTGTACAGGCTCTCATGGTGTACAGACATAAATGCAGGCCAAACACCCAAGTACATAAAAAAACCAATCAACAATGTAATGTGGGACTCAGGAGATTGTTTCACCAGCAAAGCCCCCAACAAGCCTATGAAAAAGCTCCGTGGGGTTGACATGTGATTGACAAGGCTCTGCTCAAGGCCAGAGAGAAATCTTGACTGGAAAAAAAAAAGTCTTAGTTGAGGCTAGCTTATATTTTCAGAGGTTTAGTCCATTCTCATCATGGTGGGAAGCATTGCAGCATCCAGGCAGACATAGTGCTAGAGAAAGAGCTGAGAGTTCTACATCTTGATCCACAGGCAGCAGAAGGAGACTGACTGTGTGTCTCTCTGGGCATAGCTTGAACATAGGATACTTCGAAGCCTGCCCCCACTGCGATACACTTCCTCCAACATGGCCACACCTACCCAACAAGGTCATACCTAAAGTGCCACTCGCTATGGGCCAAGCATTCACACACATGACTCTGTGGGATCCATCCTATCCAAGCCACTGCACTAGCTGAGCTGAGCATTATGATAACTGCAGACATAGGCATTATTCTGTGACATTCTTAAGTCTCCTCTTTGCTCCTCTCCTGGCTGCTGTTAGATTGATGACATTGTTGATGACAAAATGGCAACAGTCATTAAGTCCCTCATTTAGCTTCATGGGATATTAATATTTGGTCCCATTGTTCCAGGTTTTGTTTATATGCAATAACTACAAAAAGCAGTTAAAACTATGTGTGCCTCTTTCTAATCCCACGTCCTTTTCCCTCCAGCTACATCTACTGACCTGAGTGTGTCATTTGTCATTTCTAGTATGTGACACATGTGTCTCCTAACAAATATATAGCATTAGCGTGTGTGTTATATGTTTACATGAATGCTAAATGGACATGTGCACAGCATTGTTTTCAACAAGGCTAAGTTTACTTTCTTCTTCAAGGCTCTCTTGTACAACATTAAAGGTTGTGCTGTGTTGACTGAATGAAGATGGCGTGGTCTGCCAAACTGATGACGGTTTCCAGTGTTTTACTGCCAAATACATTTTCTTTCTTTCCTCTTCATTCTTCACCCCTTCTTTTTTTGTCTTGGTTTGATTCGGTTTTGCTTTTTGGTTTTCTGAAAGAGAGTCTTACTGTGTAGCCCTGGCAGGCATAGAACTCACCTTATAAACCGGTCCTGTCTCAGACTTACGGTGATCCTCCAGACACTGCCTCTTCGGTGTTGGGATTATAGGTGCACAGCACCACACCTGGCTCTAGGGATAACTTCCATGCATGTAGTTCTGTGGATGCCGTGAGGGATTTTCCTCAGAATAGTTAGGCTAAAGCAGAATTTTTCTCTACTAGGTTAAGTGCAGTTTCAAATTCTATTAGACAGGATAACATTTCTATATGCACTGATGGTGCCAACTTGCATACATTGGATGTGTTTTCAGATTCATTTGCATCAAGGCTTCCAGACATGATTTGTCCCTTCCAATGAGATATCTTTGTTTGACATCTGGGAAGTGGACTGAGACTGGGGCCATACCTGGAGTGTGTTTGTAGGTTAGCACACTTGTGGGAGGGTATGACTCCTGTAGCAACAACAGCAGAGACCCAGGGCCTTATCCCCCAGTGGTGGTACCTGATATCCCCAGCTGTGGTACCCGACATCCCCCAGCTGTGGTACCTGGCTGTGGTACCCTACATTCCCTGGTTGTGGTACCTGACATCCCCCAGCTGTGGTACCTGGCTGTGGTACCCTACATTCCCTGGTTGTGGTACCCAACATCCCCCAGCTGTGGTACCTGACTGTGGTACCCGACATCCCCTGGTTGTGGTACCTGACATCCCCTGACTGTGGTACCCGACATCCCCTGGTTGTGGTACCTGACATCCCCGGCTGTAGTACCTGGCTGTGGTACCCAACATCCCCCAGCTGTGGTACCTGACTGTGGTACCCGACATCCCCTGACTGTGGTACCCGACGTCCCCTGGTTGTGGTACCTGACATCCCCTGGTTGTGGTACCCGACATCCCCTGGTTGTGGTACCCGACATCCCCAGCCGTAGTATCTGGCTGTGGTACCCAACATTCCCCAGCTGTGGTACCCGACATCCTCCAGCTGTGGTACCCAACATCTATTTTTCAGTCCTCGCCATGATTAGCTTCCTGATTATGATGGCCCCAGATCCACACAGAAGGCAGAAGTTACGTTGGCTGCTTTGGGAACTGATTCTGAAGCTCTACTTACTGTCTCCTCCCCCCCCCAACAATGGTTCTCTGCATCATTTACTATACTGCAAATAACTATATTCTGTGAAACATTGTAATATAGACTCTGTTCCCTACAAGGGCCAAGACCTTAGAGTAACCACTTTTAGCTATTCCCATGGACTTGGGTGCATCCCACTTTGTGTCCTTTGTATAAAAGTCCACTTAAAAAAATGTAAACTTACCTATATCATGACCATCATTTTAGCTTATTCAATGTAACTTTTTAAAAGGTAATAGATGCCTAGAAATGGCGCTAATGGATAAAGCAGGCCTTCCTACTTTCTGTAAGGGGATCGCAGTTTCCAAGCGGCCCCGGCTCCCCACCCCCACCCCCGCAGCAAGCACTACATCCAGTATGTGCCATCCTTGTGAGCTACTTGAGTGTTTGAGGTTCATCAATATGTATTTTGGTTGTCAGTCAAACACATCTGTCTTTTATGGGAAAAAATGATCAGAGAAAATATCACAAAACAAGTTATGTGCAAAGGTCACAGTTAGGGTTTAAATCCAAACCAGCCTCCCACAAGCTCGTGCCCTAGGGCTTGGCTCCAGCTTATGGTATCCTTTTGAAGATGGTAGGGCCTGGTAAGTAAGTCACTAAGGGTGGAACTTGGAAAGTTACAGAGACTTCTGGTCCAGGTCTGAGCACTCTGAGTCCAGGTCTGTGTCCTGCCCCCAAGTTCCGGCTGCCACAGCCTAAGCCACCCCTGCCACATCATGCCCTTCCACAACACAGAGACCTCCCTAAAGTGTAAGCCAAAATAGACCCTTCTTTTATGTGCCTGGTATTTTGTCACAGTGATGCAAACTCGCTTAACCAGTTAATTATTATGAAGTATACTCCTATGGAGAGGCATCTAACTAGCACCATGACAAGAGCAGACACTGCCAGCACCCCTAAACCACCCACTGTCTGCTCCCCATCACCAGGCAGGAGGGCGATTTTGTGATTTCTGTGTTCTTGCTTTTCTTTTCAGTTTTATCTCCTCTAAATGTAACTCCAAGCCAAAAAAGTTTACTTTTGTGTGGTCTAAAGCACATGAGACTGAATTGTCTGTACCTGTGCTGTTGATTTAGGACATGTTGCTTTTTACACTAACAAATAGATCTCAAAGATTGTTCCATAGTGCCACATGCAAAACCTATAACACATGCAGCTGATTGTCACAGAGGAACCATCTGGGTGGTCTTCTACTGTTGTTATTACAAGCATACTTCCAAAATTATGCATATACATACTTGTACAAACACATTTATTCATGTCCCAGCATTAGACTGTATTATTTTTGTGGCTTTATAATGTCTTTTAATACTTAGCTGGTTTAGTTTGCTATCATATATTATTTCCTGGCTATTTCTTAAATTAAATTAAAATATAATTAAGTCATTTCCCCCTCCCTCTCCTCTCTTTTAACCTCCCATTTTCTTCCTCCCTCATACTGTCTCTCAAATTTGTGTCTTCTTTTTAAAAAAAGATCATTGTCACACACACATACGAATAACCTAGTAAATCTACCCTCCTGCATCCATTCAGTGCTGCTTGTATGTGTATATTTTTTGGGCAGACAACTTAGTATTCAATAACCAATTATGTGACTCATCCCTGAGGCGAATTCTCTCTCTCTTAGCAGTTACTTACTGCTTACAACTCTTCATTGAAGGGTAAAGTCCCATGGGGTTTCCCCAGCTAGGTTGAAATGTCAACTAGTGTTGGAGTTGTTCAGTTCTCCTTTAGGCAGTCATATTGTTGGAACGCCATGACTGTATCTTCCCTGTCATAGCAGAAAGGCACAATCTGACAGCAGCCTTCCTTGTCCTATGGCTCTCATAATCTTTCTGCCTTATCTTCCTGGATGTTCTCGGGGCCTTTTGTGCAGGAATTGTGTGTAGACATAGCACTTGGCTGGGCACTCCGTAGTCACTTGTTATCTGCATTTTAATCACGTTTGGCTTTCTGTGACAGAATCCTCATGCTGCAAAAAGAAGCGTCCTTCATTAGGAGCACGAGCTGCTCGTATCTGTGAAATCTGAGGGCAAGTGTCTCGTACTCTCCCCTCTGCCCAAATGATTTTATTGGGATGCTCAGATTTTATTAAGAAATATTAACACTGCATCCAGGTCCACTCCATCCAGGTCCTCTGAGGCACAGCCAGCAGAGGTGACCTGTCTCCTGACCTCCATCTTCTGACTCAGTCTCCTCTTTTGGAAGAGACCTGCTGGAGCCACAGGAATATCCAACTTAGACTCCTCCTCCCCCACTGATCTCCTGCCCGCTGGGTCCACCTGGGGCACAGCCCACAGAGGTGAGCAGCATGCTGCTCCTTGAGAGCCATTGTCAGGCCCATGACTGTGCCTGCCTCCCCCCAGGAGTCCTGCTGGCATCAGGAACATCCAGTCAACACCAGGGCCAACCAATGGCTAAGAATACCATCAACAAGCGCCCAGAAAATATGACACTACTAAAGTCCAGCTATCCTGCTACAGCAAGCCCTGGATATCCTAACACACTTCAAGCACAAGAAGATGATCCAATCTTATAAAGTCAACAGAGGCCTTTAAAGAGGGAGTGAGTAAATCCCTTAAAGATTTATTCAAAGTACAGTATTTTGATACTATATACAAAGATTTATTCTTTTGATAATGAATAGAAACTCAAAACATACTCAAACAGGTGACAAAAATGAATATAACTATTCAAGAACTGAAAATGGAAATAGAAGCAATAAAGAAAACACAAACTGAGGGGATCCTGGAGATGGAAAACCTAGTGTAGAGATCAGGAACAACAGATGCGAGCATCACCAACAGATGACAGGAAATGAAAGAGAGAATCTCAGGTGTAGAAGAGATAATCGAAGAAATCAATACATCTGTCAAAGAAAAGGCTAAATCTAAAAAAGCCCTTGACACAAAACATCCAAGAAATCTGGGACACTATGAAAATATCAACCTGAGAAGAAGAGGAATAGAAGAAGGGGAAGAGTCCCGGCTTCAAGGATCAGAAAATATTTTCCACAAAATCATAGAAAATTTCCCCAACCTAAAGAAAGAGGTGCATATAAATAAACAAGAAGCTTAGAAAACACCAAATAGACTGGATTAAAAAAGAAAATCCTTTTGCCATATAATAATCAAAACACTAAATGTACAGAACAAAGAAAGAATTTTAAAAGCCGCAAGGGGAAAAAGCCAAGTAACATATAAAGGCTGACCTATCAGAATTACACCCAACTTCTCAATGGAGACTCTAAAAACCAGAAGGGCCTGGACAGATGTCTTGTAGACTCTAAGAGGCCACAGGTAACAGCTCAGACAACTATACCCAGAATAACTCTCAATCGATTGCCAGAGACAGAGAAAACAAAAGATATTCCATGACAAAACCAAATTTAAACAATATCTATCCTCAAATACAGCCCGATAGAAGATACTAGAAGGAAAATTCCAACCCAAGGAGGCTAACTATAACTAAGAAAACACAGGAAATAACCCCACACCAGCAAACCGAAGGGAGGGAAGCACAACATGCATGCACAAACACACACATACACACATACACACACCACCACCACCACCACCAACAACAACAACAACATAAAGGGAACTAACAATCGCTAGTATTAGTATTTCTCAACATCAATGGACTCAATTCCCTAATAAAAAGACATAAGCTAACAGATTAGATGTAAAAACAGGATCCAGCTGGTTCTGATTGCTTTGCCTCCAGCATCAGACGTGAGTTTCCCATGCTGTAAGATATAGGCAGTATGAATCTCTGCCAAAGCTGCAACTATGGGGATCTTGGAGAAAATCTCGGAGATTGAGAAGAAGATCGCTCAGACACAGAAGAACAAGGCCACTGAGTACCACCTGGGCCTGCTGAAAGCAAAACTGGCCAAGTATCGGGCCCAACTCCTGGAACCATCCAAGTCAACGTCACTTAAAGGAGATGGCTTTGATGTCATGAAGTCCAGTGATGCCCATGTGGCACTGATTGGCTTTCCCTCTGTGAGTAAGTCCACTTTCTTGAGTCTGATGACTGCTTCAGCCAGCGAAGCTGCATCCTATGAATTTACCATCCTGATGTGCAGCCCTGGGGTCATTGAATACAAAAGTGCCAACATCCATCTCTTGAACCTTCCTGGAATCATTGAAAGAGCAACACAAGGGTGAGGCTGTAGCTGGCAGGTGATTGCTGTAGCACGCACAGCTGATGCCGTCATGATGCTGGATGCTACCAAGGGAGATGTGCAGAGCTCTCTGCTGGAGACAGAGCTGGATGGAGTCTGTGGGTATTCGCCTGAACAAGCATAAGCCCAAGGTCTATTTCAAGCCCAAGAAAGGTGGTGACGTCTCCTTAAACTCAATGGTCACACTGACACAATGCTCATCCTACATGAATACAAGGTCTTCAATGCAGAGGTACTCTTCCGAGAAGACTGCTCTCCAGATGACTTCATCAATGTGATTGTGGGCAACCGGGTGTACATGCCCTGCCTCTATGTGTATAACAAAATTGACCAGATCTCCATGGAAGAAGTAGACCGTTTAGCTCGAAAGCCCAACAGTGTAGTTATCAGTTGCGGTATGAAGCTGAACCTGGACTACCTGCTGGAGATGCCTTGGGAGTACCTGGCCATCACCTGCATTTACACCAAGAAGAGAGGGCAGAGACCTGACTTCACAGATGCCATCATTCTCCAGAAAGGGGCCCCTGTTGAACACATGTGCCACCACATCCATTGGTCACTGACCAGCCAGTTCAAGTTCGCCTTGGTGTGGGGTACCAGCACCAAGTACAGCCCGCAACAGGTAGGCCTGACTCACACTATGGA
Organism: Mus caroli; assembly: GCF_978045245.1. Taxonomy (NCBI): domain Eukaryota; kingdom Metazoa; phylum Chordata; class Mammalia; order Rodentia; family Muridae; genus Mus; species Mus caroli. The sequence continues at coordinate 9,263,912 of NW_028227273.1, forward strand.
GCATGAGGATGTCATCCAGATTGTGAAGAAGTAGTCCCACCACCTTCCTGCAGCTTGGTTCCTGGGGACTTGGCCCCCTGGAACACACAAATGGGAAAAGTAAGAACATAAACCCCAGGAAAGGACTCTTGAGTTGGTTGATTCATGAGCTCCTTCAGTAAACAGTGTTGGGATAGGCCTGGCCAGGGACCAGGGCTTTCCTGAGGACATTCCCTATAAAGCCTGTACCTGTGGTAAGCTTACTCAGCAGCCTACAGCCTGTGTCCACGCCCTGTGCTCCATCTGGGCACTCAAGGAGCTTAGTTACCCACACCCTCCTAGGCAGACCTAAGCTGACCCTGGCTCAGGGAGGTTCCCTGAGGTTGAGACTCTTGACAGCAATTCAAGCACATAGTAGCCTCAAGATGAAGCCTCCCACAGTTCCTCCCAACACAGGGCTGTCCCTCATGGAAGCCAGGGCCCAGCTAAAGTGTCCTAAAGTGCCTCCCCCTTGGAGACCCTCCCAGAGCAACCTCCTCCTGTCTGAGTGGAACCTCTGAGTCTGGATCAAATTCCTTCTAAGCTCCTATGTCTGCCCTCCTTTCTGAAAAAAAAAATTTTTTTAAAGAGAAGTGGTTCCTTCCCAAACCAGATAAAAAGAAAAACAAAAACAAACAAACAAGCAAACAAACAGGATCCATTATTCTGATGCACACAAGAAACACACCCCAGCAGCAAAGATAGACATTATCTCAGAGTAAAGGACTAGAAAAGATTTTCCAAGAAAACAGACCAGAAAAGCAAGCTAGATTAGCCATTCTAATATCTAATAAAATAGGCTTTCAGGCAAACATATTCAAAATAGATGAGGAAGGACACTTCATACTCATCAAAATAAAAGTCTACCAAGATGTCGTCTCACTTCTGAGCATCTATGCCCCAAATTCAAGGGAAACCACATTTATAAAAGAAACATTACTAAAGCTTAAATCACACATCAAACCCTACATATTAAGAGTGGGAGACTTCAACACCCTGCTCTCACCAATGAATAGGTCATGGAGACAGAAACTAAACAGTGAAATAATGGAACTAACAGAGGTTATGAATCAAATGGACCCAATGGCTAGTTATAGAACTTTTCACCCAAACACAAAAGCACATACCTTCTTCTCAGTACCTCACAGAACCTTCTCTAAAATTAACTATATAATTGGTCACAACACAAGCCTCAACAGAAACAACAAACTTGAAATAACCTCATGTACCTTATTAGACTACCATGAATTAAAGCTGGAATTCAACAACAAAAGAAACAACAGAAAGCCTACAAACCCGTGGAAACTGAACAATTCTCTACTGAATGACCAAGGGGTCAAGGAAGAAAGTAAAGACTTTGTAGAATTCAATGAACATGAAGACACAACTTATACCCAAACTTATGGAACACAATGAAAGCAGTGCTAAGAGGAAAGTTCACAGCATTACATGTTCTCATAAAGAAATTGGAGAGATCTCATACTAGCAACTTAAAAGCCCACCTGAAATTTCTAGAACAAAAAGAAGCAAACGCACCCAAGAGGAGTAAACAGCAGGGGGAAAAAAATCAAGTTCAGTGCTGAAATCAATAAATTAGAAGCAAAGAGAACAATACAAAGAATCAATGAAACCAAAAGCCGGTTCTTTGCCGAATTCAACAAGATGGACAAACTCTTAGCCAAACTAAGTAAAGGGTAGAAAGACAGTATTCAAATCAACAAACCAGAACTGGAAAGGGGGTTTAACAATCGACACTGAAGAAATATAAAGAATCTTTAGGTCTTATTTCAAAAGCCTTTTGGAAAGACTAAATGAAATGGACGATTTTATTGATAGATACCAACTGCCAGAGCTAAGTCAAGATCTGGTAAACAATGTAAATAGACCGATAACCCCTAAGGAAACAGAGGCATTCATTAAAACTCTCACAACAACAACAACAAAGCCCAGAGCCAGGTGGTTTTAGCTTAGAATCTTGCCAGACTTTCAAAGAAGAGCTAATGCCAATACTCCTCAAACTATTCCATGAAATAGAAACAGAAGGGACATTGCAAAACTCATTCTATGAGGCCACAGTCACCCTGATACCTAAACCACACAAAAACTCAACAAGAGAGAGAATTTTAGACCGTTTTTCCTTATGAACATTGATTGAAAAATACTCAATAAATTCTTGCAAACTGAATCCAAGAACACATAAAAACCATCATTCACCATGATCAAGTAAGCTTCACCCCAGGGATGCAGGGATGGCTCAGCATCCAAAAACCCATCCACACAATCCACCAAATCAACAAACTGGAAAAAACGCATGATCAACTCATTTGATGCTGAAAAGGCTTTTGACAAAAATCCAACACCCCTTCATGTTAAAAGTCTTGGAAAGATCAGGGATACAAAGTTCATACCCACACATAGTAAAAACAATATAGAACAAGCCAATAGCCAGCATCAAATTATATGGAGGGAAACTTAAATCATTTCCACTAAAATCAGAGAAAAGACAAGGCTGCCCACTCTCTGTATCTATTCAACATAGTACTTGAAGTCCTAGCTACAACCGTAAGACAACTAAAGAAGATCAAGAGAATACAAATTGGAAAGGAAGAAGCCAAAGTATTGCTATTTGCAGATGATAGGATAGAATCCATAAATTAACCCCAAAATTCTATCAGAGAACTCCTACAGTTGATAAACACCTTCAACAAAGTGACTGGATACAAAATTAACACAAAAAATTAGTAGCCCTTCTTTATACAAATGATAAATGGGCTGAAAAAGAAATTAAGGAAACAACACCCTTCACAATCACCACAAATAATATAAAATATCTTGGTGTAGCTCTAATCAAGAAAGTGAAAGTCCTCTATGACAAGAACTTTTAAGACTCAGAAAAAGAAAATTATTAGAAGTTGGAAATATCTCCCATGCTCATGGATTGATCAGTAGGATTAACACAGTAAAAACAGCCATCATATCAAAAAGCAATCTGTAGATTCAATGTAATTCCTACCAAAATTCCAACACAATTCTTTATAGACCTTAAAAGAACAATCCTCAACTTCATATGGAAAAACAAAAACCCAGGATAGCTAAAACAATCCTGAACAATAAAAGAACTTCTGGAGGTATCACCATTCCTAATTTCAAGCTGTACTACAGAGCAATTGCAATAAAAATCACATGGTATTGGCACAAAAACTGATAATGGAATAGAATCAAAACCCAGAAATAAACTCACACACCTACCGATACTTGATTTCTAACAAAGAAGCCAAAACCATACAATGGAAAAAAAGAAAGCATCTTCAACAAATGGTGCTAGACTAACTAGATGTCTACATGTAGAAGAATGCAAATAGATCCATAGTTATCACCCTGTACAAAACTCAAGTCCAAGTGGATCAAGGACCTCAACATAAAACAGGACAAATCTTGTCTAAATCTAATAGAACAGAAAGTGGGAACTGCCTTGAACATATTGGCACAAGAGACAACTTTCTGAACAGAACACCAATATCTCAGGCACTAAGATAAAAAATTAATAAGTAGGACCTCATGAAACTGAAATGCTTCTGTAAGGCAAAGGACACCGTCAATAGATCAAAATGGCAGCCTACAGAATGGGAAAAGATCTTCACTAACCCTGCATCTGGGAGAGGACTAACATCCAAAATAAAGAACTCAGAAATTAGTTCACCAACAAACCAAATAACCCAAATAAAAAATGGGGTACAGAACTAAACTGAGGAACCTTTAAATGTTTGAGAAACATTTAGAGAAATGTTCAATGTCCTTAGTCATCAGGGAAATGCAAATCAAAACAACTCTAAGGTTCCATCTTACACCAGTCAGAATGACTGAGATTAAAAACTCAAGAGACAGCACATGCTGGCAAGGATGTGAGCAAGGGGCACACTCCTCCATTGCTGGTGGGAGTGCAGACTTGTACTGCCACTTTGGAAATCAATTTGGCAGCTTCTCAGAAAATTGGGAATAGTTCTACCTCAAGACCCAGCTATACTGCTTCTGGGCATAAACCTAAAAGATGTCCCACCATACAACAAGGACACTTGCTCAACTATGCTATGCTCATAGCAGCTTTATTCATAACAGCAGAAACTACAAACAACCCAGCTATCCCTCAAGTGAAGAATGGATAAAGAAGATGTGGTTCATTGACACAGTGGAATACTACTCAGCTATTAAAAACAATCATGAAATTTGCAAGCAAATGGATGGAACTAGAAAATATTCCCATGAGTGAGGTGACCAAGCCCAGGAAGTCACACATGATATGTACTCACCTATAAGTAGATATTAATTAGCCACAAGGTACAGGATTAACCATGCCACAATCCACAGACCCAACAAAGCTAAGTAAAAAGGAGAGTCCAAGGGAGGATGCTTAAATCTCACTCCAAAAGGGAAATAAAATAGACATAGGAGGTGAATGGAGAGAGGGAACTGGATGGGAAAGGAAGTGAGGAGAGGAATGTGGATGAGGACCAACTGTGGGAGGGGTGAGGGCAGCAAATGGATGGGAGAGAGAAGAGAAATTGATGGGGGTGCATCTCTGAGACAAGCTGGAGAACTGGGATGGGGGAGGCTCCTGGAGTTTATGGGAGTGAACCTAGCTGAGACTCCTAGTAACTGGGGATATGGAGACTGAAGTGGCCATCTCCTGTAACCAGGTGGGACTTCCAGTGGAGTGAGAGGGACACCAACCCACCCACAAAACCTTCAACCTAAAAATTTGTCCAATCTACAAGAGATACGGGGACAAAGATGGAGCAAGGGCTGAGGGAATGGCTAACTAATGACTGGCCCAACTTGAGACCCACCCCATGAAAGAGAGAACCAACCCCTGACACTATTAATGTTACTCTGCTATGCTTGCAGACAGAAGCCCAGCATAACTGTCTTCTGAGAGGCTTCATCTAACAACTGATGGATGCAGATGCAGAGACCTACAGCCAAACCTTAGGCAGAGCTCAGGGAGTCTTGTGGAAGAGTGAAGGGGAAGGACTGAGGAAGCCAGAGGGGTCAAGGACACCACAAGAAAACCACTGAGCCAACTAACCTGGGCCCATGGGGGCTCACAGAGACTGGGCCACCAACCAAAGAATATGCGGGCCTGGATATAGGCACCCTACACATTTGTAGCAGATGTGTGACATGGTCTTCATGTGGGTCCCCTAATAATTGGAGGGGGCTGTCTCTGACTCTGTTGCCTGACTTTGGATCCCTTTCCCTATCTCTTCTGCCTTGTCAGGCCTCAGTGAGAGAGGATGCGCTTGGTCCTGTGAGACTTGATGTACCAGGGTGGGTTTGTACCCATGGGAGAGTCCCCCTTCTTTGAAGAAAAGGGAAAGACATAATGAGGGGAGGGATTTGTGAGGATGAGAGTCAGAAGAGAGGAGGGAGGGGGTTACAATCCAGATGTAAGATGAATAAATGAATTAATAAAGAAAGAATTAACATCTTTTCATATCAAATATTTCTCTATAAAAGTACGGTTTCTTTGGCTTTGGGACGCAGCTCCGTGGCAGTGATGGCTTAGCATGTCCACATCTCTGAATTTAAATCCTGCTGGGCAAACAAAGAATATGAAGAATATGGTGCATTCTGTCTCTTCCCCTGCCCCTCCTCCTCCTCCTTTTCCTCCTCCTCCTCCTCCTTCCCTCCCTCTCTCCCTCTCTCCCTCCTTCCCTCCCTCCCTCTCTCCCTCCCTCCCTCCCTCCCTCCCTCCCTCCCTCCCTCCCTCCTTTCTGTATGTGTGTGTTGTTTTTCATGAATATTTTATTGAGATTTTTTTTTCTTTTACCCATCAAGGGATTAAACCCAGGACCTTGAACTTGCTAGATAAGCACTCTACCACTGAGCTACACAGCCCATTTCTTCACGTTATTTTATACTCCACTGTGTTCCTACTGCTATAGTACTTTTTCAGTTGATTCTCTTTTATTTCCCCTTCCTACTGAGAAAAAAACATCACATAATGTTCTAGTGCTGTTCATTTATTTTCTGCCCCATTGTATGGAGCAGTTCTTAGCAATGTTATTAGAGACTTTAAACGGTCAACTGTGATTTGCTCTACTTTAATGAGACAATCTGCACTGTTCTATCTAGTCACTTAAGGTTTTGATTCAATAATACGGACAATACAAGAGCTATTGGAAAAGGACGATGGCAAGTCCATGGCCTTAGTTAAGCACCCATGGTTTCTGCTCTTGGCTAGGCTTGCTTGGAGCTACATCCCTGCCTTGTTCAGCTGTTCATGTCTCCCTTTTCCTCGGCAAGGGTCTTAGGGAATCTAGTGGAAAGATTGAGACTAGAGCCAGGATTTATACATCACCTCCAAACTCATGTTGAAATTTAATTGCTACTGTGCTGGTCTAGTGGGGCGGGATTACTGCCGTTATCTTGGGAGTGGGCTAGTTATCAGAGGAATGACTTCAGCGAGCTCTCTGCCCTGAGTGTGCTCTTTCCTGTGCTGTATTTCATCGCATCTGTTACCCACAAGAAGCCGTTCACCGGCTGCAGCACCTCCGTCTTAGATGACTCAGCCTCCGAACGGGCTAAGTGAACTACTGCTGGTCAGTCACTTCTGTCATAGCATCAGACAAAGCAAGACAGGGAAGGAGGGAGTAGCTGGAGATTCCAGAGAATTCTACCCATTCCTCTTACTGACCGGCACTGGTGTGGGAAGCCCCAGCCGTGGAAGGAGGCTCTAGCTGTCGGTCCTTCCTCCTCTGTCCATGCACGGGATTGACTGGGCTTGCCTTGACTAGGAGTGACAGGGAGGAGTAGGAGCGAGAGGGACACGGACGGATTTGTGTCTTCTCCGTTAATAACACCCCCACCTATTTATATTTATTGCCACTTCTCCTCCATTACAGAGCCCCCCCGCCTCTTGCATCCCACCACGGGAACACTCAAGTAATACTCTTTCCTCCGCTAACCTTTCCTTCCAGGATAGTTTATTTTCAAGAGGAAACATTTGATAAAGCTCGGAGTAATTTTAAATACATGATTTGCCGCTCACACTTGCCACTTATCATATGCACTTCGCTCCGACCTTGCTGCCTGTCTGTTAACCTTCCGTGGAGCTGTTAAAGCAAGCCATTTGCAGTTACCCTGTGAAAAGTCTGCATTTAAATTGCTTTTCCACCCTTCCCCAAAGTTTCCATAACTATAAATAAATTTAATTACCGTTCCAAGAACTATAAGCAAATCTTCTATTACATTTTTAATCTTTAATCTCCCCCTCGTTCTTCCACCAGATATCCAGTTTACCAGGCAGCCTCCCTGTGTCCTGTGGCACACTCCCCCCGCCACACACCCCCCTACCCCCCCACACACACAAATAAAACCCTGAGTCTATTTTCCTTTCTGTCCAGCCAGGGTATCTGAGGACTTCAGTCCACCTGACATCCTGTTCCTACCCTGCTGATAGGAGGGTCTGCAAAGCCAACACTGGAGAATCGGTCCCCAGGGACGCCTCTCTGTGCTCACTGTTCTTGTCAGCTAAATGTAGCATTTCCAAGGCAGTGTCTTTATACCCAGGGTGTCATTTCCATGTACTAAGAGGTGGGTGGGTTCCAAATGCTGCCTTGAAGAAGCCAGCCAGCTCTGCCCTGCATGAAGACAGCTCTTTCCCAGGCAGGCTGTGTTTGTTGTGCTGTGCTTTGTTTTGTTTTACTTTTTGAAACTCATTACAGCCAGGGCTGGCCTGGGATTCATGGTGATCCTCCTGCCTCAGTTTCCTGAGTGTTGGGATTGCAAGCATGAGCCACAGTGTTCTTCCAAGCAGTTTCTAATGTGGTTGTTCTTTTGTTCTTGACAAATACTCATGACAGGGAGAGGAGCAGATATTTTTCTTACTCTCTTGATGAAAACAGAGAAATTAAGTCACATTCCGAATGGGGTACACACATGCGCACTCATACACCACCGCCACCACCGCCGCCACCGCCGCCACCGCCGCCACCACCGCCACCGCCAATTCTATCCATCTGACTCCGGTCCCCACTTCCCACCTTTCCAAGCTTCACTCAGTCTTATCCCAGATTCACGGTGACGACAGCAGTGGGCTCAGAGTCTTCTGGACCCCCTTCTTCACAGCTGCTGGGGCCGGGGAGTGGGGGTCGGTTGCAAAGCTAGTGGTTCTGGGTCTTCACCCTGGTCTTTTAAGTCACCTATGCCTGTTGGTCTCTTCCTCATCTCACCTGAACGTCTCAGCTGCCCCTCACTTCATATTTGCACAGGGATGTTGGATATGGGCTGTGTTGTCCATTTTGTGGTGGATATACACTGTGCCTCAAGTACCTCCCCTTGGTCTGGTGATCTGTTTACCTGAGCTTCTGGCCTTCAATGTCACCTGTATGTGGTCCTTGGGGTCCGAGGACCCTAAGGAGCTGATCCTTCTGGAACTGAACAGGAAATAGAAGGAAACTGGCCAAGTCTCTCAGATTAAAGCAGAAAGACTCAAGCAGGAGAAAGCGTGAGGGGACCCAGGATCTTCTATCTGAGACAGCAACAGTGAGGCACTGGGAGCCATTCCAAAGCCCCTATGATGGCGGCTGTTGGTAGGAAAAGGCCACATGCAGCTTTTGAGAAAAGCCATCAAAAACACCTGTTCATGAATAATTATGGCAATAATAGTTATGACAAAAGAGTTACTGTGTTCCAGACACCCTCTGCAGCAATATGCATATACTTGTCTGTAATAACTCTCTTTGGTCTTCAGCAATCCAACGCAGCTATCCCTTATAGTTAGGAAAACTGAGGCAGAGAGAAGCAAGCAGCTGATTTCTGATCACCCAGCACCTAAGTGGCAGAGCAAGCGCTTACACCTAGGGACGGTGCACTAAGTTCATGCCCTTGACCATAACACTTGGCAGCCAATGACAAGACCAAATTTAAACCCAGCTTTGATGCCCTTTGGACTGGGGCACCTTCAAAGGCACATTTCAGAAGCCTTAGACACACAGCATGGGAAAACCTTGAAGATATGCTAAGGGCTAGAAAGGTGGCTCAGTGGTTAAGAACACTTACTGCTTTTGCAGGGGACCCAGGTTCAATTCCCAGCACTCACATCAGGTGACTAGCCGTTGTCTATAACTTCAGTTCCAGTGGATCTGAAGCCCCCTGACCACCTCAGGTGTCTGCAAGCATGTGGTGGACATAAACTCATGCAGGCATACATGTGTATACACAATAAATAAGTCCTTCTCTCTCTTTTTTTTTTTTTTTTTTTTTTTTTTGGTTTTTCGAGACAGGGTTTCTCTGTATAGCCCTGGCTGTCCTGGAACTCACTTTGTAGACCAGGCTGGCCTCGAACTCAGAAATCCGCCTGCCTCTGCCTCCCGAGTGCTGGGATTAAAGGCGTGCGCCACCACGCCCGGCTTAAGTCTCTCTTTTTTTTAAAAAAGATATTATGCTAAATAAATGAGGCAATTCAAAAATAAGGGACAAACTCCTTATTTCTGAGGTACTGAAAATATTCAAATACATAATCAGAATGGGGGCTGGAGAGATGGATGGCTCAGAAGCTAAGACCACTGACTGCTTTTGCAGAAGAACCAAGGCTCAGTTCCCAGCATGCATGTGGCAGCTCATAACCTTCTGGAACTCCAGTTCTAGGGGATCCTCTTTTGGCTTCTTCGTGTACCAGGAATGCAAGTGGAACATACATGCAGGCTAAACACTCATATAAATAAAATAGATTTTATTAAATCTATTTTTAAATCTATATTAAATCTATTTATTATTTAAATCTATTTTAAATCTATAAAATTTATTTTAATAAATCTTTCAAAAGGTGCAATATTGGTTGCCAAGGGCCAGGAGAAAGGTGCTGAGTTACTGTTTATCGAGAGGAGAGTTACGGCTCTGAAGCGCTAACCTCCTGCAGAGGGGTGGTGGTGATAGTTGTATCACAATATTGAATGTATTGAGGGCTCTGTAAAGGCTGGAATGGTTAAGATGCTAAATTTCATATTATATCCATTTTACCACAGTTTTATAAAATGGCTGGCTAAAGGAAGTGGTCGCCTAGCACACAGGATGCAGAGGAGACGCAGATTTGGCATGCAGTGCCTGGGTCGCCGATGACTCTGTCACTCCATCTTCCTCTTGGGCTGTTGCTGAGGATGTAATCTGCACAGCTCGTGCTCACAGGGCGGTCACTGCAGTTGGAGACGTCACATCCCAGCATGACACGTTACAGAGAAAGATCGGTGGTCTGCGTGACTTGTGTATGTCCCCTCTCCAACAGATATGCTGAGAGCTGGTGTCTGGGGTAATGGCATTAGAACATGTGGCAGGTAATTAGGTGGTGGAGGTTGGGCCATCACGAGTGGGACGATGTGCTTCCGGAGGAGACTCCCCTTGCTTTCCTCCCATTTAACCAACAAAGTACTTTTCAACCTTCGTAAAGCTATGACCCTTTAATACAGTCCCTCATGGTGTGGTGACCCCCAACCATAAGATTCTTTTCTTGCTACTTTGTAACTTTAAATTTACTACTGTTATGTATCATAATGAAAACACCCGTGTTTTTGAGTGGTCCTGGGTGACCCCTGTGATGTCATCTGACATCCTGACCCCACAAGGGGTCATGACCCATGCTATAGAAGTACTGTGTGTAAGAACCAGTCTCTGAAAAGCCAGCACCCTGCTCTGCACTTCCCAGGCCCTAGACCACGTAAGCAACAGATACCCAGTATCTATTACCCACTGTCAAGTTAGAACAACAGAAACTGCCACCCAGAAGGATCTCGTTAGAGGGGAGGACACATTTCCCAGAAGCCTCCTCGAGTCTATTCACACCTCACCTGCCCTTCATTTGCCGCCCTCTGCTTTGCTGTCAGTGGGATCGTGGAGAGGAGCTTGGACTCTCAGGATTTGTCCCTCTAGGACTGAGCTCAGAGCTTCCTTTCCCTGAAACAGAAAGCCACACAATGTAGGAGACATCCCTGAGCAAATTCCTCTCTGTTAGGGAGGTGAGAGTGGGAGACCGGATGCTGAAGAGACCTCCAGTTGTCTGCTGTGGATTGAAAAAGAATACTTAATAAGCTACCTTGTATGTCATGTGCACCGTTGTCATAGCCTGCTCACTGTGACACGTATAAGCTGGTTCACGGTCCTCCTAAAATATATCAATACGATCTGGTTTTGTCATGCATTGGGTACAATCGCCTGCTCATCATGGCGTAAAACAGATGGGACTACCACTAAAATCTTGATAATTCAGCACAGTTTTTCAATAGAGAGAGAGTCTAGGGGAAAGGCATGGAGCAGGAGGCACAGAGAAAAGCAGGCAAACCTGAGTTAAAGTGTCTAAGGAGCGACTCAGTGTTTCTCCTATGCCCCTATGAACACACAGTGTGTACTCACATGCACACTCGCATGCATACCAACATGCCCCCTCAGCTCACACACACAGAGGAGCAGACTGGTAAGAACCTTGCGGGCAAAGCCAGAGACTCAGTTCCCAGCCCACTTGTCTACTTGAACACACTATGAGCCTTAGGACTTGGGTGACTTCATCTCCTCGTTTTTCTGAGATTCTGTTTCTTACACAGTGAGAGGGAGGCAAGCCGGATCCTCCACAAGACACCCAGGGGACTGTGGAGGAACTCTGTCACCCAGACTCCTCGCCATCACAGCCCTCAGCTGCCTGCCTCTCCTGGCACCTCTTGGAGCCTGGATATTTGTTCTTGGATCTTCACCCCTGACTTTTATCACTGTCTGTACCCAACCTTGGAGCAAAACTTTCTCTGGCTCTGGTTTCAGATCTTCAACGTCTCCACTCATCTCCCCAGTGACCCTGAAAGGAGCTCTTCAAAGGCATGTCTGATCAAGCCACCCCCGGTGGCCAACCAGCTCTTGCCACCTCGTATGCATGCTAGCTAGTCACATATGACCTACATGACTCTGGCTTCAACTGTCCTTATACTTATTCCACGCATTTGTACCCCAGATCCCATTATCTTAGTATGCAGACTAACACATCCTCCTTTTAGCCGAGTTTGGTTCTGCGAGATCCAAATTCTAAAGTCTGCATTACTACAAACCAGCCCAGGAAACATCTGGCAAGCTGCACTCTATGAGCCTTAAGCTCCTGATGGGTCTAACGTTGTTGTGTGAATTAGATAATGTCCAAGGGAAGTGCCCAGGACCATGTCTTGACACCAGTGGGTTCTTAAAAGGATGGTGATTTCCAACAGATGTATTCCAGTTCAAGCATCATTCCCAGGGAAATTGCCTGTGCCTTTGCTAGCATAGTCCTTTCTTCATTTCTACCCCACCCTTTGCATGAACCTGTTCCTCCAGCTAGGACATAATTTTAAATCTATTTAGGCTTTCTCTATCTTCCCTCTCACAAAGGGTTAGAGCCCCAAGAGCAGGACCCCTGTGTATTCACTTTTGAATCTTCAGACCCTGGCTCCAGTATTTCACAAGGCAGGCATTTTCCTAACTGCATATGCATCCCAGGCAGTTAGCAATCTATCAACAGGCTTCATAGAATATCACTGTTTACCCAGCCCGGTTGCCCGCCTCTTCACAGGATCAGGACTGCCCGTGGAGACCAATGCCATTGAGTATATAAGAACCATTCCTTTGAGTTTGTGTCCCCTGGGTAGACTAGTCAGGTCCCTCTGACTGAGTGACCCAATGTCCTTTGTTCCCACTCATGCTGAGGACTGAAACGGAACTTATTTACCAAGCACTCAGATCGCCTTCTCCTCTTTCTTCCTCCTGGTGTACAGAGAACAGAATGGCAAGGTCCCACTGTGTCTATGATAGCTCCCAGGTCATTTGGCTCCCCTCATTTTCAGGGATGGCAAGTGCTTATGAACATGATGAGGCCCCATAGTAAGGTCTCCATTAAGGAGGGGTGATCAAGGGTCACATGGTTGGTCAAGTTCCTAAAAATAGTCGTCGTGTCCAGAACTCTCTATTCTCTGAGCCCACGACACAAAGACAGACTGAAGCCTGGTTTACCTCATTCCCCTCCCGAGGCCCACTCCGTTTTTATATTGCTCTGAGGTTAATAGCCATGTCGTGTGGGGTCATAGAAGACATCTGTGTCTCAGATAATATGCTTACGATGATTACCACACGTAATTGACTGACCTTCCCGCATTCTTTCTCTGCTGCAGGCCGAGGCTGATAGGATGAAGCAAGCCATAAGAGTTTATTTTCCATCACACGCCATTGTGCGGCTGAGCAAATATTTTAGCAAGCTTTGAATGAACTACCTTTTCAGGCTCAAGGTTTTCAGAGTTAATATAGGAAGCCATGAGAAACCTAATATTAGATTTTAAATCAACGTTGGGCCATCCTACTTAGGGAACAACTGTAGACATCATGAAAAATCAGGTTTTGGGGATGAGAATTGTGGGAGCCTTGTTCTGCCAACTTCACCCTTTTTGGGGGGGGCTTGGTCTTGTGAGTGGACGCAGTGTTCTTGAAGAATTTTTAGAGGAAAAGAAGCCTTAGCCTCTGGGTGCCCAGGGTAACAGGCACCTAGCACTTTATAGTCAATCTACCCAATCCTAGCACTGGCCAGATGAGATGCAGCCATGAGTGCTCCCGCATCCACCAGACCTCACATGCTTTGACAAACGATGCGCATGCCAAACTCTCAGCAAGTATGTCCTACCTTGGAGACAACTGAAGCACGCGATCCCAGAGAGAATGAAAAAGCAAGAGACACAAATGAAAGAAATCCCCCAAAAGCAAACTTCAAAATGTTATATTAAGATTCTAAAACTTCTTAATAATGTTTTACCTTAGCTCGATTCCATCTATCTAGCAATTAATCCATCAGCCTTCACAGAACACACACCTACAGGAAACAGCAGTACATGTCTCTGGGCTGGATTCCACCGTGAATTACTAATATGTTAACATTGGGGAAATCCCAAGTTCTCTTGACTTTCAGCATCCCCTCTTCCACCCCATCCCTTCCAAATCAGCCGCTGATATCAACAACAGATGAGGCTGGGTCCTAGCAGCTCCTCTGAGAAACAGCTCACTGGTGTGATCTTGCCCTGGTTTAAATTCCCCAGTGTTTGCATTCAAACCTCACCGCATCTCATCAAACCTCTACAGGGATGCATCTCAAGAGGACTATGAAGCAGAGGCAAGTGTCAATAGGAAAGTTTCTCGTTGGATGTTATCCCAAGGTGCCACTTCACAGTCATTCTGAGGGGGACGGCCTGAACGGCCTACTAGTTACTCTTTAGAGAAATCTACCTGGGATTGTTAGCTCATCAATATTTCATAGAAGTTATCCATGGTCTTCTGTTGGTGAGGAGAAAAACAAGGAAAAGAGGGCGGAGGGAGGAGGCTGCCACTGCTTAACAGAAAAATTATACATATTCTAAACATATGGGTGATCTTTACTAAGCTCAGCATCACTTCATAATTATAATCTACAAGTTTTAATTAACTAAAGCTCTGCAAATCATAATGCCTTATTAAAATGCAATTAATCCTTTGATTAAAAAACAAAAAGCACAAGTATTTACAACGAAAACACAAGTAGAATAATTACAAATATCATGTACCCATTTCTTTTATTCGGGTGTCACTTATGATGTTGCCTGCTCCCTTCGTTAATTCAAACACACACATTATCTCCCATCCACAGCAGCGTGACTGACAGTGGCCACCAAACACACAGCACTATATCCTATTGATTTCGGCAAATCCCGAACAATACCATTTGCATGCTTGTTTCTGTAATAATAAAGATATGCCATTCAGAATTAAAGCCCGGCCAGGCTAGTGGCAACTAATTGTGTTGTATGTAATGAGTGCAATTTCAGTTTGATATCACCCTCAGCTTTTCTTGCCACACTCGCTAAGTACTTTCAAGTCTTTGTGGGGAAATAATTGATTTTTTTGTGCTGTGGGCACAAGAAAATTATTATGATCTTTTGAATAATGCCAAAGAAAAGACCATGAATGATTTAAATTGGTATATGAAGAAGGCTTCACTGTGGACTGTGGCTTGACTGACATCCTGCTAATGCCGTATCTAGATTAGCAGTTCTTAAGGAGGTAGCTGATACGAAACTGGTAAAACAGAAAAGGTTGCTACTGACAGGGGTGGGGGGTTGGGGGGTGGGTGAGGATTGCTGCTCCATCTTCGGTGTTACCCAGGGAGGACCAACAATTTGGGGATTTAAGGCATGACACGATTACATAATTGCCTGGCCTTCACCACTCAGGGTATGCTTGCGCTGATAAATGACACATTTGAAATGGGCAGATAGGAGAGGGCTGGACTGAGATTGTTACCCGGCTGCGGCTCACTTGGGCGGACCCACCTGCGGTGGGCAGACCCCTAGGTCTGGCACATGAAAGTTAGTTAGCTTCTTTTTCTGACATTCAACTCCGGGAAGAAATGGGGAGTGAGGGAGCTACTTTATTCCTTAATCTTCCCATTAGGAGTAACTGCTTAGTCCTGCTGTGAGCTTGGCTTGGGTCTGGCAGAAGAGCTAAAGTTGTGTGTGTGTGTGTGTGTGTGTGTGTGTGTGTGCAAGGGATTGAACCCAGGGCTTTTTTGCTCATAACATCTTTTTTTAACAAGCAAGGAAACTTAGACCCAGACAAGTTTCCTTTGTGTCCATGAAACTTTGCATCTGTGAATCTAACCAGGACAACTGGTCCCCCTTCCGTGCCACCTACCTCCCCTCCCCTCCAGCCCTCCCCCCAACCCAGCCTAGCTTTCCCTCCCCAGTGTGGCAGCTTGGCCATTAAGGACAGGGAAATAAACACCTTAGAAGAGATGGATCACCAATTCAAAACACATTTCCACCTTAAAACGCATCCACCTTCCGAACCTCATTCTTTAGAGCGGGACTGTTGTTAATTTAGTTGGTCATAACTAAATAGTTTCTAATCTGGAGCAGGAGGCTGCTGGGAATATTGGACAGTTTAAAGGTTAATCACCATCGCCTGGTTACACAAGTGAGGCAGAACTAATTCCTCCAAAGGCAAATGGCTTGCAGTTTTATCAGCAGCGCAGATTAGAAGTGTTAATATACAGAACAGAATGGACGCTTAAGGGCCGGTTTTCCCCTTATCGGCAAACTTTGCAACAGAACTCAGTTTCTGCACAACCTATGCACTTCTATAATAAGGCCCCTTATTTTGCCTCTCGAGCAGAACAATCAAACAATCCCGTCCAAACCACTGCCACCAACATCAGGGTATTACAGACCACGGCTAATTGGAAGATCACTATAATGAAGGAAAAGATAAAATACTTTGGCTGTTGGCCTAAAATGTGGATCAGCACAACATAGCAAGCTATCTTGCTATGTCACATTCTAAGAGATTTACATAAACAATAAACTCAATCCAACAGCAACCCCCCACCACCACCACCACCAATACATCTTTGTTTACACTCAATGCAACCTAGCAGCGGCCTGGGGGAGGCGGGAGAGGCTCTTTACATAAGGCAATATGATTAGGCCAGCAGTTTTGCAGCCGTGCAGCAGAGCAGGGGCTGTGCATATTTCCTCTCTTGCAATCAGCAGGGAGAAAATGGTTTTTAATGTTCTCCATGCTTCCTATATCATAGATATTTAAATATTTGGACCACTCAATATGCTAAACTGCTCACGCTAGTGACACAAATTGACTTCGGTGATTCTGTGAGGGCTGCAGGTGCCTTTCCAGGGGAAGGAGAAAATGGAGTGTGTGGAAAGGGGAGGTTAAAAGGCTGCTGGGAGCTGGTATCCAAGGGACTCGGTGGGTACCCGGAGGAGGAGTGCAGACGCAGGTGTCAGAGGCTCCTGTTTCAGGAGAACAAAATTAGAGAGAACCTAATGGGCAGGGTCGCTTTGGAGGGGAATATACTTATACCCAAACCAAACACTGTAAGAGGGAGAAATGAGAGGGCATGGAGAGCAGGCCCACCCCACTCTCCTGTCTGGGGGCCTGGTTCCATTCCTAAATGTGTGAGCTGGCCAAGAGGGAGTCACCTCCAAGCACTGGACAACGTCTTCACTGCTGGCTCCCAGGTTTCCCTGGGTGCCCTAAAACCCGTCTTTCCAGAATCTCCAGGCAGGTAATAAGAGTGGGGTTTCTCTGAGGTAAACACCGACTTCTGTTGTTCCTCTCCCAGCTCCCTCTTTCTTTCATAGTGGAGGATTCTGTAAGGAGTCATGTCTTCCTCCTGTCTGGCCCACAGTCCGCAGAAGAGAGAGTTTCAGTCAGGGTCTTCATAGTTTCTACCTGCTGCCCAGTATGTTGCACTTGTGTTTACTGGATGCTGTGGCTGCTACAGAGGGTACAGGCTGCTCCAAAAGAATCAGAGAATTTTATATAAAAAGAATAAGACAAAGTCTGAGGCTGTGCTACAGGAGACAAACTGTCATAAAGCGATGGAGAATCGAGGTGTGGAAGGACAGCTGACCATTGGCTCCTTAGCCAAGGCAAGAAGGGACTTTGTTTCCAGTGTCTATATCCATCCCTTTACTGAGCTAGCATAACCCCTAACTACATTCTAAATACTTGGCCTTATACCAGCAGTTCGCAACCTGTGGGTCGCCCCCCCTCCCCCGGGAAAAGAGTTGAATGACCCCTTCACAAGGGTCACCATCGGAAAACAGATATTTCCATTACGGTTCCTAACAGTAGCAAAGTTACAGTTATTAACTAGCAACAAAAATGATTTTATGGTTGGGGGTCACCACACCATGAGGCAGTGTCTATTAAAGGGTCAAAACATTGGGGAAGTTGAGAACCACTTCCCAATACCTACAGATAAGCGTCATCCTCACCACTCCTCAAGGAAACATCTCTGCTCAGATGAAGACAGAACAGAAAACCACAATCAATCAATCAAAATGTAGACATGTGGATCCTAACGGAGGCAGCCGCAAAATGACTTCGGCACCTAAGGCTCGGGACATTTCGGGGGACGGGGGGAGGAAGATGGTAAGGTACTGAGAGGAGCAGGTAATTCCCAGTTAAACTCTGCTTCCTACTCATATCAGAAGTTCTGCCAATAAAACCTTACCAACAGGGCAGTCTAAACACTGGCCAAACAAATATAACAACAATAGAAGAAAGAGCTAGGTGGTGGCGGCACAGGCCTTTAATCCCAGCACTTTGGAAGCAGAGGAAGGCAGAGATCAAGGCTAGCCTGGTCTACAGAACGAGTCCCAGGAGAAGAACCAGGACTACACAGAGAGAGAGACCCTGTCACAAAGTAAGAGAGAGAGAGAGAGAGAGAGAGAGAGAGAGAGAGAGAGAGAGGAAAGAAGGAAGGAAGGAAGGAAGGAAGGAAGGAAGGAAGGAAGGAAGGAAGGAAGGAAGGAAGGAAGGAAGAAGGGAAAGAAAGAAAGAAAGAAAGAAAGAAAGAAAGAAAGAAAGAAAGAAAGAAAGAAAGAAAGAAAGAAAGAAAGAAAAAAGGAAGGAAGGAAGGAAGAAAGAAAGAAAGAAAGAAAGAAAGAAAGAAAGAAAGAAAGAAAGAAAGAAAGAAAGAAAGGAAGGAAGGAAGGAAGGAAGGAAGGAAGGAAGGAAGGAAGAGAGAGAAGGGAAAGGGAAAGGAAGGGAAGGGAAGGGAAGGGAAGGGAAGGAAAGGAAAGGAAAGGAAAGGAAAGGAAAGGAAAGGAAAGGAAAGGAAAGGAAAGGAAAGGAAAGGAAAGGAAAGGAAAGGAAAGGAAAGAAAGAGGGGTATGGAGAGAGGGGAGATGGAGGGGGAGGAGAGAAGGAGGAGAGACTGGGGAATGGAGAGCAAATGGAGAGGCAGGGGGAGAGACAAAGAGAGAATTGCTCTAGGAGCTCAAAGAAGAGCTTGACATGTGATTATTGAGAATATAGTTCACTCTCATGTTTAGTTGTTTGCTTGCTCACAAGCATGCATTGAATTCCTACTCTGATCCCAATGTTAGAGAAAATGGACGTGCTCACACGAGAGGAGCACAGCACTTGTTGTCAAAGTGTGACACACACACAACCGAATGACCTCTGTGCATTGGGTGTTCACAGGAGGAGTAGCTGTGAGTCCTAGTGAATGCTCAGCAGGCGCAGAGCTCAGGGTGTTAGATGCAGAGAGACCTAAGTGAGAGGGGAGGGCCTTTGCTGTCCAGGGCTTTGGCTGGCACTTACCTGAGGGAAATGAAGCCCAGCAGTAATAGTTAGAGATGGGAAATTTTGCTGCAGAATTTTTTTTTTTGTTGTTGCTGGCAAGATTGAGCCGATGTCTCAACACAGTGAAGACATTTTCTGGAAGAGAATTCCAGAGAACTGATTAAAAAAAAAAAAAAAAAACTCCAGCCAGGAGTAATGACCAAGGGTATGAGGGTGGGGATGGGTTGGGGGTCGGGGGAATGAAGGACAAAAGAGGATGCTGGTCTGGAATTGGTGAAAGCAGAAAGAAGGTTGTGAGGACTTCCAGAGAGGTCTCAGAGGCCACTTGTGAGTGCTAGTGAGAAGGTGAAAGTGAGACTGGTCAGCAGAGCCCCGTGTGTCTCTCCAGGCAGCTTCCAGGACCACAGAGAAAGGCATTACATTTGTCCAACCTAGGAGGAGAGTCTGGGGCCTCAAAGACCAAGGGGACTTCAGGAGTGCGCAGATCATTTTATGTAGGAACTGGAGCAATCCTTGGGTTTCTGTTGCCAGGAATCAGCCTCACTAGGCCCTGGGCCAATGTACTTCCATCCAGATGGGTAAGCCAACAGGCTGTCCTGGGTAGCAGAAGGAGGGAAGCCTAGGGGCAGAAAAGGTTTCCAGGCATCGGAATATCCAGCTGGCAAGCGCCACCCAGAAGGTAAGAAGCCCTCCAGAACGTCTCACCGCTGATGGGAGCCACGGTCTGTCAAGGGATGCGACTGACAGAGATGACATCATTGGGAGCACATTACTCTACATGTCTATGTAAGTGCGAGGCCCATGGGCATCCTCTCTGTCTTCAGAAGGGATATCTTCCTCTTGGCTCAGCGTGACCATCCGAGGTCCTAAACTTGGCTGTTCGTATTGTGAGTAGGGTAGGTACTGTTCCCATTATGTCTGCAAGAATGTATGCCATTCTTTTAAGTGCTTCCCTTCCTGTGAGCCTAGCCTCTGCTAACACCAAGTCTGAGCCACGGACAGGTAAACTTACTGAGAATCCCAGTCCCCGGTTGCTATTTAACCCAGTACTGACTGTGGTAACTGAGTGAGCTTTTTTCGTCTGCGGTTCCTGCATTGGATAGTTTTATGATACTGGGCATCAGATACTATGCTGACACTACTTCTACATTTCTATTATTGTGATAAAACAACATGATCAAGGCAAAGTATAAAAGAAATGATCACTTATGGTCCCAGAGGATTAGAGTCCATGATGACAGAGCAATAGCATGGTGGCAGGGACAGCAGAAAGCTTGCAGCCCAAACCACAAGCAGGAGGTATAGCTAATTAAAAATGTTCCTGTCTTCTGAAACCTCAAAGCCTGTCCTGTCTAGGCCAAACCTCCTGCAACTGAGCCACACCTCCTGCAACTAGGCCACACCTCCTCCAACTGGGCCACACCTCCTCCAACTGGGCCACACCTCCTCCAACTGGGCCACACCTCCTCCAACTGGGCCACACCTCCTCCAACTGGGCCACACCTTCTCTAACTGGGCCACACCTCCTGCAGCTGGGCCACACCTCCTGCAGCTGGGCCACACCTCCTGCAACTGGGACACACCTCCTGCAACTGGGACACACCTCCTCCAACTGGGCCACACCTCCTCCAACTGGATCTTTCCCAAACAGTTCATCAACTTGGGTCCAAGTATCCACGCACATGAACTTGCAGGAGATATTCTTATTCAAACTACCACACTGTGGTTACAAGAATAAATAATGATGGGCCTTTCCAAAGGCTCTCATTGTTTGGGGGGGCAGAGCATGCACGAAGATTCTAGCACTGGTGAAAAAGAGAGAGTTGAGAGCTCCCTGAGTTTCGGCACAAGTTTCTCACCTGAATTTCCAGCAGAAGTTTCTCAGAGCAGGCAATGCTGGCCAAGCTCAAACGATATGTAGACAGTCCCTGGGAATCAAGGGCAGAGGGAGAGTGGAAACAGACACTCAGAGAAGAAGAACTAACAGCAAGACCTAGAAACACAGGCCAGGATGGAAAACTGCATGTGTTAGTTAAAGGCGGGTATATTCAACGTTCACGAGTCAACAAAATGTATTAAATAAGGTATTACGCAGGAACACGCAAGCAGCAGGGTTGTGGCTTGATAATGACAGTGGTGTGCGGAAGATTGACCCTATGCCTCCATGGCACGGTTTAGGTGAGAATGTCCCCACGGACTCCTGTGTTCATAGACGTGGTGGGAGCTGGTGGTCCTGCCCTGGGAGGTTATAGAACTGTTATGAGGTGGAGCCTGGTTGTTGAGGTGCCACTGGGACCTGGCCTTTGAGTGTTCGAGTCTCGCCATGTTTCTGGTCATTTCCCTGCTTCCTGTTACCATGTGGTAACAAACTGAAATCTCTCTGAAGCCATGAGCTAAAAGAGATCGTTCCTACCTGAAGTTGTCTGTGTTTGGAGTCTTGTTACCAAGAACTAAAACAATAGTTATAGTTTAGTATATTTTTCTAGAAGTAGTGATTCCGAGTTTGCTGGTCAAGTGTTCAAAGCATCTCTATAGAATGAAACCTAATAATAGAATTGATTGCAAAGGGAAGCCATTTACGAGGTTAGAGTTGCTAGGCACTTGGGAGTTGAAGTAGCCTAACACATAGGAAACCCCTTGACAGTAGCTCCACTTGTATATGAAGAATCAGGGTATGTGGGTCCTTTGAATACACAGACATGTGTTGCTCTTGTTGTTACATGTCTTTTTTTTCTGCACAAACACCTAAGGATAAGTTCTCCTCACCGCACACCCTAAGTCCTCAGATCTTGGCCCCAGATTCTGGTGATGATATCCAGAAGTCCCTGACAAGTACCACTAGAAACCTATTTTGACAGGACCAGCTCCTCACTCCCTTTCTGTCCTTTCTGCACTCCTGACCCCCCCAGCTCCCTGACAACTTCTTTCAGACAATCACTCCTCCCCCCAGGCATCCATGGTGTATACCTACTTCGGAGTCTTAGCCCCTCACCTGGCTCCGTCCTTCCATGCCTGTCTCACGCTGTGCAGGTCATCCAATGGTGACCCCCAACTCTTTCAAACTTCCCATCTTGCACAAAGATGACCTCACGTCTGATACAGAACTCAGTGGTTAGGAGACAAACGCCTCATCAAAGAGATGTGGAGGCTGGTCACAGAAATGGAGATGAAGACTCTTGGGAAGCCAGGCAGGCACTCAGGAGCACAAAGGAGAGTTGGAAAGTCTCTCTGCCTCTTTCTTCTTCCCTCCACCTCATTCTTCTGTCCCTCCACATTTCTCCTCCTCGTCCTCCTCCTCCTCCATTGTCCTTCCTCTCCCTCTTCTGATTCTCAGTCTTTCTCGATTCTGCAGGTTTTCTTGTTTTACCTCCCTTGGCCAGTCTCTCCCTTGCGGTTTTGCCTGGCACTAGGCTTAGAGCTCACTTGGCATTTGTTCTTCCTTCCATTCTCAAAGGCCTCTGTCTCCTATATCCACTAACAAATGCTTATCTGTACAAAGAAAGACCTGGATGGCTCCGTTTTCATAAACTTGTCTGTAATCAAGAGCCCTGGTCCCACCAGCCACAGGCAGAGAGGCAAGGAAAAGAAGGGAGATCATTTCTGGGTCCTCAAAGCCTTCTCCAGAAGGGTGGCAGGCAAAATTCAGTTCACTGAAAGAGATCTAGACCCCAAAATATGTTATTTATAGACATTTTTGCACCCAAGACCAACTTTAAAGTAAGAGAAACCCTCTGGCTGTATTTTAGGGACCCTTATTCAGTCTTTTACGTTGCTTCCTTGTCTACAGGAAGGAATGTCAAAGTCACTTAAAATACTTGACCTTGGCTTTAGAATTGTGTCTCCTAGGGACATTTTAGTCCTCTGACCAATTCCTCCTCTTCTGCCTGAGCTCAGCATCGTCTCTCGGCAGCATTCCAGGATGGTCAATCAAGGACAACTGTCCTACAGAGAGGCTTCAAGTGGGCTGAGGGCAGGAAGCTAAGGGAGCTCTGTGTAACACAGAAGCATCCAACTATGGAGATAGAGAGATGGGCTGGGCTGATTTGGCAGGCAGGAGGGAGAAATTCAAAGGGGCCTTCTCAACCGTGGCCATCTGAGCCAGGAGGGTCTTCAAGATGGAGGTCAGGGTCCATCTGGAGGAAAGAGGATATGTCCCAAGCCCAGTCCCAGTCTTCTCCCTCCATGAGGATAGCACGGCTGTAAAGAGAGGAAGCTGCCCCATGTGTCTGCCTCTGTCTAGAGGGAGGACAGACCTCATCCTGGCTATGCCCAGGTGAGTGTCAGGGAACTGTCTGGGTTTTCTCTATATAGGAGGAGAACAGACTCCAACGAGAATGACAATGAGGATGTGCCTGCTCCTATGTGTGGTGGAGGAGAAAGTTTTATTGTAGATCTGAGGGGGAGGAAAGCCAGGGGCATCGGGAAGGATCCAGACTGGAACTTGGCTAGTCAAAGAGAGGTAAGAAAGGAAGAGAAGAGAGAAGGAGACAAAAGAAGACCAAGACGGCAAAGAGAACAAGAGGCTAAGACAGTGCATGGCCGAAATGGCTGGAGTCTGTAGGAAAGAGAAGATGGGGGATGGAAAGGGAAGCTCAGAGGTTAGAGAGGTTTAGGAGAGAAGAAAAGGGGTAAGGCGTGCTGAGAGGAGCAGGTCTCTGAAACAGGTACTTGTGACACTGAGAGAGCCTGGGCAGCAGCTGCTTTAGAGGCACCCCAGTTAGCCATTTGTCCTGAGTTTCTTTGGGACCTAACACAGAGCTTATTGGCCATGACACATGCAAGACCCATGACCATCGGGCTCATTTCCTCGACCACTTCCTGCCTTGAATATATCTGGCGGGAGTGGGGTGGGGTGGGGGGTTAGGTAGCTTGGGTACAGCATTAGCCAGACATTGAAGAGATGCATGCTGCTTCCACGACTCTTTGTTCTCTCGTGCACATGCCTTAGACTGCCCTCCGTCCATCAGTGTTGAACACAAAACAGACATAGATTTGGGGGAAAAGAGTATCAGCTGCCAGCCGTGTTCTCCAGCCACGCATTTGGAGTTAACCGTTCAGAGCCTGGCTATGAGAGGAATTGGTACTAGCCCAGAGCCTCTTAAAGATGGACTTTGACAAGTGATCAGAGACTGGGCTGGAGAAATGGCTCAGCTGTGAAAGGCTCACAGCCAGAGACCATTGATGGGTCTGGAGAGATGGCTCCGTAGTTAAGAGCACTGGCTACTCTTCCAGAAGACCCAGGTTCAACTCCCAGTACCACACTGCAGCTCACAACTGCCTGGAACCCTAATTCCAGGAGATTCAACACACTCACAAAGGCAAGACACCAATACACATAAAAGTAAACAAAGTGTTTTTAAAAGAAAGATCTTTGGGCTGCTGGCTATTCAACACACTTCAGAGTCTCAGAAAGGGAGGAGGCTTTGTTCCAGGATACTCCTGAAGCCATGGCTCTAGATGGCCAGCAACGGGGAAGGGAACTCTGTTTCTTTCCCCATGACTTCTATTCCCCCCTCTTCCAGTTGAAGAAGTGGCACATGTTAGGACTTCTGCCTCGGCTGCTCCTTGATGGGGAAAGGGAAGCCAAGAGAGCTCTTGAGAGTGAAACATTTTTCTTTTTGTTTGCAAGAAGTTGGTTTAATGCCTGTTAGCTCCTACTTGAAATTATTCACTGCTATGACATCAGAACCACGTAGACAGTTATACCATTTGTCCATCACCCCAAAGGCCGGGATATAGATGGTCTTAGAGGCCCCCTACCTTGGTGAACATTTCCCTTCCTTTGGAAAAATTTAAGATAGGCTCTGAGATCCTGACTGTGCCCTGAAGGCTTTTAGAATTGAACCAGACCCTTTGGAAGAGCCATGCATCCTCTGTATTGTGTCTCCCAGTCACCCCTCAGAAGGGCGAGTCAGCCTTGTGCTGTGCTCAATGATGAGAATAGGACCCACTGGGACTCACCTGACTTGCAGAAGAGCTACCCATGGGCCACTCACAGCTACATACCTACATGTCCCCAGGGACATTCATCCCTCAGAAGTAAAACTCATCCCCCCCCCCAAAATAAAACAAGCCAGAGCTTCCCTAGAGTTCAAATGTTGTTGGACATTCACTTCCAAGTGCTATTTTATTATAACATGTGGTTGTTGGGACAAAGAAGACACAGTTATTTGAGGCCTTCATTGTATTATTGCTACCAACATCACCTCACCAGAACTTATCACTCCACACCTCCACAGCAGTGTAAGAAAAGCCTGTTTCCCACCCCATGGCAATATTTGACTTCACCTCTGCTCCTAAATAACAAGTAACAATCACCGAAGGATTCTTCAGGTGCACGCAGAGGTGGGTGATGGTGGGTAATTGGCTCCATCTCTAGCAGTTGTGGCTCGACCTGGACCCAAAACTCCTTTGCAAAAAGAACCATTCAGTTCCAATATGGAGTCTCCTAGCAAGGTGGCTCTAGTGCAGTGACATGGGCCTGGGCCTGGTCTAGGCTTCCTATTCATGACCAAGACTCAAGCCACTGCTTCTACCTAGACTAGATCACACATTCAACTCTACCCTGTCTCCTCCTCTGACTCCTCTGACCCAAGTCCCACTATCCTTTGGGGTAAGTAGAGGCCAGTGAGCTTATAACTGGCTTTTAGTGGCAGGCCCTTGGGAAGTTTGAGGCTTCCTTGTCAGTAGGTTTAAGGCTGGAAAACTATTAAGTCACCCAGCAAACCACAGAGAAACAAAAAACAAAACCAGAATAAAGTAGAAAAGCAACGACCCCTCCTCTTCCCCCGATCTGATTGCGTATTTATGCTTTCTTCCTTATCTAGAGCCACAAAAACAAAACAACAACAACAAAAAACAAACAAACACCCCTCCCAAACAACAATAATAAACCCACCAAACTCAGTGTCTGTCTCCCGCTTGCGAGGGGAACCGTGTCCCCCTGTCTTCACGGCAGTGTCCACTGGCTTGAACCTCCAACAAGAAGCTGGTTGATTGGCAGTCAGTGGCTCCAGCCTTGGAGGCTCCACCCATCTCACTTTGCTTCCAGCCCATTAAGCATCTCTTAATCTGCTTGCCTGATCTGATTGTTCTTAGATGTGTTCTTCTGCTCTTTTGTGTTCTGCTGGTGCCACCTTTGCTAATATGCGCTGAAGATGCAAAGGGCCCATACTGAATCTTCTCTTCACCTGGAGCTTTTTGCCTGACTCTTGGAACGCAGGAATGGAGCCTGGAGGAGAGAAACAGCAGCAGGTGTAAGGTACACAGGGGGTGCTACACTGATATTGGTTTCTTCTTCACCTTTGAGAAATGTGAACACTTCTGGCTTCATCTTGAGAGAGCGTTTTGAGCTGGAACATCTCTGAGGTCCTTGTCCTAGAATGCAGCAGGAAATTCGTAGAGGACATTGCCGGTGCGGTGGAACACGCAGCAAACACTTCAGTGAAGATGTGCCTGCCAACCAAAGACTTGTAAAGAGCCTCCCCTGGCATTCAGCATACTGTGCGTGAGATTGGCCCACGTGCAAATTTCAAAATTGCTCTTGTCCAGCTGTCCCGTTCGCATCCCCTTCCTGCTATCCTTCTATCCATCTCTCCCTTTCTCTTTCAAAGCCACCCATATCAGATTGGTCCATTATTATCTTGCCTCAAAAAAAAAAATCAAGATGAGATTTAAAAAGACCAAAGAATGAACCCTAAGTTGTAGAAACCCACGTTCACAAATTTGATCAGAACCGATCAGAAGACTGCAGAAATTCTTCTGGAATCTTCCAGTGATACGATTCAGGGTGGTTCATGCCCTTCAACCCACACTGTTGGACAGTGAACAGAAAGACACCTTTGCTGTCATCTGCTTCTGCGGCCCAGGCTGAGTGTAACATCTGGGACACTGTGAGTGAGCTTCCTAGGTTCTAGGACAAGGCCGGCAATCCACACCCTTCAAGAGCTGACTCTGCAGAGGCTGCTCATAGAGCCTGGTTCTGGGGCCTACAGCCTCCCTCCGTTTACATGTGACTAAACTGAGACCCAGAGAAGCTAAGTGTACTCCTGGGTAAGATGGGGAGAGGGAGAGAGAGACCCCTGCAGCTTAACTGTCAGAAGCCAGTCAAGGGTTAGCTCTCGGGAGCCCAGTCAATAGAGACAGCATGGGAAGAGGACTCCAAGGCCAAACTTTCCATTATTTGCAGGAACATGTGCCCTGTGGGCCCAAGGCAGCCTGCCCCTTTCTCCTCTCCCCTCATGTTTTATAGCCTTTCTCCATCACCACCTGTGCAAAGGAGAGACAAGAAGACTTTGCAGCCTGGGCAGGGGAAGGAAGTAGGAGCCTGGGGGCCTGAACTCAGTGATGAGTCACTTAGCCATTCTCAAGTTGACACACACACACACACACACACACACACACACACACACATATTAAATGAACAACTTTAAACTTTAAAAATAAAAACAAGGTAGAGTACTTGTCTAGCATACACAAGGCCCTGGGTTTGGTCCCAGATTCATACCTGTACATACAAAAGTATGGTTTGGAGACCCCCAGGGGTCACTTAAGTGCTTCTGGAGGCTCAGAGGTCATATTTATTTTCGTCTCAGTACTAAGATGTAATTTCACCCTCACCCTCTCAGGAAGACACCATCATTTTCCAGAAGCTACAAAACCGTGGCCCCTCAAAAGACTATTGCAGGCCGGGCAGTGGTGGCGCACGCCTTTAATCCCAGCACTTGGGAGGCAGAGGCAGGCGGATTTCTGAGTTCGAGGCCAGCCTGGTCTACAAAGTGAGCTCCAGGACAGCCAGGGCTACCCAGAGAAACCCTGTCTCGAAAAACAAACAAACAAACAAAAAACCATTGTGGAAGCAGATACCAGTATTTGCTGTCCCTAAGCCACACATTGAAGACATTTGCAACTAAGAAACAATGTTCTTGTTCCCACTGACTCTTACTCCACTGGGAAATAGTTCCTTTTTTCATTACAACATGCTATTTATGCTACTTTATAACAGGCTTTTTTGTGATCTTTAGGGTAAGTTAACAAATGTTGCATTCTTCCACTTTAGTTTCTAATGCAACCAATATCAACAGAAGTAGCCCACAGAGCCAAAGTTACTTCTTGCTCTCAATCCTTTGTTAAAGATCTTCTGAGACTGACAAACTCTGAAGAGCTTTTCCCAGGGATGGGGTTTTTATCTGCCTGGCTGATAGTCGGGGTCCCATCCTGCTCCCTGTCCCATTTCCATCTCTTTTTATTCCTGGAGTGAGCCTGTGCTCATGAATTTTGGGATTACCCTTAGCTCCAGATAATCCCTAAGTGTGGCTCCCAGAGGCCCTCCTTCCCTGCATGTTAACAAGGGCTGAGCAGCTGTGAGGGGAAGGGAGCTTAATGGGTCCCTGGAACATCTCCTCTGTGGAGAGCAGAGCTTTCACTGTTTTCTTTAGAGACTCTCTTATCACCTCTGAAATGACCTGTCTCCTACACAGTTTCACCAAGCCAGCAAGCAGCCCAGCTCAGCTCAGAGACCCATCTTCCAAAGCAAGAAAGGAGCAAAGACCCCAAGACCAAGCCCTCCTTTGCTATTGGCTGACCCCAATTGGCACTTATCCTGGGAGAGGGCAGCTAGATGAGAGGACAGGAAGGAGATGCTGCCCTTTTCAGAAAGTGGCTGTCGGCTAAGGACCCCAGTTCAAAGAGCACACCCCAGAACCTATGTGGTGGTCTGATCTGAAACACTGCATTGTGAGGGGCTGATGCCTCGAAAAGTACACAGCAAGTCAATTGAGACATTTCCAGGTCGGGAGGGTGACGTTCCAGAGGAGCTGAGGTTTGGGGACAGGGGGGTGGAAGGCAGGAAGAGCTTCATGGAAGAGATAGGATCACACTCCCACAAACGATGATAGCCTTGTATGTTCATGATTAGCACCAGCTGGAAATGCATACATCATCCTCTCTGCTTCTCAGAGAAGCAACTAGAAGCGTAGGGAGCTAAAGCTATTGACCCCTAAGAAGTGGCAGGGCTGGACTCTGGTTCCGGAAGTTCTTCCTCTAGGTTTAGGAGTGGAGGTCGTGTTTTGGGAGCAGCATGAGTAGGCAATTGGTTTTCATTGCTAGTTACTGCCATGAATAAGGAAGGTAGACCAACCCACTGAAATCCACACACACGCTGATTATAAAACGCCTTTGGGTTTACAGTGGTATCTATTTCCCCATACAGTGCATGCAGGGGACACACCAGGAAGTGTGGGCAGTCTGGGCAAACATTCTCCATCGATTTCTTGGTAAGGTGCGGGCACGCAGATCTGGTTACACCTGCCCTAAGTATTCTTTAGGCTAGACAATCTGGCTTGCCTCCAGCAGGAGGGACCCCAGGAGTCTCTGTCATAGCACCATGTGCTCAGTCCCAAAGAGCAGTGGGTTCCTCTGGAGAGGAGGTGGATGGATTTCAGTAGATGATCTCTTGATCGCCTCGGCCTTTGTGGGAGCTGCTCAGCCTGGCTCCACTTGGCTGCCTTGTCAGTCTCACGAGGGGCAGATGATATCCGAGTTTCCCTCCCCATTTCCCGACAGGCACCGCGTTCCTCAGCAATTCACTTTTCTATGTTTTTTCCTCAGGCTCAGCTACAGTGAGGAATATGCTGAATGCATTTCTTCGCTGTTCTGAAAGGAGAGGTCAGAGGGCAGCCTAGATGTTAGTCCTCCACGCCTACCTTGCTGGAGTCAGGGTTTCTCTTCTTTACGGCTGTTTATGTAGGCTAGCTGGCCCGCTGGCTTCGGGAGGTTCTCCAGCCTCCGGCATCTTGCTTTAGGAATGCTAGGAGAGATGGCTCAGCGGTTAAGAGCACTGATTGCTCTTCTGAAGGTCCTGAGTTCAAATCCCAGCAACCACATGGTGGCTCACAACCATCTGTAATGAGATCGGATGCCCTCTTCTGGAGTGTCTGAAGACAGCTACAGAGTGCTTACATATAATAAATAAATAAATGTTTAAAAAAATATTAAAAAAGAAAAAGGAATGTTAGGTTTACAAGATACAAACTCCTGCAACTGCTTTCTGTGCATTAGGGGATCTGAACTTGGGTCATCCAGCTTGTATGGCACGAGCCTTATCAACAGAGGGCTCTCCCCAGCCCTTGAATTTATTTATTAAGGATGTGGCCCCCCTTTCCTTTCAGGCTCTGGAAAATCCACTTGTATCTGGCCAAGCGAGGTCAGCAGAGACTGGAGGCATTGGACAGTTACAGGTTTTAGACCTTCCCGTAATACACATAAGTAGAGTGGCCACGGGAGGGTAGTAATGTTGTCACAGGTGAGACTTGGATGTAGGAGCACTGCCTTTGTGAGTACTGCATGTCACCAAGAGATGAACCTGAGTGGTGCACAGACCACAACTAGAGGGTCAGGGCATGGAGCTGGAGGTCGTTGGCAATGGCTTCACACATCCTGCAGAGAGCACCTGAGGAAGGATGGATGGGATGAGAGGAAGGGGGAACAAGACAAGAGAGACACATAGAGAGTGGTAGATGGGAGTGAGTGGAAACAGTATCAGAATGAAACTTCAAGAATTATCTCATACTTATTATAGGGAGCCAATGAAAGTACCGTGCCCCAGGGACATACTGTAAGGAGTGTATCAGTCAGGACATGAGGCATAACAAACATTCAAACTTCATAGTAGCATAATAATAATAATAATAATAATAATAATAATAATAAAAGACTTTTCACTCTAGATCACACCGGCCACACCTTTCTTTGCCCATTTTGGTTTCAAATCGTAGAATCCATCTGGAAGTTTCCCTTTTGCTGTAGTCACAACCATGTGTCCTGGTTCTTCAAGTTTCTGTCCAGAAAGGACACCAATCACATTGGGCAAAACAAGTTTCACCGCCACCCCAGATCTTTGTAAATCCAGCACTACCCCCAGAGGGATTTGGGGGTCTTCCTAAGCCCGTGGTCACGTGGCTTTCCCAGAAACAGGACTCCTCATTCATTATTACAGTTTTCTTTACAAGAAGGCTCTTCAGAATTTGCTTTGATGTGAACACTTTGCCCCTTCTTAGAATTGGGAACAAAACACTCATGGAAGGAGTTACAGAGACAAAGTTTGGAGCTAAGACAAAAGGATGGACCATCTAGAGACTGCCATATCCAGGGATCCATCCCATAATTAGCCTCCAAACGCTGACACCATTGCATACACTAGCAAGCGTTTGCTGAAAGGATCCTGATATAGCTGTCTCTTGTGAGACTATGCCGGGGCCTAGCAAACACAGAAGTGGATACTCACAGTCAGCTATTGGATGGATCACAGGGCCCCAATGGAGGAGCTGGAGAAAGTACCCAAGGAGCTAAAGGGATCTGCAACCCTATGGGTGGAACAACATTATGAACTAACCAGTACCCCGGAGCTCTTGACTCTAGCTGCATATGTATCAAAAGATGGCCTAGTCAGCCATCACTAGAAAGAGAGGCCCATTGGACATGCAAACTTTATATGCCCCAATACAGGGTTAACGCCAGGGCCAAAAGATGGGAATGGGTGAATAGGGAAGTAGTGGGGAGGGTATGGGGGACTTTTGGGATAGCATTGGAAATGTAATTGAGGAAAATACGTAATAAAAAAAAAAAAAAAGAATTTTCTTTGAGACCACAGTGGCTCTTCCCCTAATGTCAGAGTGTCTTCACTAGTCTCAGAAGAGAAGCCGCGGCTCCCAGTGTTGAGTTTCCCTGGCCTTTGGTTGAGGTGAGCCTGTGTGGTTCTCCAGTTTGCCTAGTTTTATAATTTTGTAGCCTGCTGCGATTTCTGGCCTATCGGTTAATGGGTCTCTCTCTCTCCCTCCACCACCAGCGACCTTAATCTTTTCTTAATTGCTTTAATGGCTGTTCAGCTTCCCTCACACACCTTCCCCCACGAAGTTGTTGTTGCAAAGCTTTTGTGTCCTAACTTCATCCTCTACCCAGGACCGTGCGAACCAATGAAAGGTGAATTCTGTCTTTGTTTACCCTTTTCTCCTCATTTTTCCCTTTTGATTTATTTCTTCTTCTTTGGCTGTTTTCACATTTCATAGATGCTGTAGGGGTATTGTCTGAGATAATTGAGCAAAACCAGAAAATAAACAAAATATAATGGAGTGAAGTCAAGGTGCTCCCCCAACCCCCACCCAACCTGATCCAGCTTACTTCATTCATGTTAAGTATGAGTGCTGGACTGCCCTCTCTGTTTCTTGCCCTACAGAGCCAACAGCCTGGCAATCAGCGCCTCCTCCATGCTGAGAATGTGAGAGGGCCTTCTGGAAGTGAGGCTCAAGTTGACTGATTCTGTCCCTTCTTAGGGATGTCACTCCAGGCGTTCATCAATTAATTCTTCACTCATAGATTATTCACCAGTGCTTACTGTGTGCCTACTATGTGCCTAACCCAAGATGAAGTTGATTATTAATCACACTGACTGAGGCTGCAGAATGCACAGCAAAGGGATGCGCTGGGAACGTATGATAAGCAAATACTATGTATGGTTCCTGTGGTGACAGGCAGTAGAAGGGTGATAGGAAAGATAATGACAGTTAAAGAGAAAGGTTTGTTGCAGTGAGCAGAGCACGGGAGTGAGGGCAGAGACGTGCAAGCCCCAGCTTCTAAGTGCCCAGGCTTCACCACAACTTCCAAGATGAGATGCCCAGTAAAACCACTTTGCCTTGTATACAAGGCTTTAGGTCTGCCTGCAGCAAAGGGACCCCCTTTTCATTTGGTTCCCCAAGATTCTGAGAGAGACTAGAGGACAGGAATGGCCAGCAGGTGCTATTTGCAGGTGGAAGCTCATCTATAAGCTGGAGCAGGAGGCACAGAGAGAGAGGAAGCATTTGTGCCATCTAATTTAGGTGTACAGAGTCTAAATTCAGATTTTACATCTGGGAGCTGAAGAAATAGCTCAGTGGTTAGCAGCACTGACTGCTCTTCCAGAAGTTCCTGAGTTCGATTCCCAGCACCCACATGGCAGCTCACAACCATCTGTGATGGGATCTGATGCCCTCTTCTGGTGTGTCAGGGACTGCGTGCTCAAATACATAAAAATTTAAAAAGTAATTATAATAAGAAAAAAAGATTTTACAGCCGGGCGGTGGTGGCGCACACCTTTAATCCCAGCACTTGGGAGGCAGAGGCAGGTGGATTTCTGAGCTCGAGGCCAGCCTGGTCTACAGAGTGAGTCCCAGGATAGCCAGGGCTATACAGAGAAACCCTGTCTCGAAAAAAAAAAAAAAAAAAAGAAGAAGAAGAAGAAAAGAAAAGAAAGAAAGAAAAAAAATTTTACATCTGAGCCAGGCATTGGTGGCGCACGCCTTTAATCCCAGCACAGGCAGGCAGATTTCTGATTTCAAGGCCAGCCTGGTCTACAAAGTGAGTTCCAAGACAGCCAGGGCTACACACAGAAATTCTGTCTCAAAAAACAAACAAATAAGAAAATTACATTATGGGCATGATATTTCTGGAGGAGAGATCAGAAGCCTTTTTCTGCCAAGCCTAGGATGGTAGCTGTTTAGGTCTTATACCCTATTGTAGTGATTTACCTCTGCTTACCGCTGGACTCCATCACGATAGACTGCGTGTGTACAGCTAATACGCAAACCAATAGTGAGGCTGTGTTCCTGCAAAAAACAAAAACAAAAAACAAAAAACAAAAAAATACCCCTGCTGTCGCATCATGTACCCCCTAGCCTGTCTTAACTCACACACTGTCCGCAGCTGGCCAGAAACTGTGGTCTCCTCCATCACGCGCGCGCGCGCGGCACTGCAGGAGAGTCCGTGAGCTCCTTGACGATCATGTGAACTTTGACCCTTACTGTTTGTGGCTTTAACTGGATGAGGGGTTGCTAAATTCTCTCCGGTAGTCTACACTCTGGGAGGTTCCTATTGGACCACTTTTTTGTCACTCTTGTCAGTCCTCCTCATTCAGCCCAACAGTGAAATGTGGTCAGTGATGTCTTAGTTTTGTTTCTATCAGTATTTCCCTAAGAGGCAGGAGTTTCCTAAATGCTTATTGTCCAGGTTTCTTTCATGATGAATGTCCTGGGTTTGCCTACTGCCCAATTTTCCTATGGGATTGTCACAGTCTTAGTTTGTAAGGGCTCTTTAGATAAACCTTCTGTCTGTTTAAGTGTATGTGAGTGTGTTTATATGTAAGTGTGCATGTATATAAGTGTGTGAATGGATATGAGTGTGTGTGAGTGTACAAGTATGCGTGAATGTGTGTGTGTGACTGTGTGTGAGTGAGTGTGTGTATGTGTGTAAATGTGTGTATGAGTATGTGTGAGTGTGTATGAATGTATGAGAGTGTGTGAATGTGTGTGACTGTGTGAGTGTATGAGGATGTGAGTGTGAATGTGTGTGGCTGTGTGTGTGTGAATGTGTATGACTGTGTGAGTATATGTGTGTATGAGTGTGTGTGAATGTATGTGAGTGTGACTGTGTGAATGTGTGCCAGTTGTGTGAGTGTGTGGATAGATGAGTATGACTGTGTGAGTGTGACTGTATGTGTGTGCTTGTATGTGTCAGTTTATGTATGACTATGTGAGTGTGTGTGTGTGTGTGAATGTATGTGAGAGTGTGTGTGAATGTGTATGAGTGTGTGTGTGTGTGCGCGCGCGTGTGTGTGTAAGTGTGTGTGTCTCATGTGTGGAGGTCAGAGGATGACTTGGTTGACTCAGTTCTGTCCTTTCACCATGTGGGTACTGAGGATCAAATTTAGTTCATCAAGTTTGGAATGAAGTTCAAGTCTATAACCATGGTCTTGCCAGCTCCTAGAAAAACCTTTCTCAGCTTTGGTTTCCTCATCTGCAAACTGAAATACTAATAGTTCCTACATGACCTGGGGGCTATCATAGTTGATGAAAATGAGATTCATCATGCCTAAATTCAGACAGAGGGACTGTGTTCCCAGAATTCTTCTCCAGGAGCCTATTGTATCTGCTTGGAAGAAAGAATTTACTAAACAAGGTAGAAAGGGGACTTCAAAGTGACAATGAAAGGCTGATAGGCTCTGCACCACAAAGGAAACACCACAGTCAAACCCAGAAAATACCACAGAAACCTCCAGAGGTGCCAGAAGAAAGAGCTGAGGACTCGTGGCCTTAAAAGAAGCGGCGGGGTATGTGCTTGGGTCGGAATGGACAAGGAAATGGTGCTCGTGCACACGAAGGGCACTCTCAGGATACAACTGGGCTTGCAAGAAGTGACTTAAATCAAAGGCTGTCTGCTGGGTTTGCAACTGTCAGGTACCGTACTTGATTCTTCCTAAAGAGGTCCTGGTCAGGTTGTGGTGGTGCATGCCTTTAACCCCAGTACACCGAAGGTAGAGGCGGAGGCAGAGGCGGACGCGGAGGCCGAGGCCGAGGCCAAGGCAGAGGCAGGCAGATCTCTGAGTTTGAGGTCAGCCTGGTCTATAGAGTTCCAAGACAGCCAAGACACACAGAAACAGATTCTCCTTTGTTTCAGTCTTGTGGCAGCCTCTGGAGGCTTCAGTAGGATCTCCATGGGACTTGAAAGACTTTAGGATTAGAAATCTACATGAAACTCAAGAAGAACGAAGACCAAAGTGTGGACACTGTGCCCCTTCTTACAAGTGGGAACAAAACACCCATGGAAGGAGTTACAGAGACAAAGTTTGGAGCTGTGATGAAAGGATGGACCATCTAGAGACTGCCATATCCAGGGATCCATCCCATAATCAGCTTCCAAACGCTGACACCATTGCATACACTAGCAAGATTTTGCTGAAAGGACCCAGATATAGCTGTCTCTGGTGAGACTATGCCGGGGCCTAGCAAACACAGAAGTGGATGCTCACAGTCAGCTATTGGATGGATCACAGGGCTCCCAATGGAGAAGCTAGAGAAAGTACCCAAGGAGCTAAAGGGATCTGCAACCCTATAGTTGGAACAACATGATGAACTAACCAGTACCCCAGAGCTCTTGTCTCTAGCTGCATATGTATCGAAAGATGGCCTAGTCGGCCATCACTGGAAAGAGAGGCCCATTGGACTTGCAAACTTTATATGCCCCAATACAGGGGAATGCCAGGGCCAAAAGAATGGGAATGGGTGGGTAGGGAAGTTGGGGGGGTATGGGGGACTTTTGGGATAGCATTGGAAATGTAATTGAGGAAAATACGTAATAAAAAAAAAAAAAAAGAAATCTACCTTTCCAAGATTGCACAGCCATGGGAAATGAACAGTAGAGCAAAGACTGTAGATAGATGTCTCTGACCAATACAACCTTTGGTTTTTAAAGAGAAGGGAGAGGTGGAGGCACACAAAGCAGCAGGAGACAGAAGTGAAGAGGTCGGAGATGAAAGATATGCGGGTCTCTCCTGAAACCCTGTGTTTAAAGAAGGGATGGCAGAGCCATGGAGTCCCCAGCTGCTTCCAGCTGTCACTGCCAAATCCAGCAAATAATTATATAGGACAACCCAGCTAAATTTGAATTTTTGATAAACAATGAATAATAATAATAATAATTATGCTTCATGTAATACATGGGACACACTTACACTAAAGAAAATCACTGATGTCAATCTAAAATTAAAGTTTAACTGGTTTTCCATATTTAATCAGACCCCCTCAACATACTTGCAGGGTATCTAGGGTCCAGCACAGGGAGAAAGGCAAGTTACAGTCTCTGGAGACAGAACAGCTCCTTCCCTTCATTCTATGTGTTTGGGGGCGGGGGTGGGGGGGGGTGGGGGGGTGGGGGGGGGGTGGGCAGAGCTTCTTGGTGCTGAGAGCATTTGATAAACTTGTCCTCACCAAGTGACTTAATGTGGGATTTTCCCAGGAGCACTTTCAAGGGACAGGGAGAGCCGGAAGGGCGCGCTTCACAAAGCGCTT
Organism: Mus caroli; assembly: GCF_978045245.1. Lineage (NCBI taxonomy): Eukaryota > Metazoa > Chordata > Mammalia > Rodentia > Muridae > Mus > Mus caroli. Next base: position 9,300,934 of record NW_028227273.1, read on the forward strand.
CACCATTTGAATGGTGGGGTTCTAGACCGTGGTGACAAGGGTTAGAGGCACATCTGGCAATGGAAGATCTTTTGGAACTTCTCCCAGATGTATTCCTTAGGTCTCCGCCTAGGCCACTGGCCTCATAAAGCCTGAAGGAATCAGAAACTCAATGCAAATTAGCATCACACTAAATACAACATCCCCGCCTGCGGCAAACCTCTCTGGGATTGTCCAGCTTCAGGTTGCTTCCTCCAATCTTGGGAAGCTCTTGAAGGTCTGACAAGCTTCTATTGTGCAGACATCACTGTACTGAAGAGCTCAGAGAGTCTCAGCCCTTCTGATTCCAGCCTTTTTCCAGCCTCCCCTTGAGTGGTTTCCCACCCAGAGCTGACAGGTCTGAGCAGTGCTCAGAGGCCAGCACCCAGAGACGGGAGATCCAAACCAGATCCTTCACACACACCCCTGTCCTTGGCTTATTGTGGCTCCAGCCTAGAAGGAATATCAGGCCTCCCACCCTGACCCTCCCACATCTGAACAAGCGCTATGTGCTGTTTCCATGACAACTGGAAGCCGTGCTATAGTTTCACACCTTTAACACAATTCTCTTACCCCCTCCCTCCCCAAGACATTTTGCCCCCATGCCCAGGATTCTTAAGACTCTCTTCCAATCACATTGAGGACACACATGCTGTGCCGACCAGACCTCCTTTCTGTCAATGGCTAAGAATCTTCCTGCCACCTTAACTCGAGGGCATCCATGAAGAGCCTACTCTTTGATTTTGGATTTTTAAAAATATCCATACGGTGAGCTTTAATGCGGCAGTGTGAGGCAATTACAGAAGTCTTTGGTCCAGCAGAAGCTGTGCTAGGCGCTGGAGTCGGGAGGGGAGAACTTGGCCCAAAGGCCTGTATGTGGAGATGTGATTATTCTTCAAGTAGGAGTTAATGAGGAGGCCGATCTCCAAATATTTCATATGCGGATTACAGCCAATTATTGGATTATACCAGAGGCCAGCATGCTGACTCCCCTCTGGCCATCCCCACATCTTGAACACACAAATGGCAAGAAATAAGGGACAGAAGAGGGAGGCCCAGCTGAGGGGGACCGGGAGTGGCAGCTTGGAGAGCAGAGGCTCCTCCCTCCCGCTCCTTGCTGTCTTGCCTCATTCATGCTTGCTCATAGGATCAGTCTGGGGTCCACTTTGTGCCTTATCCGGGTGGCTGATCAGACACAGATGTGGTTACTTCATTGTCCCCCTCTTGCTGATCCAGCTCTGTGGGTCACTACTAGACACTCCTACAATGACAATGTGAAAGGACCAGGGTTATAAAAAACCTAACATTTAATATTTTAGATCTTGGGAAAATGATCCTATTTGATTGATCTAGAAAGAGAAAGGCCTGCCTGGGGTGGGTTCTAAGCCCAAGAACAGGATAGATGATGGGTTTTGGATTTAGGCTCCTGGATGTTTGAAATTTGGTCAGTTCTTTGACTTTCTTGGATGTTCAGAAATTGCTAGATAATTCTCTGTGCCCACCCAGAGGCCTTGTGTGATGGGCCAAGGGCTGGAGGGCTGAGGGAACACTCCCCACCATTCCTCGCCTGTACTTTCTCCTCTTCATTATCTCTCACACAACTCTCGGCTCCTTCCCTGACTGCGAGGCCAGAGGGCAGCTCACATGTCAAGTCGGCCATATAATCCTGTAAGTGCTTGTAATCAGAGAAGAAAATCTCCAGCGGTCTGCTCTCCGTGTCTTTGGACTGAAAAAGAAATATTTGTTTTAGTCATAGATTCTAAAATGCAACTCAGGGCTGCTGCTCCCCATAAGGTGGTCCATGTGGAGGCAGGATGGGGTAGGTAGGGCACTGGGGGGCTAGGGTCACTGTGGGGGTTCTGTTTGGAGACTGTGGCAAGTCCCTCGGGGCAGGATGATTTCCCATGGGCTATTTAGCCCTGGCTCAGCCAGTTTCCACCAAGTCCCCTCAAATAGCTGATGTGGAAATGAGCTGAGATCTTTAGGGTGAGAGGTAAAACCTGACTCCTTTTCCAGAGGATAGCAGAGCTTTCAAAGAATGACTCAACCTGAACCTTCATGGATCTACTATGCATTCCAACTCCCTCAAAACAACATACACACGCGCGCGCGCGCACACACACACACACACACACACGCACACCACACACACATACACCACACATTACACATACACACACACACCACACCACATACACCACACACCCCACACACACACATACACCATACACACACACATACATACATCAACATACATAGACACACAGAGAGACACACACATACACACAAACCTCAAAATAACAACAACCTTTCTTTTCTTTTTTATTAGTTATTTTATTTACTTACATTTCAAATGACCTCCTTCCTGGTCTCCCCTCTGCAACTTCCTCCCCCATTCCATCCCACAGCCTCTTTGCCTCTATGAGGGTGCTCCTCCACTCATCCACCCAGTCACACCTCTAGCATTCCCCTATTCTGGGACAAGCCTCCACAAGACTTCCCTCCCATTGATGCCAGATAAGACAGTCCTCTGCTACATATGTAGCAGGAGTCATGAACACACCCATGGTTGGTGGTTTAGTCCTTGGGTTAGTTGATATTGAACAACAACATTTTATTACTATAGTGACATGCACTGAAATACCTACTCTGCTCCCAGTATCACGTTTGGCATTAATGAGTAGGCTTGGTTGCCAAGGACCAGCCTCGACTACATCTGGGTTCCTGAGAGCAGTGTCTGGGGGCTGTAAAAACAATGACTCAAAGTCAAATAATGGGCCCAACTGGCTAGGTTCTGCTGAGATGGCTTTCCACATTGACTGATTCCACCACCACCCACCCTGTGTGTGTGTGTGTGTGTGTGTGTGTGTGTGTGTGTGTGTGTTCTACTCTGCTCTAGACAGAACTTTCTTTTCTTGCTATTCTAAAAAAACCAAAAAACAAAAAACAAAAAAAAACAACAACTCTGGTTGAGACAGTTCTTTGCGCTGGTAAAAGTCCTAAAAGCTCTCTGGATAGCTCATGGGTTTTCTGGCCAAAGTCAGAAAAGCTGCTATTAAAAAAAATTCTTGGATCTACTGGCAGCATTTGGTGACCCCAGCCCCTTAATTCTTAAGTGACAGCAAGTCAACATTTTCTTTTAACATTGTGAAAGAATTCAGAGATTTACCTACCTCTGTTGAGCACAGACAATAAGCTAGCTGGGTGGGACCCTGTCCTGAAACTACCATTTCTACCACACCGGAACCTAACTTTGGCTGACCTTGAACTCAAGAATCTGCCTGCATTTGTATTTGCTTGTCTTTGTTACCTTTCTGACAAGCTGGTTCATAGTGTAGATGCCTCTGTTCCTTTAGATTTGTGAATCCCCTAATATAATTCATTTTGCACCCTTGTTTCTTGAGAAATTATGTGTTTTTGAACCCATGTTTTTAGAGTTATTTTCTACAGCCTTAAGGGCTGTGCTAAAGGTCCCAGCATTTACCATTTTACTAAGACATTAGCTACAGCTTTGTCTCTGGGATTTTTTTTTTTTTACCATTTTACTAAGACATTAGCTACAGCTTTGTCTCTGGGATTTATCCTGTCTCTGATTGTCACGGAGTCATTAATGTTAACAGGGAGGAGATTCTTGGAAGAATGTGATTTATGTACATTAATATACAAGCAAGCCTTACGGCCACAGCAGCCCTCAACACTCTTACAGGCCCACATCTGCTGGCACTGTCCCAGAGGCAGGAACCATATCATTCTTTTCCCACCAAGGCATCACTGGACCTGGCACTAAGTGAACATAGAGTCACATTGGGGAGGCGGAGGAGTGAATCTGGCATCAAAACAGAAGGTGGTGGGGCTGGAGAGATGGCTCAGCAAGTAAGAGCACTGACTATTCTTCCAGAGGTCCTGAGTTCAATTCCCAGCGACCACAGGGTGGCTCACAACCATCTGTAATGGGATCTGATGCCCTCTTCTGGAGTGTCTGAAGACAGCAACAGTTTACTCATATATAAAACATACACAGAAGGCGGTACAGGCATGAGAAATAGACTGGGTCCAGGAAATTACAGCAAGAAATCATATTCCATATAGGGGAGCAGACAGAGGTCACCACCAACATAAAAAGGCCATCCTTCTCTGTTTGGATCAGAGGCCTCCATGAGCACCTCTCAGCCCATTGTCTGCCATGGAGCCTTCTGTCCACCAACAGCCCATCCAAGGCACTGACTTCACCAGTATCAGCCTCTCTCAGGATGGGAAGGCAAAGATCTGTCTTTGCAGTCCCTGTACTCATAGTCATGGTGACCAGTCACTCTATTGCAGGAGATATTGCAAGAGGCAACGCTGGAGGGGATCATACTACATCAGAGTCTACTGTGAAAGCCGATGGTTACACATGGCTCTATTTTGAGACCACATTCTCCATTAGCGTACCGGGTGACTCTGATCAAGTCACCAAACCTCTGAGTCTCGTATTCTTCACCTGAAGTGACATTAATAACAGCGCTTGTCTCCCAGGCTTGTTCTGAGAAGCTAATGGAACAGCCAGGACTTGGTAACCCATGAAGTGTCATGTAAATGTGAATTATCGCTCACTAGAAAATGATTATTGTTTGGCAGTTTCTCAGAAGTTAAACATAGAATTATGATCAAGTAATCTCACTCTTGGTGTATACTCAAAAGAATTGAAAATGTATTTTTGACAGATACTTGGTACATCAATGTTCATAGCGGTATTGCTCATCATAGGTAAAAGCAAAAATCACCCCATGTCCATCACAGGCAAGTGAATGAGCCCATGGGATGCCATTAAGTTTTAAGCAAGAATAAAAATTTTGGTATGTGGCACACATGGCCAAACCTTGAAGTGCTAAGTGAGATACTCCAGTCACAGAAGGAGAAATGTGTTCCGATTCCACATGGAGGGGGCACTGGGAACAGACACGCTCTTAGCATGAAGGGTAGAATTAGATGGCAGTTACAGGAGCTGTGGGAGGAGTTAGTGTTTAATGGATACAGGGTCCTGTTTGGGATGAGCACCGTCCTGGAGCTGCATACTGGTGAAACTGTCACAACACTGTGAGTATCACTAATAAGACCGAGCCGTTTCCTTAGAATTGTTAAGATGACTGACTTTATGATACCTTATTGCCTTAGTTTTAAACACGTATCCAGAGGAGGCTGGAGGGGTCAGGAAAGGCTTTGTGGGGAAACCATTCCTCAAGCAGGATTTGGGTGTGGAGGTAGGGAAAGAAGTCCTAAGCAGAGCCAGCAAATGCAGGAAGGGGAAGGGACTGTGAGTCTCACAGGACAGATATCTAAGCAAGTATCTAAAAACTTTAAGGTTAGGTGCATCAATGCTCACTGGGCAGTAGCTACCCGCAAGACCTGATGACAAGTAGTGACGGTACACCAAAGAAGTGAGGAAAAGACTTAAGGAGAAAGTGAGTGGGGGCGTCCATCCTGAAATCTCACTTGGACAAGCACTGGGCTACAAAGGAAGGTGAAGTCACTGGCAAAAGCAAATCCAGATGAAGGAGTTGGAGGGGCAGTAAATGGAGAAGAACCAGACCATCAACAAAGGTGGGAGGAGATGGACGGGGCAATGGGACTAGAGGTACAGGTCAGGGAAGTATGAAGAAAATATTCTCTAGACCCTGGATAGGTCATTCAGGAAGGTTAAAGAAGCAGAGAAACCTAGATATGCTAGGCTGAGTCCAGTCCAGGATGGCTACCATACCAAGCAGAGGCTAGCACGCTGACTCCAGGCTCTTTCATTGTACTCAGTCATCTTTGGCTACTTTATTCAGCTTTCTGTTGCTGCGACAACATACTAGAAAAAAAATAATTTGAAAGAAGATAGTTTGGCTGGGGCTCACGGCTTCAGAGGTCTCCGTCAGTGATGAGCTAGCTCCACTGCTTTTGACTTGGGGTAAGACAAAATACCGTGCATGATGAGAGCACAGAAGAGGAGTCTGTTCACCTCATGGAAGCCTGAAAACAGGAAAGAAAGCAAGAGCCCCGAGACGCATAACATTTAAGGGTGCACTTAATGTTAGCTTTGGCTTCCTCCTCCTCCTTATGCTATGTCCTCCTCCTAGGCCAAATCTACAGTTAGTGTAACTATAGAACACTTAGCATGAATTCACCAATCCACTGGTAAGGCCCGCATTCTCCCAGTCTACTCACTTCCTAACGCCCCACCTCTCGGAACATTGCTGCATCTGAGGACCAAACCTTCATCGCTTGAGTTTCCAGGTCATTCCAAATCCAAACTATCACATTCTACCCAAGTCCCCCAAAAGCTCACATCTTTCTCATGATGAAAAATGCATTGTAAAGGGTACCCAAAGTCTCAAGAGTTCTAGCACTGCTCAAAAGTCCAAGGCCAGTGTCTCCCCTGAGATGCAAGGCACTTAGCTGTGGTCTTACAAAAATTAAGAGATGGCTTGCACCCGGAGCTGATCCTGTGCCACAGAGCTCCACACCCAGATACCTTTGGGAGAGCTGGTCTCCCAGGAGTGCTGACTCACCTGTGAGCACAGTCAGAGACTGCAAGACCAGCTAACACCAGAGATAGCCAGACTGTGAGAGGTAAGGGCAAGAACATAAGCAACAGAAACCAAGGCTACTTGGCATCATCAGAACCCAGGTCCCTCACCACAGCAAGCCCTGGATACCTCAAGACACTGGAAAATCAAGACTTTGATTTAAAATCACATCTCATGATGATGATAGAGGACTTTTTAAAACATTAGATATTTTCTTTATTTGCATTTCAAATAGTATCCCCTTTCCTGATTTCCACTCCTAAAACAAGGATATTCCATGACAAAAACAAATTTAAACAATATCTTTCCACAAATCCAGGCCTACAAAGGATAGTAGATGGAAAATGTCAACACAAGGAGGAAAACTACACCCTAGAAAAAGCAAGAAATTAATCTTCTTTTAACAACCCCCCAAAAAGATAGCCATACAAACATAAAAATAACATAAAAAATAACAGGAAGCAACAATCACTATTCCTTAATATCTCTTAACATCAATGGACTCAATTCCCCAATAAAAAGACATAAAATAATAGACTGGATAAATAAACAGAATCCAGCATTTTGCTACATACAGGAAATGCACTTCAGTGTCAAAGACAGACACTACCTTAAAGTAAAGGTCTGGAAAACAATTTTCCAAGCAAATGGTCTCAAGAAACAAGCTGGAATAGCCATTCTAATATCAAATAAAATCAACTTTCAACCAAAAGTTATCAAAAAGGATAAGGAAGGAAACTGCATACTCATCAAAGGAAAAATCTACCAAGATGAACACTCAATTCTGAACATCTATGCTCCAAATGCAAGGGCACCCACATTCATAAAAGAAACTTTACTAAAGCTCAAAGCACACATCGCACCTCACACAATAATCTTGGGAGACTTCAACAGCAATGGACAGATCATGGAAACACAAACTAAACAGAGACACATGGAAACTATCAGAAGTTATGGACCAAATGGATTTAACAGATAATCGTAGAACATTTCATCATAAAACAAAAGAATATACCTTCTTCTCAGCACCTCATGGTACCTTCTCCAAAACAGACCAAATAATTGGTCATAAAACAAGCCTCAACAGATACAAGAAGACTGAAATAATCCCATGCATCCTATCAGATTACTGCAGACTAAGGCTGTCTTCAATAGCAACAAAAACAATAGAAAGCCCACATACACAGGAAAGCTGAACAATGCCCTACTCAATGATAACTTGGTCAAGGGAGAAACAAAGAAATTAAAGACTTTAGAATTTAGTTAAAATGAAGGCACAACATACCCAAATTTATGGGACATAATGAAAGCAGTCCTAAGAAGAAAACTCATAGCTCTGAGTGCCTCCAAAAAGAAACTGGAGAGAGCACACACTAGCAGCTTAACAGCACACCTAAAAGCTCTAGAACAAAAAGAAGCAAATTCACCCAAGAGGAGTAGACGGCAGGAAATAATCGTAGACGGCAGGAAATAATCAAACTCAGGGCTGAAATCAACCAAGTAGAAACAAAAAGAACTACAAAGAATCAACAAAACCAGGAGGTGGTTCTTTGAGAAAATCAATAAGATAGATAAACCCTTAGTCAGACTAACCAGAGGGCACAGAGACAGTATCAAATTAACAAAATCAGAAACAAAAAGGGAGATATAACAACAGAAACTGAGGAAATTGTAAAAATCATAGATCCTACTAGAAAAATCCATATTCAACAAAACTGGAAAATCTGAATGAAATGGACAACTTTCTAGACAGATACCAAATACCAAAGTTAAATCGGGATCAGATAAACCATCAAAATAATTCTATAACTCCTAAAGAAATAGAAGCAGTCATTAAAAGTCTCCCAACCAAAAAAAAAAAAAAGCTCAGGACCAGAGGATTTAGTGCAGAATTCTGTCAGACCTTCAAAGAAGACCTGATACCAATACTCTTCAAACTATTCCACAAAATAGAAACAGAAGGAACACTTCCCAGTTCATTCTATAAAGCCACAGTTATGCTGGGTATTCTCCCTTGGAGAGGAACAATTTCTGTCTAACCAGGAACTTGTCACAATTTCCTTTCATAGAGGTCTTCATAAGAGAGATTTTTCTACTTCTATCATGTTTAATGTTCCAAATAGATTTTTAAAACTGGTTGAATGTATATTATTTTTAGCTTCAGAAGTTATCATGTATATTTAAGAGGCATTTAACTATTATAAATTATTTTGATGACTTAGAAAAATGTCAATGCTGAGCTGTAGAGTTTAAAATAAATTTTATTAGTTTAGTAAAAAAAATATTCAAAAACACATGGCAAATATTTCATGTATTATTACATTTCAGTGTGATTGCTATAATTTTAATTTATACTGAAACTTAAATTTAAAAAAATTAAGGGGCAATTTATATAATCCCAACATACAATATAGAAGAGTAATTATTTTCATTCTAAGAGAGAGGATGAGAACATGAATGGAAAAATGGAGAAGCAGCAAGAGTAGAACCTAGTAGGGTGAACCTTAATTCCCATAGATCCTGGCGTAACATATCCAACTTACGCTGTGCTGTGGATGCCCCAGAGCTTGGGAGTTCCTGCTTCTACAACTTTCCCATCCTCAGTCATGCAGCCACTCTGGTGGGCTGCTGTGCTTGTTGCCTGAAACTTTCTTGGCAGATGTTTTACATTCCCAGCATATGTGACTTCCTGAGATCTCATCTGCACCATCCCTTTCACCCTCGTGTGTCAAGGGGACACCGACAGGACTTCAGTCTAGCCATAAGTGGCCTGGATGCTGTCAAGCAGGCAAGAGCAATGCCCCTCAGATCACAGCAGTAGAAACATGGAAGAGCCTACATGGCTAAGCAGGGTAGAAAAACCAGAGAGAAACAACTTCCTAGGTTTAGGCTTTCTTTTTTTCTTTTTCAAAACCTATTTTAATAAGGGTTCTTACACGTTTAACCTCCCTCCTAGTCCTTCACTCTCCAGAGGTAGTAGAAAGGAAAGGTTAATAATAGGGCAGAGGGGGATGTGGACCTGTTTAGAAATAGATCTTTGGTGTGATTGCAATCTGCATTGTCACGATATCAGCAGTTCAGTTCACATGAACCAGCAGTGGTAACTCGATACACTCACAAACACTATTCGATCCAGAAGAAACCTCAAGGCTCTGCCAGTTTGGCCCAAGTCCAAGTGGCAAGAAGCTGCGGGAATATCATGGGAGGCTCTTTCTTTGATGCATTTCTCTCTGAGAAGTTTTGACAAATAATGATCAGCAACGAAGGCAAGGCAAACCAATGCCACACAGCATCATCCACTGTCTGTGGCTTGTCTTTGTGTCCTTCCCAAACATCACGTGTTCTCTCAAGCATCACCTCTAGCAAAACATTACATGACATTTTTTTTTCAGACAGCTTCCATAAAAAACACGACAGGTCTGCTCTCAGCCAAACATCCTCCCACAAGTCTGCTTCAGCAAAAAAACTTCTTCTCGTAAGACAGTTTCCAGAAAAACACCACGTGACACAACGGAGTCTCCAAAGAAACCAGAAATGTCCACTTCACCTAGGTATGAGCACAGTGGCCCTGTGTATATCCTGGAACACATGATGGTTCATGTCTGTCCAGTTTCTGAGAGCTGCGTGAATCAGCAGTGGTAACTCACAAACACTATTCGATCCAGAAGAAACCTCAAGGCTCTGCCAGTTTGGCCCAAGTCTAAGTGGCAAGAAGCTTTTCCTACCAGTTCAATCCATTCTGAAATGGTCCTACTTCCTTAGGCAACCACACCTTCCTCTGCCCTAGTTCCTCAAGCCGAACCACAGGATGAAAAAGTCTTTCTGTTCTGCTTTTTTTCCCCTGACAGTCACTGTAAATCTGGCTAAAAGCAATTGTCAACTATCATGTCATGCTATCTTGACATTTCCTCTGCCAGATTAATTAATCTATCACCTTAATTAATTAATTAATTAATTAATCTTCCAGCTTGATATAAAGTATTAGGGCATGAAAAGAAAGGAAAAAGAAAGAAACAAAGACACAAACAACCTGAAGCAACTCTCTAACCTCTAGTCCATACCAGTCTAGGCTGCAGTTCTATCTGAAATGTCACAATGATGGCATCAAAGGAGAGAAGAGTCAGTCATTCTGGCTTATAGCTTCAGCCGTGGTCACTTGGTTCCATTATTTCCAGACCTACAGGAATGAAAATATCCTGTCATATGCCATGCATTGGAACAAAGATACCTCCCTCATGAAAGCAGGGAAGGAGAAGCAGGAGGGACTGGGAACAAAAATACCTGCTTCTAGAACATTCCCTGCTTCCTCCAATGCTTCCTCCAACTGGGCCGCTTCTACTGGCTCCCTGAAATGCCATCAAATTATGAGCCTATCAGACGATTTGATGACTGTGAGCGCTCTTGATCCAACCACCTTCCCCAAATTCCATCTCAAGTCCAATGCACTGGAGTCAAGCCTCAGCACATGAGTTTTGGTGGAGAGTTCAGATCCATCCCATAATACTGGGCAAGAAAACAGAGGCACTATCAGTTCCTTAGGGCAAAGTCTCAGGCACCCATGCCACAGAGAAAAACCAGTTTTCCTTGAATTCAAGGTTAGTTACAGAATATTATAAATTCAACAAAGCCATCTTCCCTCATCTCCTGTTGAGACCCTCACGCCTCTCCCTTTGGTTTGCAAGACAGGAGCTGCTCCTGTCTTGCAAACCAAAGTTTGCTCCTTTTTTTGCGAAGTGCAACTCCAGTGTTCTGTTTTCCGAAGGCATTTGTATTTCAGCAAGATAGCAAGATCAGCTGCTGAAATAGCCTGAAGATCAGGGTACAGACTGAGGAGGAATCTAGATACAAGGGCATCTCTCTGGCTCTCCTGCAGTCACTCCGTCTTCAACCTGTGAGCCCCCTCTCCTGATAACAGAGTCACCTCTTTCCACTGCCAGCTACATTTGTCTCTCTTTTTTTTTACTATCAGACATTGGCTATACAGGAGGCTTTTCATTTAATAATAAGACATCTTAATAGCAAATAGAAAATTTTCTACACCCAGAGATCAAGCGAGATGACAGAGGATTAACATTTTAATTAAACACAGCAGTTCTAATCAGTTTTATCATTATGGAAATACCCAACATTTTGACATATTTCAGGTATAAATTGATAGTTCCAGTCTGATGGCAAATTGAAATAATTTTTTTTTTTTTGGTGATATTTGTAAGCGTCCCGTGGCAGCCAGAGATGGTATTCGGTATCTGAGTTACCTGATTCTTGACAGACCCATTCAAAATAGTGGTTCTCCGGTCTTCCTTCCTCCACGGGGAGGCTTCAGGATGGACGCTCCAGAAGTTATACACACTATGATAGATCAATATGTGATGTTTTATGATTTGCAAAACTCACACTAAAAGGTAGTTTGTTTTCCCTGGTAGAATGTCATATACCTTGTCCTCTGGATGAAAGGTGCAGCAAATAGAAGGGCCGTGGGGTTTTGTTTTTTATTGTTGTTGGTTTGGTTTGGTTTGGTTTGTTTGTTCTGTTTCATTTTACTTTTCCATGGTCTCAGCAGTTACCAACTGACTGCGATTGGAGGGTGGGACTTAGCATCCCAGAACTACTGAGCTTCATGGGCACAGTTCCAGGAAGTCATTCCTTCCAGATGAAGGAATTGGGGCTCAGAGCAGTTAGGGAGTTTGCCAACGTCATGCAGCAATAGCATAAGAGTCAACCCGCAACCTTCAAATGACACAAAGCACAAAATTGATGAGAAAGGGGCTTCTAGGTAAGTATTTACCAATTTGTTATTTTCCCCCTATATGCTAGTCAAAGAAGACCCTTTATTGTGACCATTAAAAGCAGCAGGACCTAACCTTTCAGAGGCAAGTTTTTGGTCACTTTCCTCTGTATTGTCCCTATCCACAGCTGTTACCACCCACTCATCGTCAAAACACACATTGACAATATCAATAGATCATGCTTTCTGTTTGTTTGTTTGTTTTTATTCTAAATTTAGCGAGGCTAGCCTTAGGCTCCTGTTCCTCTTGAATCTACCCTCTCCTTAAGTGTTGGGAGTATAAGCATGTGTTGCCACACCCAGTATAACCCTCCAGTTGTAATCTATTTAATCTAAACTAAGTAGATGCTTAGTCCCAGTTCCTTCATAGTTTACCATAATGTCTAACCATATACCTTAAAACCCTTTAAGAATCCATGAATAACTTTTCTAACCAAGTTAAGCAATCAATACCTCCTAAGGAAGCTTGCCTGTCCTTTATGGTCCTATAAAGTAAAACTTCCAAAAAAAAAAAAAAAAAAAGCAACACAGAAAATCTCACAGTAAAATAATACACCTACCCAAATACAGTAAATGGCCATCAAAGAAAGTGTGCGGAACCAACTTCAGCTCAGAGGCTGTGCATTTAGAAAACTCTGGAATGCATCAGAGGAAATAAAATCACCCTGAGAAAACTAGCCCCATAAATATTCCAAGCCCTTTGTAGTCTAATTATACTGCCATTGTTGCTGAGAAATATTTAGCAATCCCATGATGGTTCAGGATGATAAACGTCTAAGGCTGAGTGATGTTTATGGATAAAAATCAAGAACTGTTCCCTGACTCAAGCTGTTTGATGCCTTTATTTAGCCTATGTTTTACCTCTCCAAAAAAAAATTTTTTATTTTGTTTATTTTTTTTCTGAAGAGTTTAACAGTCTATTTTTATTTTTATTTTTAAACTTCCCAACAGGATTCAGCATTGTGCCACCCTCGTGACACTGTACACTGTGCACTAAGTGATTGCTGAGTGAATATCAGTATTTATTTATTTTCCTTGCAAAGACCTATGTGTGATTCTGAAAATGAGAGAAATTCTAAGTAAAAAGAAAAGTGTGTGTACAGTTTTGTGTGTACACTAAACACCACTGAATCCTATACTTGAAAATAGTTAATTCTATACCGTGTAAGTTTGTTTCAATAAAAACAAAAAAAGAAACAAACAAAAAACCCCAATCTTTCATGTAGAGAACAAGCAACCTGTCCCTAAATTCCATAGGATACATTCTTACAGTTTCATATCAACTATAAAATACAGGCCTGTAAGAATATTTTGAGTAGGAAGTTTCTTTTTAAATCAGTATTAAATAGATAATTAAAAGTTGCAAGAGAATCACGAGGCGATATTGAAATATTTCTAGTCCTCAGAGCTTACGGAGAAGCATTTTACAGAGTTTTTCTGGACTCTGCCTGCTGCTTCTTGTTGGGATTCCCCAGTCCCCACTGGGACTAGGGCAAGAATGGAGCCCAGTCTTAGTAAAGGCTCCATCTATTTCCCATCAACGAAGTGAAGGGTCAGAAGACAGCAATCCCATCCCTACACCTCCAGCTTCTCACCAACTTGAATCAGTTTAAAACCCAAGGTGGCATTTTAAGGTCCACTTACTTAGAATTTCCAAAACAAGATTTCCCTCCTTTTATGACAAAGTGAAGACAAGTTTTTTGGATTTTTTTTTAAAGCAATAAAGAAAAAAGCCTCTTCAGTAAGCAGCATTGAAAATATAAATGTAATTTCTTCAGTTTGAAGATGTTCTTTTCTTTTCTGACTACCCATAGCCCTTCAGTTCTCCACCAAGAGGCCATCTGTGGAGACGGATGGTCAGTGAACACGGCATGGTTTTCAAGCCAGGAATATTTTAAATTGTAAAAGCCCCAATGATTGCACAATTGTCCTGACAAAGCTAACATGTTCTGAGAAGGTTGCAGCTTGGAATTTGGTCTGTATCAAACCTTCCTTTCTGCTTTCTGATAAATCCCACTAGGGATGGCTAAGGAGTCTGATCTCTCTCTCTCTCTCTCTCTCTCTCTCTCTCTCTCTCTCTCTCTCTCTCTCTCTCCTGTTCTACTTGCTCATTAGCTCTCTAAAGGTAAACACAAATCCTCAACTCCTCATTAGCCCACCTTAGAAAGTAACTCAGATGTTTCTAATTTCTCCTCTGATTTATCAGACCAGTCTCTGATAACTTTTGAAAGCCTCTTCTATCTATGCAAGAGTCTCCAAGACAAAGGCTACTGTCCAGCAATAAAGAGAAGTCCTCACACAAGCAGGCAAGGGGAACACACAGAGAAGTTTGGTAACTGTTGCTTCCGAATTACTTCGAGTCCTGTTAAAACCAATAGACACATTACACTGAAAATGTTTTATTCAAAAGTTCTCTGATGGAATCTAAAAAAGTAAAAATAAAAATAATAAAATATAATAACCAAGGGCCCCCTGTTACAGTTCAGACGCCTGGCAAGCAAAAGCACATTAACAATCTTGTGTAATCTTTCCTTCAGGAGACATCAGGGGGAGGAAGATTGGGGGAATTCAACCGAATAAATAAATCACACATGGTCCTTAGCGCTGGAGAACCCGCTCTCTCTGGGGCTGTAGCTCTCCCTGCCTATTTTAACATCTTTCTAACCCTACTTTTTTTTTTTTTTTTTTTTTTTTTTTTTTTTTTTTTTTTTTTTTGCTGTTGTTGTTTGCTTGCTTGCTTGCTTCACATCAATATTAACTAAATCCTGGGATCTTCTCGGAATGTCTCCCCAGGACTGGGTGATTTTAAAAAAAAAGAATTCTCTTTATCCAAGTTATTATGACAATGGTTTTTTTTCTTTTGTTTTGTTTTGTTTTTCTCAAAGGGAGCAGGGGAAGGGCAGGCAGGGACAGAAAGGTAGGTGAGTTTTTCTGTAAAACATGACCTTATCTTATAAATAAAGCCCCCCCCAACACACACACCCAGGAGATCTGCTATTAAAGGCACCCCCAAGTCTTCAGTTTCTCACTTCTTTGATGGAAACAGAAAAATAAGTGGCGGCACCAGAGAGGACACCTACAGACCCCCTTGGAAAGCGAGTAGCCTCCTTCTGCTCCAGCCCTGGACATAGGACATGTGGGGGGCAACTGGCATGGTGCAAGCGCGAATTCTGAGCCACTGGGTCACAGTGTGGGCATTGGAACTAGCCTCCTGTCTTCAGAGAGACTATAAAGGGGACCTCCACGCGCCCCAGAATTCCCCCATGCACCCTAGAACCCCCTATGTGCCCCAAAATTCCACCATACTGTCTTTTTTTGTTTTTTAAGTTCTCAGTACTTAGGAATCTCCAAGTTAGGGAGATGCGGGAGCTCTTTCCTAGCAAAGACAGTTACAATTTACCACAAGGACCCACCAAAGGCGAACCTGCACGGAAGATGGGGTGGGATAGGAGGGGGGGGTGTATATTTGGTTTGTTTTTCTCAGAAACGAACTGAGAGAAAAGCAGCCCAGATCTTCTAGAAGGCCTTCTGGGGAGGAAAGTGCCCCTGGAGCAGGAATGCATTTGGCAGCTCCTAGCTTGAAGACTCAGACACAGAGAAGACTCAGTCTACAGAGAAGCCAGCTCCATGCTCTCTCTGAAAAGGGCAACCATGGGGTTTCTGCACAAATGTTTCTATCAGCGTCCAGAAAGGTCCACAGGCACCATGGGAGAGAAAACATTACCTCCCCTCTACCTGGTCGGCACTGGGCCAGTCTTCTACTATGAATATGGGAAAGAACTCAGAGGTAGGGACAAGGCGCTGGAAAAGGAAGCCGGTCCTCTGGCTCCAAGGACCGCCCCTTTGCTTTCTGGAGACAGCTTTGCACTCTCTTCCACCTGGTTCCCCGCAGGGAGTCTTGGCCCTCCTTTGGGGGTCTGTTGACTAATGAAACAGTGGAAGAAAGCATAGGTCAGCCATCAAGCAAATAATAAACATATTTGTGTTGCACGTCTGTTAAGCCTGTTTAATGGGTCGTCCCCACATGTAAATGGGCTTCCCTACCCCAGCCCCCATCGCTCCACCTGTATCAACAACAATGCCTCCGCACAATTATCTTACCTTAATGAACTTAATCTTTAATTTCCCAGCTTGGCCCTGGTCCTCAGCCTCCTAACAAAGGAAGTGGAACTGTTTGAGTCCCTGTGAGCCGGCTTCTTCCAACAGCTAGGGAAACTTTAGCCACGACAAGGATTTTTGCCCCTTGTGGAACTGTCAAAAGCAATAAATATTTTTCTTTTTATTCCATCATTAGACCCTCCTAAGAATGCCTCCCCATTGTCCACTGTAATTCCCAGAGCTCTCTGGGCAGGGGCGTTATTGTGGAAAATGAATCCTGAAGTGTTAACAATCCTGCCAAAGCCGCTACACTTTTTATTTTCTTTCTGAGGGCGTAACGGTTAGGAATGTGTCGCCTCACCATAGCCTGCTCAGCGAAAAGAGCACTTGTGTTTTTTAACACTGGTCTTTGAGAAGGATGCTCAAGTTAAAGCATTGTGGCCACTGTAAATAGATGCACTCAGCAGAATAGAGCTTCTCCATTCTTAATTAGGGAAGTAACCCTAGAAAGACAGGACGTCACTTGCTAGGCTGTGCGCATTGTTGAGTTTGTGCTGGCCTCCACAATGTGAGGTAATTGGAGTTGTACCTTTTAGAAAGCTGCTAATTTCACATAGGAAGTGCTAACAAGACCTTTCTGGGCTATGTTTTCCTTCTTCCTTTTTAAGGAAGTTACAGACCTTCAGTAGTGGGAATGGCTGAGCCCTGGCCCGGCGCAGAAACAGCGGTAATGAAGCACTTGAGCCCACAGTTAGAAAAAGAAGGCCTCATTTTGGAGTCCTGAGAATAGTGGGCACAACAAAAGGTTCTGTTTAAGCTTGTTATCCAGGACATTCTTACAGGCTACACAGCTCTCCCTGCAATGACCCTCTTCAAACAAGTGCATCAGGTTTGAGCAAATAGAAACACCCAACTTTCAAGGCTTGGAGTTATAGTTTTCTTTACAAAGCCATTTATATAATGTAAGCTGCAATTAGCATGGGACAGAGCGAGGAGATTTAGGCTGGGAAGTTCTTTTAACAAAAGATAGAAATTAGTGGAATAAGTAACAGTTAAATATCGGCTTCAGATAACTAGTTGAAAAGACCTTTTAAATCATTTACTAATAAAAAAAAATAAAATAAAATACTTTTGCTTCAGACCTTGTTCGGCCCGAAGTATGGTCTTTTAAATCACTGCACTGATTAATCTTACTAATTTTAAATTATCCAGCAAGAATGGATCAGAGGGGTGAAAAAGCCCCCCACACCCCCCAATGAAAAGCACCGCAGCTTTTAAGCCTGACAATTTCATCAAAATGTCCATAGGACTTACATAAAAAATTCAAACCATAATGAAATAAATTGCTACCTACATTATGAAAAGTCTGCGGAAGCTTTTTATAGACTTGAAATGCAGAAGTTATATAAACTGCGCAGTAAAAAGAATTAGAAATTGACCTTTACAGATCAAGGGCTAAAATTAACAGTCTTCAGGGGAAAAAAAAAATTCCCAGTTCACAATGGCTTTTAATGCCACTTTTCCTCCCCACACTCATTTATCTAATAACTGTGGCAAGGTTAGGATAAACAATGAGCAGTGTGTTTTCACATTATCCACCTTTTGTGTCGTCCATATGAATTTCTAAAACACTTAAGAGAATAGATACAGAAACCTGTGACCTTCAAATGAGCTTTTTGATACTCTCAACATTTTGAATAAAAAGATCAGAAAATGGAACCACTTTTACACAGTAATGAATTCTGATCTGTTGGGTAAACAAGGCTAAAATTTAAAACAGAGACCTGACATTTGTATAGCTCAAGAAGCCATTCTGTTCTTTTGGGGGTGGGCAGAGGAGGGAGGCGACATTGTCAAGACTTTACTACCGTAGGCTAAATAATGACCAAATCTACAATTCACATTTAAAAAAAAAAGAGGGGGGGCAAGCGAGAAAGAGAGGGAAACCCACTTGGCCTCGTTCAACAGAGAGCCACCATTTCCAAGACAGGGACAACAAAAATGCCCAATTTTTATGACAATTTTCCCCCACCTCTCGAACAATTGATCCACCTCACAAAAAAAAAAAAAAAAAAAAAAAAAAAAAAAAAAAAGGTTAGGGGAAGGCTGATGGAGGAGGTCCAGGCCGCCATTATGGAGCTAACGCTTATTGACAGGAACTCCAAGGGCCTCCAAAAGTTACTCCAATTTCCGTCGAGCTTTTGTGCATCCCTTGTCCTGTCTGAAAGGCTCAGTTAGGTATTGTTGCAAAAAAAGTCTGCACCCACATTTGTTCCCCTCTAATTCATACTCGGCATTGTGAAGTTTTGCTATTCAGGGTCTGATTGGACAACAGCCCTGACAATGGCCAAGCGATTAGTCGCTCAGCGTGGGCTGGGGTTGTGGGTATAAACCTAGCGATGGGGCTGGAATTCACTGGGGCCTTCGGCTTCCTCTGGGGCCTTCCTGAGAGGCCGGGCCTGCTTTGCTGCAGGTAATGCATTCCTTCAGAGCCGGGAAACCGAATCCTTGTAATTAGCGTGTCCAGGACAGGGCAAGTCGCCCCCTCCCTTGCACGTCGGCCCTTGGGGGGCCCCCGAAGCTTTCTAAGGAGCTCAGCCCCTGAAACAGGCCAGCCTCGTCGAATTGAAAACTTTCTCGGTCGGCTCGGTGGGCCTGGAAATCAGGACACAGGGGAGGGGAGCCGAGAGAGCCGCGATCGGCGCACTTAACCCTTGGCACGCCGGGCGCCCGGCCGGCGGCCCCCCTCAAACACTCCTTCCCCAACCTCGGACCGCGCGCCCCTGCGGGCGTCTTCACAGAGGGACGCCGGCGTCCGGGGCTCTGCCACCGCGCCTGATCGCCGCGTTAAGTGTACAGATGTCAGTCTGGTGTTTTACATGTCAGTAACTTGAATTCATTTACATTTATTTTCCTATTGTTTTATATCATTTTATGACAATGTGCTGCATAATATCGTTTAAATCTCTAATGTACAACTAATTCTCTGCCATTAATTTGTCAACATGATGACTGGATATGGCACCCGGAAAAGCAGGCTGCCTTGAAATATGGATAAGACATTTCTGGGGTTTTGTTGTTATTTTTCATGAAGGTTTACGCATGAAACGACAAGAATTTAACTTGCCCACGATCTTCTCAAAACTAATTTCAGTACGAGTTCCACTTACATTTTTAGGAATTCCAGCTATCGGTTGGGAAAGAGAGCCACAGAGAGCCTCCTCCTAGAATTAATTAGGCAGAACTGTGGGCTCACTGTAGCAGCCGGAAATGAGCCAAGGCCCAACCCTAGCAGGACAAGGATACCCTAAGATGGTCTGGGACAGCGGGTACAGTCTGGCCAAGGCCCGGCCTGGTACCTGACAGCTGGTCCAGGACAGGAGAGAAAGAAAGCAGGCGCCGGGCCAGGGATGAGACCCAGGACACCTGCGGGCATCAACAGGGCTGGGAATGGGGGGGAACGTAGACCAAGCATCTCTAGACAACCCTGGTTTGGGGGTACACCGCTCCCAGAAGTAATATCACCCGTTTGGCGCAGGCTGTTCGAGTCAAACCTGGGAAAGCTGGTCCTTCCTTCCACGCCCAGCAAAGACTGGTGCCCGGCAGCCACCAGCCAAACATTAACACCTAAACGCCTGCACCATGGCAATTAAAAAAGAAGGAGCGCCCCAAACCTTATTAAACATTCAAATAGAAAATTAAGATATTCTGGGCAAAAGAAGTGTTTAGACAAAGGCTGTCTGCTTCAATTTCCCCGTTAAGCAGGGAGCAGGCTGCTCGGAGAGAGAGAGAGTGACGGTGGGTTCCATAAATTAGCTGAAAATCCCTCTTCTCGGGAGCCCAAGTTATCTCCCCGTTGCCTGCAGCTCTGATTTAGAAGGGGAGCCGGCTTGTTTACCCCTTTAATTAACTCTCCTTTTCGAGCGGGGAGGAGGGAAAGGAAGGGGAGAGAAGGGAAGGGAAGGGAAGGGAAGGGAAGGGAAGGGAAGGGAAGGGAAGGGAAGGGAAGGGAAGGGAAGGGAAGGGAAGGGAAGGGAAGGGAAGGGAAGGGACGGGAAGGGAAGGGATCCAGCGATAAACAGGTGTAGCTGGCCGGTGGCTTGCATGCTGGGGCAGTGGCAGCCTCATCAGGCTTGACTGGGCTTGACCCCGCCGGCGAAAAAGGTAGATGGCCCGGTTGGAAGCTCAGTAGGCGAGCATTATTTTAACCACGAGCCTGTGATTGGAAAGGCTTAAAGGGACAATCAGCGCCTGAGTTGCTTTATTTTTTTTTTCCTTCTTCTTCCCCCTCCAGAATACATCTGATTCTTCCTTGTTGCTGAAGAAATAGACCTTGGAGACATAAAGGTTGAAAGCCCTTTTACTCTTCTTCCTCAGCCTTCACCTCTCAATGTAAGGGGGGCATCACATCAGGAAAAAACAGGGGACCGGCCTTCCTTCAGCATTCAGCATGGGAAAATCTCCCGGCATTCTCTCTTTATTTACTTACTTGGGCTTTTAATTCCGAGAGCCTAATAATATCTGGGATTGGACTGTCCACAGCCTACGTGTTTCTGTGACCTTAAAGATAACAGGGAAGCTTAGGTGAAAAATGGAATTCAAGCGCCAGCTAATAACTAAAAACTCATTCCTGGGGGGTGGGGGAGGCAGTTTTTGTAAGCACAGGCTGAACGGGTTTTGTAAAATTAATAACTAGCCTTGGTATTTGCTAAATGATGGACCTGTGAGGACGGATGCCTAGTCACTAAAAATAGCAGTGCCCCAAGGTGAGAGAGCACATGGTTCATGAAGTCACCTGTCCATTCTGCCCCAGGTCTCTGTGCCCTCCACTACCTCCAGGAGTCTACGAGAAGTCAGGAGCCAGCTCAGGAGGCCACACTGGCATTGTAAAGAAAGGGGAATATATATATATATATATATATATATATATATATATATATATATATATACACACACATATAAAGACCTATTTAATTCCAGGTTCTATTAACTCTGACCACTTCCCTGAAAAGGAGTTAAGGCCATCCCTTTGCATGTCACTTCAGTGATTTATCCAGACTGCAATGGGTCAGGGTAGGCACAGAACTGAGGTATTTCTGAGCCTTGATGGAGCCATAGCCATCTAGATTGCTGCAGCCCTGTAGAGAAGAGGTTTCATTCTGGATGGAGACTGCCTTGGTGACAGGACAGGGGCTTTTGGCCACTGGAAAAATTCCAGAGTGAGTTCCACAAACCTTCCTGCTCAGGTGTATGGCAACAACCCCGCCCCCGCCTATCAGTGCAAAGTACAGAGATTGCTGGAAAGGACTGGCTCGCTCCTGTAATCTCATCCTTGGAGAGCTGGAGCAGGAGAGTGGTAAGTTCAAGAACAGCCTGTGGGCACTCTAGACCAGTCTTGACCAGTCTTCACGCGGAAGCTGACAAAACTCTAGACCAGTCCTGGCTTCACGCGGAAGCTGACAAACCGGGTTTTCCTCTTTACTCTCAGGCTTTCCAGATTATAAATCAGGATCTTTCGTCTGGGTCCCATGATGTGCGCCCTTGAGTGTGACACCAGAACCTCCTCATCTCCTCTGGATGCAACTGACACCTCCCCTGCTTGGAGCAAAGATGGAGTAAGATGAGGCCAAAGGACTCAAAGGCATTGATCACTATCCAGAGCTCTTCAAACACACCGCGTTATTAGCAGTCTGTCAGGGTTATGAGCTCCTGCTATAGTAAAGCAAATGCTGCACTTATAAAATAGAAGAAATTAATAATAATAATAATAATAAAGACTGTGCATGTATATAGATTTTGAAAGGAGTTGAGAAACTCTTATAATTAAGTCATGAGTCTCTAACTCTCAGTTTCTTTTTTTGTTTGTTTGGTTTTTTTTAATTAGGTATTTTCCTCATTTACATTTACAATGCTATCCAAAAAGTCCCCAATACACTCCCCCCTCTCCCCTACCCACCCACTCCCACTTTTTGGCCCTGACGTTCCCCTGTATTGGGGCATATAAAGTTTGCAAGTCCAATGGGCCTCTCTTTCCAGTGATGGCCGACTAGGCCATCTTTTGATACATATGCAGCTAGAGTCAAGAGCTCCGGGGTACTGGTTAGTTCATAATGTTGTTCCACCTATAGGGTTGCAGATCCCTTTAGCTCCTTGGGTACTTTCTCTAGCTTCTCCATTGGGAGCCCTGTGATCCATCCAATAGCTGACTGTGAGCATCCACTTCTGTGTTTGCTAGGCCCTGGCATAGTCTCACAAGAGACAGCTATATCTGGGTCCTTTCAGCAAAATCTTGCTAGTGTATGCAATGGTGTCAGCGTTTGGAAGCTGATTATGGGATGGATCCCTGGATATGGCAGTCTTTAGATGATCCATCCTTTTGTCACAGCTCCAAACTTTATCTCTGTAACTCCTTCCATGGGTGTTTTGTTCCCAATTCTAAGAAGGGGCACAGTGTCCACACTTTGGTCTTCTTTCTTCTTGAGTTTCATGCGTTTAACAAATTGTATCTTATATCTTGGGTATCCTAAGTTTTTGGGCTAATATCCACTTATCAGTGAGTACATATTGTGTGAGTTCCTTTGTGATTGTGTTACCTCACTCAGGATGATGCCCTCCAGGTCCATCCATTTGCCTAGGAATTTCATAAATTCATTCCTTTTAATAGCTGAGTAGTACTCCATTGTGTAAATGTACCACATTTTCTGTATCCATTCCTCTGTTGAGGGGCATCTGGGTTCTTTCCAGCTTCTGGCTATTATAAATAAGGCTGTTATGAACATAGTGGAGCATGTGTCCTTCTTACTGGTTGGAACATCTTCTGGATATATGCCCAGGAGAGGTATTGCTGGATCCTCTGGTAGTATTATGTCCAATTTTCTGAGGAACTGCCAAACTGATTTCCAGAGTGGTTGTACAAGCTTGCAATCCCACCTGGCTATATTAACAGTGGTGCTGGGATGTGTGGACCTAGCTAGTGATTTTTTTACCATAGCAGGATGATAGACAGGATGGTTAGATGTAGTAATAGAAATGATAAGAGCAATGATACACCAGATTGGTACTAGGCACTTGAAAAAAAAACACTTCAGCTCTCACTAGAATAAGCACTGGTGTTACTGGGCCCCCTGGACATTTGGTTGCATTACTTACAGGCAGCAACACTTGCATTTAAACTTGGGTGAGCTGGCACTGGACTCCTGAGTGTGTCCTTTCCGAAGTCCACGCCCCTTGTCACACTACATTTTAAAGCGAATGAGGTGAAGCTCAGAATATGCCCATCACTGGGCGTTTATCCCAAGGCAAAGGGAAACTAGAGCTTGGATCGCCTTCCACTCAAACATGGTCCAGTGGATCCATTATTGTTACTCATTCACCAGGCCTCCAGGCTCCTCTACACACAGACAGCCTGGACTTTGGTGATTGTGCCACACCAGACAAGACCCTGTAGCCTCTCTGGCTGGAGGACCAATGGGTAAAGGAACAAAACCCAACAGTGAATCCTGGGGAGACGGGCATGGAAACCCATGACTGGCTTGTGGGTCAAAAGGAGGTAGCTGTTGAAAAGGAACAAAAGAAGAAGGAAAATAGGGACAGGATAGAAAATGGAGGCCCTTAGGTGTTCGCCCCAGAACGAGATCTTCACTGTGGTAGAGAGCTCTGCTATGGTTCTAGCCTCCTGGAGAAGAAGAGAGGGTACCATATGATAAAATGCTGAGGAGAAACCCAAGACTCCTGATGAATAAGAGGACATCCAAAAAGGAGACACAGCTGGACAGATAAACGCCTAACCAAGGGAGAAAGTTCACAACCCCTGGCAAGGGAGAGTGACCAAAGGCACAGAAGACACTGACAGTTTGCTGAATGTCAGGGTGCAGAACTCCAGGCTCAGGAGCCTTTCCTACCCATGGGGATAACACCCCCCCCAAAAAAAGATAATGACAGACCTAAAGGGTTCTCAGGCTCTGAGTTTTTGTCATTCCTCGTAAAGGCCACAGAAACCATGTTCTCGCGCCCAGTGTACCTAAGTCCCTCACCTGGTTGGCTTGTCCCTCAAAGAGACAGGCAGAACTGCATCTGCCTGAACTGCTGGGTACCCACCGGTTCCTGGATTTGGTCTCTAGTGATTAGTTGGAGCTCTTGCGTATTGGGTAATAGCAGGCAAAGTGGTGTATAGCTTACCTGTGGTTTCTGAGTCTTTAGGGAATTTTCAGTTAAAGGGTATTGAGATTTAGGGCAAAACCCTTCCATCTAAGAAACTAGTCATAGAGGAAAGTCCTGGTGCCTATCCCCGACAATCCAGAAAACCACAGACGCTGCATCCTGAAGAAAGAAGAAAGGAGGGGAGTCTAAAGCAACAGCCAGGGACACCCAGAAAAGCAAAATATATACACTCCGGGAGCAGAGGACAGGGCCTTTATCTATGTCAATGTCTTCATGGGCGTTCGTTCTGTTTCCTCATCAGTCAAAGGCTTAACTAGAGTGCAGGGTCAAGAGATTTATTTGACATCATTGAAGCACATGTTAGGTAAGTCCTGGGGATTGTCATCTCATGCATTAGAAAGCATAAGGAATAGTGAGGGGGGAGTTTTGTTGTTCAGAACTTCACACGCTGCATCAGTGAGCTTACTGCTTCATGCTTTCCCACCCCACCCCAAGGCCATACACTAGAACAAAGCCCAGAGCTATCCTTTCAGTTATAAATATTTCAGAAGTTATCCATTATCGCCAACTAAAGTTGACACTAGCCAGACCTGGTGGCACAGCCTGGGTGGGCTACATAGTATGCTCAACAAACCAAGAAACAATTCTCGGTGTTTAAATACTACCAAATGCCAAGCCCCTGTTCTGATTTCTTCATGTGCCTTCCAAACGGCTTTTACAGGTGGCTTTTCAAATCAGTCTCCCAACAATGTTGGCATCCTGCATTTGGTTGATCAGTGTGCCAAGCCTACAAGAGCAGTGGCTTCCCCAAATCTTTTGGGCATTGTTTCATAGTTTTGGAAAGGTTCTTAGACATTTAATAACTGTTTGAGTTCCTACTCAAAGTGTGAAGGTCCACGGGGGGCGGGGAGGATTGGGGAGGATGCTTCTTGGGGACATGTACAGTAGCAGGAACATGTACGGTAGCGGGGACATGTACGGTAGCAGGGACATGTACAGTAGCGGGGACATGTACGGTAGCGGGGACATGTATGGTAGCGGGGACATGTATGGTACTGGGATAGAGGAGCACACAGCCCATTCCCTGCTGACTCATGCTGAGGACTGAACTCAAGTCTCATATATATTAAGCGCTTGCTCTTCCACAGACCTACACCCCAGCCCTAAAGTGGAGTTTAGTATAAAGACTTTCAAGCAGTGCTTCTCAGCCTTTCTAATGCTGCAAGCCTTTAATACAGATCCTCATGTTGCAGTGACCCCCTAACCATAATATTATTTTACTGCGGAAAAGTGGTGGTATTCGTCTTGAATCCTAGCACACCAGAGACAGAGGCAGGTAGATCTCCAGCCTGGTCTACAGAGTGAGTTCCAGGACAGTCAGGGCTACGTAGAAATACCCTGTCTTGAAAAAACAAACAAACAAACCAACCAAAGTTATTTTTGTTGCTACTTCATATCTGTAATTTTGCTAGTGTCATAAACTGTAAATATTTTTTGCAGTTAGCAGATTGCCAAAGGGGTCAAGAGCCACAGGTTGAGACCCACTGCATTAACACACTGGACTTTTTCTTCTGCCTTCTCTAAATTCCACTCCTTTAAAAAGTCCCCCCATCTCTGTTGTTCAGCGTACCCTGCCTTAGTCTTCTCCCCTGCAGGAGTTCCTACACCATTAAACTCTCAACACTGTTTAAAAACTTATCTGGTGCTGGTAATAGGGTTACCTTTTATAAGGTTAAGGAAAGACACTGAATCTCCTGCCTTTATCTAAACTCCATGTTCCTGCTGGGCAGTGGTGGTGCACCCTTTAATCCCAACACTCAGGAGGCAGGTGGATATCTTTGAGCTCCAGCCAGCATGGTTTATAGAGAGATTTCCAGAACAGCCTGGACGACACAGAGAAACTTTGTCTCAAACCAAACCAAATCAAAACAACAGCAACAACAGAACAAAAACAACAACAAAAGCCCCACCACTACAGCAAAAAATTCCATGTTCCTAGAATGGAGCACCCCGCAGCACCTTACACATGACAAGATCTGTACGTGCCTGACAGACGTATCCCAGGGAACCCTGTCAAAGTCTTTAAATATTGGAGCAAAGTATACCAAGTTCAGACATGGCTCGTGGTGACCCTTGCCTGTGATGTAGGAAGCAGGCAGGGACAGAAATCACTCTACAGGCTTGAGAGCAGTCTGAGCTCATAAAACAAATCGGTTCTTGATCAGCCTTGGTGATAAACCAGTATAAACAGGGCTATAAAATCTGTCTTAAAACAAATAACAACAACAGAACTCTGTAGGGAGTTGGAGAAATGATTCACAGTTAAGACACTGGCTGCTTTTGTGGAGGAGCTCGGTTCAGCTTCCAGACCTCACAGAATGGCTCATACATACTTATAGCTCCAGTTCCGGCGGCTGCAATGGCCTCTCCTGGCCTTCACAGACTCCTGCACAAATGTGGTGCATATAATCTCAAACATACACACACACACACATTTTTAAATTGAATAAATTTTTTAAAAACCATCTAACTGGGGGCTGGAGAGATGGCTCAGCAGTTAAAAGCACTGGCTGCTCTTCTAGAAGACTTGGGGTTCGATTCCCAGCAACCACATGGTGGCTCACAACCATCTGTAATGGGATCAGATGCCCTCCTCTGGTGTGTCTGAAGATAGCTACAGTGTACTCATATACATAAAATAAATAAATCTTAAAAAAAAAAAAAGCAAACGAACAAACCATCCAACCAACCCACGTATTAAGAAGAAGAGGACAGTGAGGAGTTGTGTGCCTCTTTCCAAATATTCAAAGGCAGAACGTGACCCACATCAACACACTGGAAACATCTCTGTTCCTTGGAAGAATGCACACAGGCAGCCCTACATCGATCGGATCAGATCGATGCCCTTAAGACGAAGCAAGAGTTTTCTCTCACCTTTAGCTCAGGGGTCAGAGGATCCTTTTGATCGAGTTGAGTTTTAGGTCTCTCCGTAGACTTAGGGTTGCCAGGTTTGGGGCGGGAACTATGTCCAAACACTGCATTTAATACCGCATTTAATCCAGCAGCCCCCATGAAGCACCCCAACGATGGGAAATGCACAGAGTCGTATATACTGTGCCTCAAAGGTGCTTACCTATAACATTACTGTTACTCTTCTCCAGAGAGCTATCGGCGGGATTCAGAGTACAGAAAAAAATACCCAGTGCTCAATATTTATATTTTCCAACACATACATTTTTTAAAATCAAATCTTTAAAACCCAGCAAACTCATCTATTAGGAGGAAGAGGGCAATAGAGAATGAATGCCGTTAACACAACCATATACCTCCTCCTGCCGGGCGGTGGTGGCGCACACCTTTAACCCCAGCACTCGGGAGGCAGAGGCAGGCGGATTTCTGAGTTCGAGGCCAGCCTGGTCTACAGAGTGAGTTCCAGGACAGCCAGAGCTATACAGAGAAACCCTGACTCGAAAAAACCAAACCAAACCAAACCAAAACATATACCTCCTCCTAAATATTCTAAACCAAAGACGGATTCCATCAGGAGGCCAGTTTGGGTATGGAAGTTTATTAACATCTGTGATCCTAGTTTTTTGGGATGCTGAGGCAGGAGAGTTGCCACAAGTTTGAGGCAGCCTAGACTACAGATTTGAAATTTTGTGTCAACAATCCCAAACCAAAGAAGATATATACATTCCAGTTGTTATGCTCTGCCTTTGTAACACCTTTCTATCTATTTACTTCTTTTGCATGCGTCGGTGCCGTAACACTTGCGTGAAGGTCAGAAGTGTTGGTTCTCCCCTGCCACCATGTGGGTACCAGGGACTGAAGTCAGGTTGCTTAGCGCAGGCTAAGCCAGGGCCAATCCGGTGACTTCCAGTGGCATCTTGACAGTGCATGGGAAGTGGAGGACTTAGTACCAATGTCCTCTCGTCTCCTCTAACTTCTCTCCCTTCTGTGCTTCACTGTAACCTGTGCTTCGAGGTGATTCTCACGCATGCGTCTGCTCCAAACCCTCTGTGAAAGTTGTTTTCATTTTCTAACAGTGGCTCATGGAGGCTGAGGCAGACCTTGACCTTTCTTACTGTTCATACAGTGCTGGGGAGTGAACCCAGAGCCTCGTGGAGGGCCCCAAATGCTCTCCTGATTCAGCTACACCCAAAGCCCTGAAAGTCGGCTTCTGAAACTGGAAACAATCTATTTACTTTTTGTTATTATGTAACCTTACTACTACTGCTAATAATGTTAAGATCACATCCCTACTACTCAAGTCCAGGGTCATGGCCCCTAGGCTTCTCAAAAGGGAGTGATTCCAGCACCAAATCAAATGGATTTTAAATATTTATTATTAATTCTTTATCATTTGCTTAGCCTTCTCTCTCTCTGTCTCTGTCTCTCTCTCTCTGTCTCTCTGTCTCTCTCTCTGTCTCTCTCTCTCTCCCTTCCTTCCTTCCTTCCTTCCTTCCTTCCTTCCTTCCTTCCTTCCTTCCTTCCTTCCTTCCCC
Organism: Mus caroli; assembly: GCF_978045245.1. NCBI lineage: Eukaryota > Metazoa > Chordata > Mammalia > Rodentia > Muridae > Mus > Mus caroli. The sequence continues at coordinate 9,330,047 of NW_028227273.1, forward strand.
TTCTCCTCCTCAACCCCTCTCTCTTTCAGGGCAGGCTTTACTGTGTTTCCCTGACAGCTCTGGAACCCTTGGGCCAGACTGATATCAAGCTCACAGAGCTCCTCCTGCCCCTGCCTCCTGAAAGACAAGAGTTCAGCTTGGTGCTATCTATCTCTGTAGAGTCAGGGTCTCACTCTGCAGCTCTGAGTGGTTTAGAAGTCACGGTGTAGACCAGGCTGACCTTGAATGCACAGAGCTCCCCTTGATTCTGCTGGGGTTAAAAGCATGCACCATCACACCTGGTAGATCTTGGATTAAAAAAAAAAAAAATTCTTCCCCTAGTCCCCACCACCTTTATTTTCCATCATGTTACTTCCTATCGCGTTCTTATTTCTAGCCAATGGATCATGATATCTAATCTCTGGGGAATTGGCCTACCCTTCTTCCTCTGACCCTTCCATGGCTTGTTCCAGCATGGGCTGGTGATGTCCAGGCTATGCCCACCAGTCACCTCTGTATTCTTTCTCTCACCGCCTTTGTTTTGCTGGAGTTTGCCCTCAGGTGACAACCTAAGAGAGGCCGTGCTGCTCCTTGAACACTTTCCTGTCTGAAACCCTCACATTTTCTGTTGGAACGTGGTCAGAGAATGGACTCCTGAGAGGAGAATTCTGAATGCTTGTGAGAAAACTCCAAGACAAACGACATATGACCTTGGCTTCTTCAGAACATGGAGTTCTTGGGATGTCTTCTTGTGCCCCTTGCAGGTGCAGCAGATAAGAGTGAGTTCACCTCAGAGTCGTTACAAAGGGTTCTTATTTGTTTATGTGCCCCTCTAGAAAAAAAAACACGTTTTTGCCATGTGTGGCTTATCTTTGCAATTGTACACTTTACTCATGTGGTCCTTCTTAACCCACAGAGTATGAAGTGTCTGATGCTCTGAATAAAGTTGGCCACTATATGAAACTTTAGTCTGCCTCCTTTAATGGCTGCATTCTCCCCAGTCCCACTGCTCCTAGATGGATTACAACTGTCCACCACTTCACAGGCAGTTTGTGCACTGGTCCCCGCTCGCCTATACACTATCTGCTGGCTCCCTACAGACCCTCTTACAAGCTACAATTTTTAGTTGGTGTTTTGAACTTTTCCCAGGATGTGTCTAGTCCAGGATCTTTGTCATAGATTGTCAGATGCTCAGCAGGCCCTTCTGATATTAGGGTAATACCTTGTTTTACACTGGGAGATTTTCTTTGTGTTCCTTGGATAGTTCTAATTACTCTAATTTTTCTTTATTTCTAGGACTACTCTTAAATATATTTGATTATTTCCTTCTCATATTTTCTCTTTTTCTATTTTTGGGATCATGTACATCTAAGGATTTTAATTTTGTTTGTTCGTTGTTGAGACAAGACCTTATTCTGTGGTACTAGATGGCCCGGAACTCACTCTGTAGACCAAGCTGACCTGGAACTCAGAGATCTGACTGCCTCTGCCTCCCCAGGGCTCAAATTAAAAGCGTGTACCATCATGTCCTGAAGGAGTTCAAGTTTCTAATCCTTATGTTTTATTCTATCAATTGCATTTTAATATCCAAGAATTCAGTCTTCTCAAAATTTTGTTTTTGTTATGTTGGGCAGGTCCTTTAAGTAGGACAAATGATATGTGTGTGAAAAAATATGACTATATATATACATATATATGTATACATATACATACACACACACACACATATGGTTTACTACAATGGTTCGAGGGTATCCAATCTTTTGACATTGGACATGACATTGTCCTCTACAAAGTTCACACTGAAAAAAGATTTAAAAATAAAACTCATAATATTAAATAGGTTGGCTTAGGATTATGTTTGGGTACACATTCACAACTATCCTTAATGCATGAAGCCCAGGATTGTGGGCTGAATACACCTGCCAGGGGCTGGGTAGCCCAACTATGACAGACATCTCTGTACTTTTGAGCTGAGGACACCAGTGCAGTCACTCAGACCTGGCTGACACTGCAGTCCCAGTGGAGTGCTGAAGGCGTGGAGGACTCCTGGTGAGTTGATGGTCTTCTGTTCCTGTTATAAGGCTGAAGACACTGATGTCTAAAGTCAGCTAAGGATGTTTGCAGAGGCAGCGGCGTGATCAACAACAGGGTGGATGCACTCACAAGCAAGAAGCAAAGGAAGCAAGCCTTTCCCTCCAGATCCCTTTATACCTGTTCTCCCTTGTAGATTTGTAAAGGGTGCCGTTCACTCGGAAGGAGGGTCTCCTTCCGGCAGCTAGTTCCTCCCAGAGCCATGAAGCTGCCAATCAACGTTACTCTCACGGCCATCTTCCTAGCCCTGAGAATCTTCAAGAGACTTGAAAGTAATCTGTCTCCTAAATTTTGATTCCCAAAGAAGCACAGTATTTCTGCTCATTTACTTTCTTTAGAACTGTTTGGGCTGCTGCAGGTTAAGCATGGGGGTCTCACGCATGCCAGGCAAGCCTTCAGTCCTGAGTTACTTTTGCATTCCCTCGTGCCCTTTGCAGTAGTCCGCAAACGCTGTCCTCTTTGGTCGGGTCTTGATGTTGATGGAGTAGTTTTGTTGTGTGGTGGGTGCATATGTTGATCCTGCATGGATTTTCTTGAATGCCCGGAGGTCTTCTGGGCCAGCTGGTTCCCATTGCTTTTTAGAGATTCCTGTGTTCTTTCTTCAGTTCCGTCCTTTAAAGACCTCTTGATTTGGCATAGTCAAGAAACCTGCTGACACTTCTTATTTGGCGGTCTTCTCTTTAGCACCGTGGGTTTGTATACTTTTGAAATTCCATGATTCACGTTTCTGCTCACTTATTTCAGCTGTAATTGCTTTATCTTTCAATGCCTTGATGCCCTTGGGCCAAGAGATCTACTCCCAAATCCCAGGAGTTTGTCATTCAGATTTCCAGTATCTTCATGCTGTCTTAAAAGGAGGGTACTGGAAGCCACGGCTTAGCTCTCTCCAGTTTGTCCTCTTCAGTCTGTAATCCAAGGGGACAGCGTCAGTGGGGCTGCTTCCTTGAATGCTTCACCTCAGCCCTCCCTGTAGGGTCCAAGGTCCAAGGTGCTCTGCACCACCCAGCCCTCCTGCTCCCACTTCCGCTGGCCTCAGCCTGCTGTTGCCCTTCCTATCTGCTCAATAGTATCAGGGACTCAGAAACCCTTTGCTTTGATCCTGTGTCTCATGGGCTCGTGGGACAACCTCTCTCTCCTCTCACATCTCTGACCTCAGACTGTCATCCCTACGGAGCAGGATCCCGTACATCACTGCTCCCTCTGACTTGTACCAAATCCCTGACATCCTTCCACAGGTATTCAGTAAATAACTGTTGGCTGAAGTTGTGGCACCAGGACAGCTGGGAGAGAGACTTCCCTTCAGCTGTGTGAAATAACTCACACATGCAACCCACACACAGGCCCATCTCAGAGGCCTTCCCCTTCTCAGCTCTGAGCACGGCCTGGATTATACCTTCTGATGGCTCGACCTACAGCTCCAGTTCAGGCCGCTGGAGCCCTGTTCTAGGGTAGCTGCAGGGTATGGAACCCAAATGTCCTCTGAACACCTATATCTTCTGCAGGGACTTTCAGAGCAGGCCCATGAAACCTGGGAGGATGAAAACAAGCTACATCTAAGGGATCAGTTAGGATTTTCTTAGCCTGGGCCACAGACACTCCCTCGCCCTGGCGTCCAGGCAACACAGACAACCAATCATATTGCTTGCGGAGAACAATAAGGCCCCACCTTTGGGCTCAGGGATTCCCAGTGGCTTTTATTAAATTTGGGATTATCATGTGTAAAGCACAGTCTGAATTTTGTTTGCTCTGTCATGTAACCTGCCTTTCTCAACACCAAGTCAGTGCTGCAGTTAATCCACTGACCACGGGCTTAACCGGCAGGTGGCCAGGAGGCCCCACCAAATTCCTCTTGGCCCCTTTGTTACCTGGCCTGGGAGGGAGCGAGTTCTTGTTTGGGAAGTGTTTCTCCTCCCTCCGAACATTTTCGGTATTAAGAGTCTTTTGTCACCATAAATCTGGAGCAGGGGATTATGACAGGCAGGTTGTCACCAGATTGTTTCCTCCAGCGGATAATGGGGGAAGTTTGGGAGCTGGCTAATGAAACCTTTATTCTGGGGGACAATGCCATTTCCATTAAATTACAGCTCAAGTCTTGACAATACCCCAGAACAAACCCAATTTGAATATTTAATTTGGGATGGAAGAAACTGAGTAAACACCTTCTCTTTTGGCTCCTCACACAGCACACCCGAGCCCTGGAGGTCCGGTCAGCTGCCTCACAGGTGGGGGGATTCCAGACCTCGGTAGGTAGCCAGTGTTGACAGAGTGTTAAAATCCTAATTTGTTAAACTTCTAGGAAGTGAATGCCGATCAGATAAGCAACCAACTAAAGTCTCTTCCAGCCTTTGGCAGGCAGCAAGGTCTTTCCACGCACTGCTGGGTCAGCAGCGGACACGGCCATCCTCTGTGCCCACATCTCCTCTTGCTTCCCTAGAGACACTCAAAGGAAGAAACGTTGGGGTACGCCTCATCTTTAAAAAAAATACCTGACATGACGTTAAATTCCCTGCAAGTGGGAGCAGAATTTTCTGTACTCTCCTTGACTACTTGGCAACCAGGCAGCCAGGCGACGGCTGTGAGGTGGAGTCGTGTGTGGGCTTTTCTGCAGAGGCTCAGTCACCAGAGAACTGCTCTCCGAAGTATCTGCAGGGCTTTCCCGCCCCTCTCACAGCACCTCAGCTAGGTCACCTTTGGTTCACAGAGAGACTCATCTTTGCTCTGTCCCTCCAAAGGCTGTGATCAGCCGCACCCAGTGCTGGTTCTGTGTCCTTGACCCTGAGCCTCCTCCTGGTCTTTCCATACAGCAGAGCTGAACCGAAGCTGCTTAAGCTCCCAGGAAGGAGGTGACTCATCCTGACATACCTCATTTCTCCATCAAAAACTTGGGTTTCTATCTTAGCAGAGAAGAAAAAGGAAAGGGGGGGGGAGGCTATGGAAAAGAAATCTTTTGGCTTTGCTAGCCTGGTGAGCCTTCAACCTAGGCTCTGCCCAACTGAGCAAGACACAAAAGACCCCACACCGAGAAGCAGCTGCTGGCGCCACAGTGCTCAGCATCCCAGGAGCAATGGTCACGCCTGGCAGCTCCCAGGAGCTGGTGATCAAGCCTCAAGACAAAGCCAACATTGCAGCTCACTCTAGGGGAGGGACCCAGCTCAGTTGGAGGGCTTGTCTAGAGCATGAAGCCCTGGGTCTGAGCATGAACACCACAGATCTGCCAGGTTGGGTGGGGCCTACCTGCAGTCCCAGAACTCTAGAGGCAGAGGCAGAGGCTGTGTGATGACTTTGAGGGTAGCTTGGGCTACTTGAAGTCCTGTCCCTGCCCCACTACCACCACCACTGAGTTGCCCTCCTCCAGCCTTGATATGAGGGTATGTGTCTAGTCTTATTACAAATTACTATGCCATGATTGGTTGCTATCCTGGGAGGCCTCTAGTTTTTTTTGCTTTTGTTTTTTCTGAAGGGAAACAGAGAAGAGATGGATCTACAGAGGGGATTGTGGGGGAGGGACTGGGAGAAGAGGAGAGAAGGTGAACTGTGGTCAGGATGTAATCTATGAGAGAAAAATGTCAAATAAATAAACAAAATTTTAATATATTTCTTATTGTTTATTTTATGTGCATTAGCATTTTGCCTGCATGTATGTCTGTGTGAGGGTGTTGGATTCTAGAATTAGAGTTAGAGTTGAGAGCTACCATGTGGTACTGGGAATTGAACCTAGGACCTCTGAGAGAGCAGCCGGGGCCCTTAACTGCTGAGCCATCTCTCCAGTCCCAACAAAGCTGATTTTAAGGATGAGCCAGCTGAACCACCAACCCCTGGCTTACTTGGGAGCTGGGTAACGGGTGGCAGGTATGGGCGAAGTGTCTCACTGAGCAAGTTTGTATGTGGGTATGTGTGTGTTCCATGTGCACTGAATGTGTGTTCCCTGTGCACTGAGTGTGTGTTCCATGTGCACTGAGTATGTGTTCCGTGTGCACTGAGCCTGTGTTCCTTGTACACTGAGCCTGTGTTCCGTGTGCACTGAGCCTGTGTTCCATGTGCATTGAGCATGTGTTCCATGTGCACTGAGCATGTGTTCCATGTGCACTGAGCCTGTGTCTTGTGTGCACTGAGCCTGTGTTCCGTGTGCACTGAGCCTGTCTTCCATGTGCACTGAGTGTGTGTTCCATGTGCACTGAGCCTGTGTTTCTTGTGCACTGAGTGTGTGTTCCAGTGCACTGAGCATGTGTTCCATGTGCACTGAGCCTGTGTTCCATGTACACTGAGCCTGTGTTTCTTGTGCACTGAGTGTGTGTTCCAGTGCACTGAGCATGTGTTCCATGTGCACTGAGTGTGTGTTCCATGTGCACTGAGCCTGTGTTTCTTGTGCACTGAGTGTGTGTCCTGTGTGCACTGAGCCTGTGTTCCATGTGCACTGAGCCTGTGTTCCATGTACACTGAGCCTGTATTCCGTGTGCACTGAGCCTGTGTTCCATGTGCACTGAGCATGTGTTCCATGTGCACTGAGCCTGTGTCTTGTGTGCACTGAGCCTGTGTTCCGTGTGCACTGAGCCTGTCTTCCATGTGCACTGAGTGTGTGTTCCATGTGCACTGAGCCTGTGTTTCTTGTGCACTGAGTGTGTGTCCTGTGTGCACTGAGCCTGTGTTCCATGTGCACTGAGCCTGTGTTCCATGTACACTGAGCCTGTGTTTCTTGTGCACTGAGTGTGTGTTCCAGTGCACTGAGCATGTGTTCCATGTGCACTGAGCCTGTGTTCCATGTACACTGAGCATGTGTTCCATGTGCACTGAGTGTGTGTTCCATGTGCACTGAGCCTGTGTTCCATGTGCACTGAGCCTGTGTTCCATGTACACTGAGTGTGTGTCCTGTGTGCACTGAGCCTGTGTTTCATGTGCACTGAGCCTGTGTTCCTTGTACACTGAGCCTGTGTTTCTTGTGCACTGAGTGTGTGTTCCGTGTGTACTGAGCATGTGTTCCGGGTGCACTGAGCCTGTGTTCCATGTGCACTGAGCATGTGTTCCATGTGCACTGAGTGTGTGTTCCATGTGCACTGAGCCTGTGTTTCTTGTGCACTGAGTGTGTGTCCTGTGTGCACTGAGCCTGTGTTCCATGTGCACTGAGCCTGTGTTCCATGTACACTGAGCCTGTGTTTCTTGTGCACTGAGTGTGTGTTCCAGTGCACTGAGCATGTGTTCCATGTGCACTGAGCCTGTGTTCCATGTACACTGAGTGTGTGTCCTGTGTGCATTGAGCCTGTGTTTCATGTGCACTGAGCCTGTGTTCCATGTACACTGAGCCTGTGTTTCTTGTGCACTGAGTGTGTGTTCCGTGTGCACTGAGCATGTGTTCCAGGTGCACTGAGCGTGTGTTCCGTGTGCACTGAGTGTGGAGTAGCAAATAAAGGTCTGGCACTGTGCTTGGGGAAGCAGCTGGCCCTCAGTCTACATATGGTTAGGTCAACTGTACCAAGAGCAAGCCTGTCTCTCAGTGGTGGCTTTAGCATCCTTCACTCACAGTGTTCAGCTGTCTTCTGGCTCCAGTGAGCTTTCCAGCCTTCACCTAGACTCAGACAGACCTTTTCTTTCCCAGGTGGCCTTCCTCTGAGCTAAAAGTACCATAGACAGAGTTTCCAAGATTTATTCCGGCACAGGTCTCCTCCACTGATATGGTGCAAGGACAGAAGTGGTCAGGCAGCCCATCAGCCTCTCTTGTGGGCAGAACTGTCACTTCTCTGAAGTCTAAGTCACTCGGTGGGGATCAGAACAGCAGTGTCACTGGGCTGCAGAGGAGGTGACATGGGGGAAACATAACAGTATGGCACAGTGTGCGCCTGCTCTTCTTCTGGGTCCTTCCCATGTTCACTTGCAGCTTGGGGTTGGCCTCTGTTAGCCAATGGAGTCTCTGAAGACATTGTTTTTTTAGGGTTGCTGTTGGGACGCATGTGATATTCCCATGAGAAAGAGTATAGAGTATGTTCCTCTGGCTGTCCTGAATGTAACCACTGTGGATGCAGTTAGGGTCTCCCCAAAGCCAGGTGTTAGGATAGCTCAGTAGGTTGGGAAGGGCCCTGTCTTCCTTGTGTACACACTCTGGCGTTCAGGAACCCAGGAGAAGGGCCAGTGCTGGCGCCAGGGAATGCTGCTCTCCTCTGAAGCATGGTCACACTGGTGAAGAAAGAGCCTGTCCTCATGCCTCTCTCTCGCCCTCCCAGCCTCTACTAGCTGTGTCTGCCTGTCACTAGTGACCTACCAGGGCCACTAGGGAGCTTCTCCCAGGCTTCTAGTTTCTTTCCTACCAGTCCATTCCCCCACAGTAGACAGAATTTTTATACATAAGCATCAGACCATGTTATAGCTTGAGAGATCCGTGCCCCCCCCCCCCGCCCGGGGGGGACTTCCATTCAAAATAAAATCCAACTTTGTTACCGTGGCTTCACGGTCCTCCTTCCTCCTTCTTCACACCCCACTCCCACCAATCACTGGTGTCTGCCTGTGGGGCTCTGCTGGTGTGTGCCTGCCTCAGGGCCTTTACTGAGGCTGGGGCTCCTGTCTGGGACTTTCTCCTCCTTGACTTTAGGAAGTAGGCGCTTCCTTATTGCTTAGGTTTCCTTAGACAGGGCTTCCTAAGCTTGCACCTAAAGTCACTCCGCTAAGTATCACCTTGCTATTTATTGATTTCACTGAGCCCACCCAACAAATGCTTGGTTTTGTTTGTTGACCAATCTGTGATTTTTTTTTTCTCCCACTAATGGAATGGAACTCATGTAGCAATTCTGGCTGCATGTGTTGTGTTCCCTACTCTCCCTGAGTCACACCATGTCTGTGGGATGAGTGAACACATGTCCTGCTGAGTCAAACGCTCTCTGAACCTGGCCCTGTGCCTTAGAGCACCTCAGCTTCATGTCCTCGGTAGGGCTCTTATTCCTGAGCTGTAACTCTCAAGATTCAAGCAATTCTGCCTCCTCTGCCTAACGCAATGTCTCTAAGCACCCTTCACCTTTCACAGGGAACATACACACACACACACATTTAATAATTCATTTTAATTTTATGTGCATTGGTGTTTTGCCTACGTGTATGTCTGTGTGAGAGTGTTGGATCCCCTGGAACTGGAGTGACAGACAGTTGTAAGCTGCCAATGTGGGTGCTGGGAATTGAACCCAGGTCCTCTGGAAGAGCAACCAGTGCTCTTAACAGCTGAGTCATCTCTCCACCCACCCAACCCCAAAGTATTTTTATTAATACTTTAAGAATTTCATACAATTTATTTTGATCATCTTTTTCCCCTACCCAACCCTCCCGCTAGCTCCTCTTCAACCCACCTTCATCTTCCAGCAGGGAGAATTATTTTTTTGTGTGTATATAGGGGTTGTGTCTGCATGTACTTATGTGTACCAGGTGTGTGCTGTGCCCCTGAAGACCAGAAGAGGGCGCCAGATCTCCTGGAACTGGAGTTATAGAAGTTGAGAATTGGCTGTGTACTAAAACCTGAACCCAGGTCCTCTAGTAAAGACATCAAGTAAGCACAAGGGACCTCTCCAACTCCCCAGTCTAACTTACAAAAACAAACATATAAAAACCACACTGAGTCCAATTTGTGCTGCTCCTGGATGTGGGTCTATCCATTGAAGCCTGATCAACCTTCCAGGATCCCTTAAAAACCAACTGGCTTTCCCTCCCTCTACAGTCATCAACCAGTAGTGTGGCATAGTTAGGGGCAAGGAAGCACGAGCCCTCCCACCCCGCTCTATGCCATGAATTCACTGTAGCAGTTCCATCCAGAAAACAGTTTTCCTCCTATCCCCTGTCCCTCTTGTGGCTCTTACAGTCTCCCTGCTCCTCTTCTGCAATGGTCCCTGAGACCCTGGGCTCCTTCCTGGGGATCTTATTTGAGGCCATGCTCTGCCTGATCTATAAACTGTATGCAGGGTGTGGGAGGGACCCACAGGTCCTATACCCCTGGACCTACATGCACTTTGTTGAATGAGGACTGTCCCCTGACTCCAGGGAACACTGAGATGGGTGAATGGATTCTTGATACTTGGCTCTTTCCCTTCTTCTTAGGGGCCCCTTTATATCATCAAGGTTCCTAGTGTCTCCTCATGTCTTATCTCATACTTGAACCCAGTGACAACTTGCTCTAATGTCTTGCCTGCTTAGACCATAAGAGGATGCTCTCCTAAGGGTGCCTCCTCAAACAGGTGCCCTTGGGTAAAGGGCCAGATGTCAGTCTCCTGGGAGAACTTTACTGCTGATGACCTCTTGGGGTCTTTTCCCGAGTGCCCCTAGAATGGATGTTCCTATGTGTTGCTGATATTTTGAAATGGTGTGAGAGAGACCCTAGGAGGGACATGGGCACATCCCAGGCCTTGTCTCCCGCCACAGCCACCCCTGTCTAAGAGCCTAAGAGGATGCAAGGCCTTGGAACATGAAGGCCCCACCTCCATGCCCTACCACCATGCCCGTGGTCCAGCTGGAAGTGCAAGCCACAGAGCAGCTGCCCTCACACCAAATAGTCCTCTCCTCCCTCTTTGCAGACCAGCCTTGCAATCAGGGTTGGAAAAGGCAGATCAGGCCTTGAGGGTGGGGCACAAAGAGTCCAAAGGACTTGAATCCCCACAGCGGGGAATTCAAGTTGATCCACCACACTTTCACCTAAAATTTTATGAGGAAGCCTTGGGATTTCTATGAATTCCCAGCTAAATGCATGCTTGGAGTGGGTTTGCTCCCCTCACCCTGACGTCACCCACAGAACTGCCACTTGTATTCCTTGGACTCCCCACTTCTGCTAACGTGCTCCCCATTAGCATGCAGAGTGACCTTTAACAAGTGGGCATTTGGGGCTGGCTGTGTAGATGAGCACTTGCTCGGGCTCTGGGCTCCATCTCCTTGCCTAGTCACATCCTGAGGAGGCTAAGCCACGTTGCCCTTCTCACCCTCCCCGAGGGCCAGCCTCTGGCTCCCTACCATGACCTGTATGACTGGCCCCGTCTCACCAAGGCAGGCCCCATCAAGGAGGCTTTCACTGATCTTCTTGCTTGAGGTCAGCCCTATCAGCTGGATCTTATCTGATTTTCATAGGCTTTATTACAATGCACATTCCTCTATAATGCACTGCCACCGTTGTTTACTGTTTCAAGTTCCTTGTAGAGAGCCGTTTTGCCTTTCTTGCATGACCCCCAGACATAATAGAGTCTTTCTATTCACCTTTGGATCTTGGACGTGTGCCACAGTGCCCAGAACACAGTGGGGATAAGCAGGTAAGGATGAAGCTCAGGTACCACCCTCCCATTTCCTCCACAGTAGAACCTGAGGCCAGTCCCCAGCCTTCAGCTTGGGGAAGAGGAAGGTGATGCTCTGAGAAGCCATCCCACAAAGTCCTCTGAGAAGTCCTAATTAGTTATTCTCTTGGGACAAGCCAATGACTGAAATCATCTCCCTGGGACCAGAGCCTCATTCCCAGAGGGAGTCCAAATCGCTGGCATTAACAGTAGAAGGGTTTTAATTTAAGTACTTGAGAAGTTAGCACCAAATGAGACTTCAAAACATTTAGTTCATCTCCCCTGTGTTCCAAAAGGGAAGGTAGATGCTCCAGAAAGCTTGCCTAGAATGAGCAGTTTGCTACCGGCCTTGTGCAGAGCTCTTCTGATGCTGTCCTTCTGTGCCTCCCAACTGTCTTCTCCCAAGTCTTCCTCTTCCAGCAGCTGCAGAGCCATTTGCTTCTGTAATAGGCTGATTTCTAAAGGCGAGGGAGAACTGTGGTACTCAACTCCTCCTTTTGGGTTTCCTGAATGGAATTCAACCCATTTAGGCTGAGCATGACTAATGTTTTGGTATCTAAATCCACAGTTAAAGATGCAGGAGAGTCTCTCTAGGAAACTAGAACTAATTGAATGAGTTCTCTCTTGCTGTGTAACAGACTAGACTTCACAGCCCCACATCAGGCTTAGGTGGAGTGAGTAGACTATTTTGTTGGATCCCAGTTGTTTTCTTTGCTCCCTTCTCTCTCTCTGATGCCGTCACAGGCAGCAGCTAGGGCCTCTTTGCTCATTGACATTCTTGCTTGGGCCACAGATCTCCAGAGAGTGGCAAGACAGTCTAAGCTTTCTAATGTGACAGGCCCCCCTGACCTTAGCTCAACTGATTCCATGATGGAAGTACTATTCAGGTCCTAAAACTCAGCACACAGACGGCACCACCTGCCAAAATGAAAACAAAGACCTAATCCACCAAAGTCCATCATTCTGGGGATGTCTCTAAATGCACCAACCTTGCTTTTTGGCCTCTGCAGTTCCACTGCCAGCCAACTGAAGTATGTCAGTGGGGGATATGGGCTTTGTACTTAAAATCTCACCCTGAGAAAAGCTTGGGGCTCCAATGGGATCCCAAACACCCACTGTAGTCTCTGGCTAGCTAATACTTTCTATTGGCTTAAATCCATAGTCTTCCCTGGTAGATGCCCCACACAATAGCTGGTTCCAGAAGGCTAAGGAGAGGGCAAACCCCAGCACACACGTGGTTTGCAAGTCTCTGATTGCTCTAATGTTCTCTAATGCCTGGTTGGCATAAGCAAGATTGAGAATCAAGGGACCACAAGATGACCATCATGTTCTTGGTAGGATGAGCTGGGCATGATGATTACCGTTTCCCAGCACAAGTTCAGGACTGGATAGATCTCATCAGTGCCATCCTTGGGTATTCTGTGGAGAATACTACAGCCGTTCTTGGCTATACCTCAGTGGGTGCAGTGTGCTAAGAGGCTCAGAGCAGCCAGCCCTTGGCAGTGAGATGAGGTCCAGGAGGTTGCAAGGTAGAGACCCTGAAAACTGTCACTCGGTCACATCCAGTACTGGACTGAAGGGCAAACTGGCTGGACAGGAGGACTCTGGAGGCCCCTGGCTGCTTCGTTTCTCTCCCTGTACTTCAGGGTCTGCTGCTGGAGAGACAGAGAGAGTGTGCACTCAAAACAGGCTGGGTCAGGGCTGCAGCCTCTGCTCCTAAAAATAAAGCCCGAGAAGGAAGTGGAGGCTAATGCACCTGGAGGTGGAGCCATAGGTCAGGTGGGCAAAGCTTTTAAATGCACTATCTTCTGTGGTCCTGGGGGGGGGGGGCAGCCCGGTGACATTCCCCCAAGCTCAAGGAGAGGGCCACCATGAGCAGGCCAGCTACAAATCTAGACAGCGGTGGCTTGAACAGCCTTTTCTAACCCTGTCTGACAGAAACCACAGGTCAGGCCTCTAAATTTCTCTTATTGGTAGATTTGGAACAACAAAACAGACTTTGACGAAGCAGAGTCCTTGTTCTGGAAGGCAGAGGTGACTTTGCACACAGTGCTCCAACCTTTTTTTCTTTTTTTTTTTTTTTAACTCACTCAACGCAGTTGTCCTCACAGAAAACCTGGCCTAGGATCGCTAGGTGACAGCGCCCACCAGGAAGGCAGAGGGGCTCTGAGCCCTACACAGGAGGCATTGCCAAGCCTGCTGAGGGCTTGGGGGGACGCTGCCCAGAGGCCTTTTCCTTGTGGCTCCAGACAAATTAAAAACCTCCTTACCAGCCATTCACTCGGAGGAGGCCTCTTCCTTGCTCCGCGGGGGGAGTGGGGGGGGGCGGCTGTGTGGCAGGGGATCTGGATGGGGGGGGGGCTGGGCCTCCCGGGGCTGGCGAGGAGGGGGAGCCTCAAGAATGGAAAGGGGCCCTATCCAGAAGAGATTGGCAGGCAGGCAGCGGGGGCAAAGTGCAACCAGGTCACTGGGAAAGAAAAAGAAATCGCCAAGTAAGGGAGTGGGGGAAAGTTCCACTTCCAGTCTCATTATGGAAGAGGTCTGAGCAGAGAGAGGCGGGAGAGCCCGGAGCAGAGAGAAAGGGCAAGTGGAACTGTAGGCAGAGCAGAGCGAGGTTCTTAGGATGCGCGGGCAGGACAAGGCTGCACCTCCTCCATCGGATCCCCATCCTGCGACCTGGAAGCACACCTGCCCAGTCACTCCCGAAGAGGGGGAAAAAATGTCCCATTAAGGGTGGGACGAATTGATTTTCCAAAGAAGCAAGGCACCATTTCCTCCCAATGCCCTCTCCAGGCCTCCTTAATCTGCCCCGGAGGCAGCAGGTGACCTCTGCGCAGGCCCCCGAGGCGCCTTTGTTCCCGGCCTTCTGCGGCCCGCCTGTCGCCGCCTGCACCTGCGCGGCCCGGACTCGGGTCCACCCTCGGCCGCTCGCTCGCGGGGTGCACCGAGCATGCCTTTGTACCCCGAAAGCCACCGCTCCTCGGCTCGCCTGCTTTGGGCTCGACAGCCACTAATGGAAATCTGTTCCCAAAAGGGATATGGGGGAGTATACCCCCCCGCCAAGTTCATCTGGGAAGACCAGTTTGGGACCCAGGCTACCAGGGCGGGCTACAGCCTCTGTCCTTTTGGGCCCATGGTCCCCAGATGCGCCCTGCTGACTTTTAATCCAATCCCTCTGAGGTTTGCTAATTTAATTGTGCAATGGGCACACCTGAGACATTCCCTTCACTCTCATTAGGACATTTCTTAGCTAAAGCGGAAGACAAATGAGCGTAGTAAGACAGGGAATTCAGCGAAAGCTTTTGCCATCGTTAGAACATCCGAGCAAGCAGAAGAAAAGGAGGGGTGGCGGGGCCTCCAGGTTGGAGTCAGGCAAGGAGATCTCAAGTTCTTGCTAAGTGAGCCTGTGTTAGGCATTTAGCCTTCGTACATTAAATACCCAGGTTTTAAAGGAGTGGGTCTCCAAACATTTATTATTCATAGTAGCAGGACAGCCGGTAAACCACTATGTGGAAACTAAAAGACTTCCCGTGCTAAAGGTTAATGAAGGCATAATTTGAATCATGAAATCTTTATGTGTCCGCTCAATTTACACGGAAGGCTCATTAAAGAGGTTGTTGGTACCAGGGGCTGCGGGTGACGTCACAACGGGCATTTAAATGGGCGGGGCCAGGCCGCTCTGCATGGAATCCTTTAAAAATATAAAAGCCTTCCTCTTTCCTTCTGTCTCTCCAGCCGTAACAACTTCACCAACTGTCTAGGTTCCACCCCGAGGATTTCACAGAGAGAACACGTTAGAGGGAATCAGGAAGCAGAGAAAAGGTCACAAAATAAGCACTTGGGGAACAATGAAAGCTTTTCTCTCGGCAGCAGTGGGAGAGTTGCTAGAAAAACGGGAAAGGTATTAATCAGAAGTGGCTATAAACCCTCTGGAGTTTTGCTCTTATAAAACTCCTCAGAAAAAGTCTTGAAGGAAATGCAGGTCAAAGCCCAAAAAAGCTCTTGATCAGAGATTGCTGGAGGAAAAATCTTCCCAGCCGCCGTTTAATAGGCAGCAATCGCCCCAGGAGTGAGGAAGCCAAGTAGGCTTGAGGCATGGTTGCAATTCCTAATAGGTCTTGTCACACTTAAGGCGCTGCAAGCTCCATCCGACGAACAGCTGAAGCTCGCTGGCGATTCATAAAGCCAACAGTTTAAAGTTTATTATGATGAAAGCACTTAATGACAGCCATCGCTAGGGGCCCATCATTTATAAAGCTGTGCAGAGTATTAGGCATGTAGCATGACCACCAATTTTATGTCACAATTGCTACCATAAAATGACCTTTGGTGATTTTTGCTGCATGTGGTGGACAGCTCTTCCTTCACATTAGTGCTCTGTGGCTTTCTTTGCAGACTATTATGCTGTCTAAAGCTTATTTGGCACTGTCGTGAGCCTCAACCCTGGCTATTACCCCGAAGGCCTGTCTTAAAAAAAAAAAAAAAAAAAAAAACCACACACACACAAAAAAAACCCTCATGCTCTATTACGCCACTCCAATAATTTGCAGTTCTTACCAGCCTTGGGTCGTGTAATATTTTAATGCAAATATGCTTTACCATTGCATTTTATCTATTTATTTTTCAAGTTCCTCATGTGTGTGCTGGCTAGTGAGCAACGTTCTCTTGTAGTTCACTGAAATCAGTCTTCTTCCCTGGTCAGGTCTACTGATTGGGTACTGTTTATTCTGACCAGTTAAAACAGTGCTGGAAGAAGAAAAAGGGTGTGTGTGTGTGGGGGGGGGGAAGAATTAAACTTTTTTTTTTTTTAAATCCCACGTATGATGAACCTACCTCAAGCAAACCCACCAGTCCAAATTTATTTCCCTGCTCCCCAGGCCAATGCAAATTCCCATCTTAGTGACATTATTTAATTAGGCCTCCATTTGCCATCCTGCTTTTTCTAGTTAGAGAGTGTTTGAATACATGGCCACTTTACTGCTCCCATGTAAACTGCCGTTGAGAAAGTGGCCTGTCCATGCTACCTTTAAATTGTGTATATAATTTTATAAATGATATAAAATCTGCTTCTGGTCTCTGGGGGGAAAAAAAAAGAACTTCAAGGCTGGCACACTGCAATTTTGGAAGGATTTAAAATCTGTGATTTCTGCCGGTACCTACTGTATTGGGTTTTATATAAAGCTTTTTCAATAAGGTAAATTGTTACATGACAAACTCATCTCCCAGCATTATCATCTGCTGTTTGTGTTTAACAACAGGAGTCCCGCTCTAACAAAACTGTTGTAATGGTTGCACAAATTACTCAGCTGAAAGCTTTTCACCAAACAAAACAGTATTAATCAGCAGTTCTTACGAAGGTGCTAATTAAAAACAATTTTCTTTCTCAGTTTGCAATACTAAAGCCATCTTCACTTGCACAGTTTCCAATAGAGAGCTACTGTATTCGCTCATGCTGCAGCCCTCCATTAACTATTGAATCGCCTATTAGCCATTTTATTACATTTCTGCTTACAAGCTTGTTGACATTTTAAAAGTCGCAGTATGATCTGTTTTATCTATTAAAAAATGTATTAATTGAAAAGTCAGGGAGACTAAATAAATAAATAAACAAACAAACACAGATTCCAAATACACAGGCTTTCTGAGCAGGAGACACAGAACCCTTCAGCCACAGCCTGGGTAGCAGGCAAGGTGGATAAAATGGACTCTGAGAATTCAAAGTGGTCTTTCAGGCCTGATGGTGTGTGTGTCAGACAACACTGGGCTGGGCTCCTTCATAACTGAGAAACATTCCGCTCAGGAAAACGTATTTGCTCTGGCTAAAGTCAGGGTGCCTTTCAAACTGCCTTTCCTCCGTGAGACACACTCAGTGTGATGATGATGCCTTTGCATCCTGAAGACAGGGTGTTTGATCCATGGAGAACAACCTAGAGACAGAAGCTGGGGCCAAGCAGCCTAATTGTCCCCAGAGACTAAGTTCAGTGGGACTCTCTTGACCATGTGGGCATCCGGCCCCTCCCCCAAAGTCCAACGAAAGGGTTTTGCCACACAATGCTTCCCAATTGTCTGACATTGATTGGAACCAAATCAAACGCTGACTAAGCACAAAGCCAAAATCTACAGAAGCTGGGCTGGAGGAAGGAGTCAGTCCCCACCTAGCAAGACAAAAACAATGATGCTCACTTATCCCTTAGAAAAAGGCGTGCCCTACTCTGGCACTGGGGAGAAGAAAACAAACAAACAAACACAACACAACACACCAAAACCCCCAAATACAGCTACCACTATTGCATTAACCAGGTTCTTCAATTCTCAAAGGCACATAACCAGTTAGGATAGACACCTGGCTGTTGGAACAGGGCTCCAGAGGACCACTAATCCTTCCTTTCACTCACTTAACTGCTGGACCCCCCAAACTAAATTCAACAGGTATGCCTTGGTAAATTCCGCCTATACTGAAGCCAAAGGGAAAATCAGCAGGGGCGGTAGCTCCTCTCTGAAAACACCCGAGGAACCAGCCAGAAAAGCTTTTATGGCCCCGACAAGTTTTCTGCTGAATACTGAGCACCTAAATTACCCTTCCCTAATGGAAGTTACATTTTCACGCTCAGTCAAAAAGCCACCAAAATACACAATTTATACAAAATAGCGCCTACCTCTCAGGTAGTCTTTCTCAGCATTTTTATCCCAATTCACAGCATATGTCTTGCTATAAAATAAAATATATTTCTTATAACCAACTGGACGTGGCTGTTCATATCACTGTTTTACAACTGCTTGTGGACAATATTAAATGCATGCTTACACCCAACCTGCCTCCACAAAAGAAAACCAATAGCTTTATCAGAAGATAAAAATCTTTAAAAAAAACCCTAAATCTTAGCATTGTTTACATTAAAAAAACAACAACAAAAACCTTTATTATGGTGTGTGTGTGTGTGTGTGTGTTGCCACAGTGAGCACCTCAAAATGAGAGGACAACTTTTGGGAACGGGTTTTTTTCCCTTCCATCATCTGGGGATCGGACTCAGGTAGTCAGGCTTGGCTGTGAGTACTTGCCTCAGCTGTGCCATCTCACCACCAGCCCAAAATATCCTAATTCTTAGGATTTTCCAGGCACACAGGCTTCTCTTGGAAACAATCGCGTGCATACTTACACAGAAAATTGTAGAATGGACCACTTCGATTCCAACTGCATAACCTCCTATCAATGCCTACAGAGAACGATACAGCTCATGGAGAAACGGAAATAATTAACTTTCTAGAGTTGTCTTATTTTTCCCTTCTCAATATCTGCAGTCTATTAAAAATATGTGAAAATTAATTTAAAGACCCACTTTTCAAGTATTAAAAAAATATAACTACTTTGTTATATACACTTTGAGAGAGACTAGCACAGAGATACTTCCAGGTAAGGATTCTATAAATTCTACCTATGAATTTCTTAACAAGTGGCAGGGGAGTCTTGAGGTCACAATTACCCCATGAGAAATATCTTCTTTACTGGATGTCTTTTTAGTAGGAACAGCTCAATTCTGATACACTGTTCTCAGAGACTTCTAGAAAACACACTGCTGGTTTGCTTTAAAAAAAAAAATAAGAAAGAAAAAAAGAAAAAAAAAAACTTCTCCCAATCTGCAGCACACAAATGCAAATTGAATTTCTGCCAGTTCGAGTATTTTTCTGGCTGAAAAGAAAGGAAATATTCTCATGGCCCTGCTGTTCTATACTTAAAAAGAGGGGAAAAATAGACCATCTTAGGTGCCACTACAGAGACAGGTTTCCTTTGTCTGGCAGATTTAGTTGCAGGTTTTTGCCTAAGAAATAATTCTCGTTGAATTTTCATCGGTGTGAGTGGAATGACTTACGTTGCCTTTTGAAACATCCCAAACTCTAATTTTTTTTTTTTTAACAAGAAAATACAAAGCCAGTGTGTTACCCATACAGTCGCAAAGGAGAGCTGCCACCAGCTGAACTACTCAGCTAAATGGCTGGTTTGCATTGCCCTGGTCTTTATCTAGCACTGAGAATAGACTGCTGTTTTATCCAAAGAGGAATAAATAGCTGTTATTGTGACGCTGGCCCATCACTTGGCTTTGCAATTCAAGTTTCTGTGAGGAAGAAATGTGTGATCTAACTGCAACTTGACCTGCGCCTTCTGAGACCTGTCTAGGTGCTCTGATGGAGCTGAGAACATGGTGACTACAGGGACATGCAAATTGAAGGTAAAATTTTTGTTTGATGATAGTAGCGGGCAGAGAAGACATTTGAGAGTCAATATTTTTATGGCATCTAAGTTTGCTTAACATGCAAAAAGATGAGCCCCCGCCCCACCTATCACTTTAATTGTATCACATTCAGTCTACACTTTTTCTTCTGCTAAAGATATGAAGATACACAGCTAACCCACCTAATGACATTCCTGCCAAGTGGGCACAGATGATTCCTTGCAGATAAACATCTGAATTTCCACAAAAGGCATTAGAGCACTTCATGTAAGCAAGCAGGCAGGATGGGCTGGGGTCCCTGCAGCAAAGCTTCCTCTGGAGTAGCACCTATTAAATGTTTACTATACACTCAAATCCCTGAAACTAACAATATATACTTATTTTAAATAAGCTAATTGTGTGATCTTTCTTTCTTCCTTTCTTTTGTTCTCTTTCTTTCTTTCTTTCTTTCTTTCTTTCTTTCTTTCTTTCTTTTTCTTTCTTTTCCTTCCTTCCTTCCTTCCTTCCTTCCTTCCTTCCTTCCTTCCTTCCTTCCTTCCATCCTTTCTTCCTTTCTTTCTTTCCCCTGGTCGCAATGTAGTTTATCCAACGTTTAGTCAACATTTCTCTGGAAGAGGCCTATTTTGAGGGAGCCTGGAGACCAGCGGCGTTAGATTTAAGCCCTGATAGAGGCTCACTTTTCATTCATAGTCAGAGCCTAAATGTGCTCTTCTTGTACCTAAACAGATAATAAGCAGTCAGTGCATTCCCCCTCCTTGACACAGCACACTGAGACTAATCACACATAATTGAGGAGGAGGAGCAGAGGGCTGGCCACGCTATTGTGTCCAGAGGACAAACGGTCAGTTTACGAGGCTCTGGGCTGATGTAGTCATTTCTTATACATCTATAGGGGGAAAAAAACATCCTGTTTAAAAAGAAAAAAATAATTAGAGAGACAGAGACAGAGAGACAGAGCAAGAGACGATAGATTGAAACAATTAATTGAGACATCAGAAAAATGAGGTTTGTTTATTTATCCAGAAAAGAAGGGTGATGCTTTCTGTGTTTGTGGATAAAGAATACTATTACCAAACAAGAACAAAGGCAATTAAAAAAAAGGGGGGGGGGCGGCAGGTGGAAATCATCAAAAGAAATTGTGCTTTCAGAGAAAACTATTTAGATTGTTCCACAAGTCAAATTCTGACCCAAGACAGGCTGCTGACACAGAAAAACACACAAAGGTTTGGTATGGAAGAGCAACAAGCTTCCTTTAAAAAGGACCGGTGGGAGCGAGCGCTGCGGAGGGTGGGAGAGCTGCCGAGGGCCGGAGTAAAGGGCGGAGTCCCAAGATGCGGAATGTTCGAAAGTGGGTGGAGCCCTGAGTCCCAGGGGCGCTGTGGCGGAGTTCTCCTATAGTGTGGAAATCCTTCTCTGCATCTGATGTTTTCTTCTATCCCGTTTTGGTTAAAATAAGCAGAAGTGGGTAGTGCAGACTTTCTTCATAAATGTCTGACCCTTCTTTTTTCAACTGAAAATAACAGAAATACCAAATTTTTATAAATTAGTATTAATGTTAATTTTAACATCACAGTTTATTAACCTAAATATGTAATTCTGAGACATATCACAGGAGAGCAACTCAACATTGTTCTTAGTGGTTCTGGCGTCATGATACTATTAACATAGGAATCGGGGGTGGGGGGGGACGGGTTGTTGTTATGTTTTGTTTTAGGTGAGGATTGTGTGATTGTACCCAAAACTACACCATGACTGAGGGAAAGCTGGGGTACCTTCATCTTTCCCAGACTAGCGCTGGGCATGTCTCTTCGTCTGGTCCTTGCTGCCCTGGGCTCTAAGCAGGCAAGAGTATTGGAATAACTGGAGACCATCGCAAGAGCTGGGCACCGAGACATGGCCGTGGGCTTCAGACATTTCAAAGGCTGTCTAGGTCTCCTTTGGGGGCATTTATAGCACGTGGTGACTTAGGACCCCCGTCTACTCCCAGGCACATATTCCAACAGAGCGGCAACCCTTGATGTTGCTAAGATGAATTTGTGCGGGCCTTCTGTGATACAATTTTATATCCCAACTAACCTTCAAACCTCAAGCACACATTCTGGCATATGACAAGTGAAGTGCACTTTACCCCCTCACTTGGCTATAATAAACCTGACAGTCACGCTTATATTTATTCTATAAATAGCAGTTTATTAGATTGTTCCTTCTTTTTCTCCCTCCTCTTCTTCTGTTTCTTTTGAGACAGGATTTCCCTGTGTAACCCTGGCTGTCCTGAAACTCAGTCTGTAGACCAGGCTGGCCTTGAACTCAAAGAGATCTACCTGCCTCTGCCTCCTGAGTTTCTGGGATTAAAGACATGCGCCACCACACCTGGCTAGTTTCTAAGTTGGTATTTTTGAGCTAATTGTTCATTTATTTTTAATCTATAAGGATAAGAAATCTTTTCACTAAGCCGGGCGTGGTGGCGCACGCCTTTAATCCCAGCACTCGGGAGGCAGAGGCAGGCGGATTTCTGAGTTCGAGGCCAGCCTGGTCTACAAAGTGAGTTCCAGGACAGCCAGAGCTATACAGAGAAACCCTGTCTCGAAAAAAAAAAAAAAAAAAAAAAAAAAAAAAAAAAGAAATCTTTTCACTATACAGGAAAGCAATTCTTTTATTATTTCAAATCAGTCACTACTGGCCACCCTAAACAAACATCTCAGGAAAGGCTCCGCTATCATATTCTGCTGGGTTGTCTGCTGGGGATATGCTTGCCTGCACCTTTTACAAGTACCATCTCTTCTAAATCCTATTCCAAAATGGTGATATGCCATCAGTATTAAAGACAGGAGTCCTGAGCCCACCTTCTCCACTGGGACCTAAGGCCAGTCTCACCGCCTTCCTTTCCTATTTGTTTTATTTGTTTGTTTGTTTGTTTGTTTGTTTGCTTTTGAGATAGGGTTCCTCTGTATCGGCCTAGCGGTCCTGCACCCCACTCTGTGGACCTGCCCGCCTCTGCCTCTAGAGCGCATGGATTAAGGGTGCGCAGCCTCCTTTCCCAAGAACAGGAAGTAGGGTGGTGCCCATTTGCTTTCTTAGATGTCTGCTCACAAACTGGCTAGTGGTCTACTTAGAACGGGGCTTGAAGAGCCTGCCACCACAGTGTTCCTCACTCTCTAGTCTAAGAATCATCATCATGAGAATTCCAAGAAATTGGCTTCCCCAACTCTGCTGTTCATGTGGGCTCTGAACATACCTTGTAGTCACACATCACCCCTAGCAACGGAACAAGATCATTGAAAACATTTCTCAGAGAGGAGAGGGGGCCACCATAGCTAAGTTCTTTTCTCCGGGCCTGGGGAGAAAGGAACGTTGATCACTCTGGGCGAGTCAGCTGACCTACTCACTCTCCGGGCGCTAATAAATATCCAGAGCCTCAAATGAGCTCTTTATAAAGTCCCTGAGGTAATATATGGGATAAATAATTCTTCTGTAAATATGATTTAGAAATCACTTTTAATTTGAATTCTGTGCTGACCTCTGGAGGCCAAAGCAGAGGTTCGGCTGCTGGAAGGGAAGGGGCAGACCAGCCTGGCTCTTCCTCTGAGCCTGTCTGGAAATGGAGGGTCTTCCCACCTCACAAACACCCGCCTGGCTATCTCTGAACCAAGTAAACCTACAAGGCTGTTGGGAGATGCTGGCTGGGACGGGGGAAGTGCTGGCTCAAGACTTAAGAGCATTTCCACTTATTCTTTGCTCAACTGATAATTATAATGTTTAAGAAGTAAGAAAGCACCTTGAAAAAAAATAGGAACAAAAAGCAAATTGTGAATAAAACAATTCTTCAGTTTCATAGGTTAACATAGGTTTGAGGACCGCACTAGATTATATAGCTGTTATTAGACGCATCGTGTTCATTTCATAATTGGATGTAGCGCACTCAGCCTTACTGCTGCAGGAACAGCATCAGGAATGGGGTTCAGTGTTTACCCTTTACAGTATCCACAATTATCAACAGCACACCACACAGATTACAAGCACCATCCACTTGTAACGTGGCATTTTGAATAGATAAGCAGAAGTGCAATATGGTTGTGCAGCTCACACAATGTACTGACGACACAGCTCTAGCCCCCCACCCCTCCGCACCCACCCTGCTTTTTTTCTGGGCTAAGTACAGAAATATAGAAAATAGAATCCCCAGTGGTTTTGCCAAAGTTAGAAAAACAAAACAACACAAAAACCAACTCATGGCTTGTAAAATTATATTCCCAAAGAACCTCTGAGCAGTGTCATCAGGTAATTCCAATCTTAAATCACCACTCTTGCTGGCTAAACCGCTGGCTGTCTTAACAGTCCTGTATCTTCGTGGTTTGCACCACACCATGGGGCAAGAGGTTTGATTCTCAGTCTGGAGGGACCAAGAAGAGGCTGGGAAGGAGAGGGAAGTGTTTTGTTGTTATTATTTTTTTTTCCCCTTCCTGTTGCCCGGACAAGCAGAAAGGCGCTGTTTTAAAAGCGCACTCCACCTTCGGCTGCCTGGTTCCTGGGCACGCCGGCTGCACCGTGTGGGTACGGTTTAACAAAAGCACGGGCACAGAGTACAGAATGGCACCGTTTTGATTACAGGCTTGCTTTTTAACGGAAATAAAATTTCACAGTTAACAATGAGAGGTGAAAAGTTTAAGAGGCAAAGCCGTTCCTCCTGATCGCTGACTGTTAATCAGCTTCATGGGTGGTTGCCTAAATCGGTAGATTTTTTTTTTTTTTTTACCTTGCACTACTGCCAAGATTGTAACTAATTTTTTTCCCCTGTTGTAAGAGGAGGGGTGAAAAACTCGGCATAGAAGGCAGCTGTGTATGAGTGACGTGAGGCGCTAATGCAGAGGGCAAAATTAAAATTCATGAATCTCTTCACAACCATTTGTGTAACAAGATTAAGACGGGACAGCGGAAAAGAGCGGCATTATCAGGCGTCTTACAGTCCTCCAGCTGCTCACGGTCTATTCCAACACAGTAGGGCTAAGAGGATAACACGCAGCCCGAAGGGAAACGCTGCTCCTCCGATGGGGAGCAGGAGCGGCCCAGGGACGGTGGGCTTTGGCCAGAGATGCAGAAGAAGAAAGCTGATTGCAGCTCAAGATGGGAAACTTTTAAGCCCTGACTATTAGCAGGAGGCCAACAAAAGCCGCCAAGGAGGAGGTTCCCCCAGCCTAGCCGGCCCTCAGCTTCCTGGAGCTGCGTGGAGGTGGCAGAGACAGGGCACTCACTGCCTTTGGTCACGGGCTGGGACTGAGACTCCTGAGCTCGGGGAGCAGGAACAGGGGCGACCCCATACTCACTCCCCGGCCTGCTGGTGTGTGTGTGTGTGTGTGGCAGCGGTGGGGTGTGTGTGTATGTGTGTGTGTGTGTGTGTGTGTGTGTGTGTGTGTGTGTGTGTAGGATCGTGAGTCTGATGAAAAGGGGGACACAAGGGATGAGCATTCTTGTGATAGAAGCAAGATGTCAAACTAACTGAAATAGCTCTCATTAAACACACACACACTATTTATTTATACCCTTTACCCAGGACTGCACAGCATCTTCCCTGGGTTCTACTTCCTCGGGACATCATTCGTGTGTGTGTGTGTGTGTGTGTGTGTGTGTGTGTGTGTGTGTGTGTGTGTAGGTTCACCCCACAGCCACAGGGAGACTATTTCTAAGCCCATTGTCAGCAAAGGAAAGAATTTGACTTGTAAGCAAACCTGAGGCCATTTAATTATTTAAAGAGGTGTATTTGTGTTTGGGCCGGCTCATCAGTCCGTGGTGACCTACCCAGTACACATTGGGTACAGCACACAATAGAGATGCCAGAAACATATTCAGAGGTTTTTTTAAAGTGTGCTGTGCTTAGCAGGGTAGGGCACGGCATTGGAAATCAAAGGAGGAGGCTGCCATCCACTAGAGACTGACAAGTTCTAAGACAAAGGAGGGGATGTGTGGCACCAAGGTGTCTTGCTTGTCCCATCCTACTTCAGATGTTGCAGAGAGGAGACAGGGGTCCTGGGAGGGGGGCAATGCCAAACATCTCTGCTGGTGGAAGCACCCACACCTTCGCTCTCCTGAGCTGTCACTGGGAAACTAAAAGCATCTGTGGTTCTGAAGGGCCAGAAGACGGACAGGATGTCACAGCAGCAGCAGCTGACCTCTGAGGCAGCTGCAGCCTGACTCTGAGAGGAGGCCACCTCATCCCTTTAGTTGAAGGTACTCACTCAGGAGGCCAGGAGAGACTTCCCCATCAGGTAACTTCTCAGAGCTCTTCCCTTTGTTCTGGGGAGAGGCTAAGGAGGGGAGCATTATGTTGGAGGAGCAGGTAAGATGTGAATAACTTGCCAGTTGGTTTCTGTTTTCTGACTGTGAGGCGGAGGTCCCATCCATCAGTGAGAGGATGCCATTGAACTTCCCAGCTCTCAAAGCCCCTCTCCTCCCGCCCCCACCCACCGGCTGAATGGAGCCCTAGAGACAGGAAGAAGGCGACCCATTTGTAGGAATTGAGAATAAGGGTCTCTTCTCTCGCTTGGAAGATCTGATCCGTTCTGAATATGACTTTTCAGTAGCTGACATATTTCAACATTATATCACAGTCCCGCGCAGTAAAGAATGCTATTCACATTGTGCCAGGAGAAAATTAAGGCCGGGCTTTTTTACTTTCCTGTAGTCATAGCTTGTGAAAGCGTGACAAGTCAGAGTCTCTCACCGAGGGCAGATAAGCTCAGCAAAGGGAGACTTCTGTAGAGGCACGTATAGACACACAAGAAATCCGCGTCAGGCTAGTCCCCGTGGCGGGCACCAGCAAACGTGAGAGCCCTGGAAACTTTTCCAGGAAATGCTCGCCTCTTGGTGTCCTATATTGCTCCATGCACATAAATAATAAAGAGGCTGATAACACTGCTTTATGTAAGCAGGCTTAGAACCCACTCTCAGATAAGGGCTTCTGACCTAAATCTTGTAGCGCACGCCTCAATCTGACATATAACCTCGCAACTGTGAAATTCTGTACGAGATTTAACAGTCTCAAACTGTCAACTGACCCAGCCATAAAGCAAGCAGAGATAAAGATTTACAGTCCAACATGATACAATTAGACACTCACCTTCTATTTATTTCAGTCCAGCTAAGCATTTAACCTACTTAGAAGCCGAAGGTTTTTTTTTCGTTAAAACACAAATGCGTGTTTGTCATTCACTCTAAGCCACCTCCTCTCACGTCTTGCACATGAGTCCATTATGAATGAAAAGGGTTAGTGTGTTTCAGAGAAAGGGGTAAACAGGAATGGTTTCTGTAAAATCCTCATAGACATGCAAAGATGAAAGATGGCTGTGCCGCACAGAATAACCAGATACACATAGCTGTTCAGAAGCGACACACCCGAAGAATACTTTAATCAAATATTTACGTTACCTGCCAAAACGACCATGATCTCGTCAGAATGCAGCTCGGATTAAAGTGTTATCTAGCCCAGGCAGAGAACTAACCTTGGAGTGGAAGTTTGAAATGGGCTCGTCGTAATTTTCATGTCTTTGGAGAGAGAAACCAGCTTTTTCAGCTAGATTGCAAAACTGGTTGAAAGTATTCCCTCGGCGTGGGGCAAATACCACTGCTTTCCCCTAGAACATTAAAAAAGAAATTCACACAGTTTAAAACTGGAAAGCAACCAAACACGACAACAGCCGCCAGTCAAAGCGTTTGTCTTCTCAGGTACAGATACGGAACTGTTGTTTATAGAGACATCTAAGCTGGACACATGTTCACAGAAGAATTATTTCAGGGACAGATGCAGAAAAGAATATTTCACACACAGATAGCCATGCTATACTGCAGCATTTCTAAATAATATCTATGTAATAAACAAAATGCAATGGAAGCTGTTCTCCTGAACAACATACCATAAATGTCAGAGTTTGGGGTGGCTCTCATTACTCTCTCTCCCTCTCTTTTTTTTTTTTTGTTGATATTTTCTTTATTTACATTTCAAATGTTTTCCCCTTTCCAGGTCTCCCCTCTGGAAGCCCCCTATCCCCTCCCCCTCCCCCCCTCTATGATGGTGCTCCCCCACCCACCCACCTACTCCCATCTTCCTGCCCTGGCATTCTGTACACTGGGGCATCGAACACCCTCAGGCCCAAGGGCCTCTCCTCCCACTGATGTCCAACAAGGCCATCTTCTGCCACTTATGTGGCTGGAGCTAATGGGTCCCTCCATGTGTACTGTTTGGTTGGTGGTCCAGTGAGCTCCAGGGGGTCTGGCCAATTGACACTGTTGCTCACTCCATGGGGCTGCATGGAGCCTCTCAGGAGACAGCCATATCAGGCTCCTGTCAGCAAGCACTTCTGGACATCCACAGTAGCTTCCGGGTTTGGTGTCTGTATATGGGATGGATCCCCGGGTGGGGCAGTCTCTGGAGGCCTTTCCTTCAGTCTCTGCTCTACACTTTGTCTTCTTATTTCCTCCTCTGAGTATTTCGTTCCCCCTTCTAAGAAGCACTGAAGCATCCACACTTTGGTCTTCCTTCTCCTTGGGCTTCATATGGTCTGTGAATTGAATCTTGGATATTCCAAACTTTTAGGCTAATATCCACTTATCAGTGAGTGCATACCGTGTGTGTTCTTTTGTGACTGGGTTACCTCACTCAGGATGATATTTTCAAGTTCCATCCATTTGCCTATGAATTTCATGAAGTCATTGTTTTTAATAGCTGAGTAGTACTCTATTGTGTAAATGTACCACATTTCTGTATCCATTCCTCTCTTGAGGGACATCTGGGTTCTTTCCAGCTTCTGGCTAATATAAACAAGGCTGCGATGAACATAGAAGAGTATGTGTCCTTCTTACCAGTTGGGACATCTTCTGGATATGTGCCCAGGAGTGGTATAGCTGGGTCCTCAGGTAGTACAATGTCCAATTTTCTGAGGAACTGCCAAACTGATTTCCAGAGTGGTTGTACCAGCTTGCAATCCCACCAGCAATGGAGGAGTGTTCCTCTTTCTCCACATCCTTGCCAGCATCTGCTGGCACCTGAGTTTTTGATCTTAGCCATACTGACTGGTGTGAGGTGGAATCTCAGGGACGTTTTGATTTGCATTTCCCTGATGACTAAGGATGTTGAACATTTCTTTAGGTGCTTCTCAGACATTCGATACTCCTCAGCTGAGAATTCTCTGTTCTGTTTCTCTGAATTTTAGTTCTGTTCCCCCCCCCCACCCACCCCTTTTTAAAAATAGGGTTATTTGGTTCTCTGGAGTCTAACTTCTTGAGTTCCCATTACTGTTTCATACTGCCAACACACGACACAGCTCCAGGACATGTGGTAACCAGTTCGTATACATGTTAATCGACTAGAAGATGAGGTGCCAGCCTACTCTCCCTGGGATCCGTGAGCACAATCCGTGCTGAAGCGTTCTCACGTTTCAGTCCTGCTCCCGAGTCTTTTCTGTGACTTCTGGTCTGGGACAAGGTTCCAAGACTTAGGTATCCTACCTCAGTGAATCCCTCGGGAAGGTCCACACTGTAACGGGACAACTCACTACAGCAGTCAAATGGAAGTGGGACCATGCAGGCAGGCGGGCGTGTCTAAACAGCCACAGAATCTGGAGAGGGCTGTGGTCATGAAGAGAACCTGAGTAACATGTACATGGACTTCAGAAAGCTGGTGTGACAGGACAGTTCATAATGACTCTTTACTGATAACTGGTTGCATGTTATTCACACCCCCCTTCCTGTAGCATGTATACAGAACAGCCCAGTTTCTGAATCTAAATCTCTCCTCATTAAACAGAAACAGGTACCTGCATGCTTCTGTTAACTCTATGCCATTCCAGGTTCTGAGAAAATTATTAAATATATTCCAGTTCCTTTTTTTTTTTTTTTTTTTGGTTGTTGTTTGAGGTAGTGTCTTATTATGTAGTCCAGGCTAGCCCTAAATTTGCGTTTCTCCGGCCTTTATGTCCTGAGTTCTATAGTTGCAGGTATGGGTTACCATGCCTAACTTCTTCAAGTTTCTTATGACAGGAAGTTATCATCCACACCTACCAAGCATCTGCTGGAGTGTGTCAGACCCATATGGGCTCAGCATCTATATATACAACTCCTCTAGTCTCTACCCTGTGAATACACTCTCAGGTCTGTTTTACAGGATGCTCAGAAACCTGGATAACTGGCCTAGGGGGCAAACCCATATTTGATTAGAAGCTCACTCACCTGCCTCTGCCATGGCTACCCTTTCTCTCTATCCCATAGTGTCCTCATTAGCCACAGTGATGACAGTGATCATGACAGCTACCACCACAATAGCTGCTTCACGGGCCTTCTTCCATCCCTTTGACACCCCTCTCTATAGCCTTGTAGATTAGGCATTGCACTTTACAGATAAGTAAACATGCAGAGGAGGGTGTGGGAAGCAGTAGGAGCCGTGGGGCAGAAAGAACCCTGGACTTCCAACAAGGATCCCCACCATCCGACAGCCGACAGCCGTGGCATCAGCACAGTCAGCATCAGCACCACCAGGACCGCTCCCCATCCATCAGAGAGCTGGAAGGGCATTGGAGGTGGTTTCCTCTGATCTCTCAATCCTGCACACAAGAACCTGCCGAACTTGCTCATCGGCTAACGGGAAGGACGGAGCTGCATGGCCTTTCCGTTTTCCCTTCCAGCGAGCTGACAGGCTCAAAGGAAGGGAATGTAAAAATAATTTGAACAGCAAGGCTACTCAGACTTAAGATTGGGTAAAATCCATACCACTCAACCATTGCTCTGAGAATGCTCACCCCATCCCACTTACCTGCCCTGGACACCAAGGTGCCTCCACACTGTGTTTACCTATACACACGCACACCCTGGCGCATAGTTACGGCAGTATCCATCATGCCACCACACTTGAGGTTCTGTCAGCCTCTCCAATATTAATTGCTATTTTCAGGCAGTTCTCAAGCTTAGCAGCAAAAATTCATTTTTATGTGAAACTAGATATAATACTCGGTCTCAGCAGGAGAACACAGGTCTCCCTTTATTCTTTTTTCTTTTCTTTTTTAAGGGGCGGGGGAAGGAGGGACTATCAGTTGGGTCCGTTGGTCACTTCACTCATTGCAAAGCACTGGCTGCCATGCAAGAGTTTTGAATAATGGAAGCTGATTCATTTTGAAGTCACCTGCAAAGATTGCCATACAGTTTATAGTTGAGGTTTCTTTACAGCTATCATTTCGGCTGTATATCACAGGATTTCAGGGTGACAGCATTCTTGGTTGAGTTGATGTTTGTATTCACAAAGTGTGCACCTCCCACGTCCCACTCACTGGTGGGTTGGGAGTGGAGTGGGTGGTTAGGTTAAGAAGTGTTTTCTGACTAAACATTATGCTTCTGCTTAAGGGTCAGCTTACCATCTATGACTAACAAATATATTCAGAATGGTAGCACCCCTCCCCCTCCCCTCGACTCTCGCCCCATCAAAGCTTTAGCTTCGTTCTTGGTACTCATTGTCACAGACACACACTATACCCTCGTTTGCTATTGCCGGACTCCTCTGGCTGGACTGCGAGCTCCATGACAACAGGGGCTTCTGACGCTCTGTGCAGGGCACTTCCTCGGTGCCTAGCAGGTAGTAGGCACTCAGTCAACATTTGCTGAAAGAATAAACTCAGTCCAGGTGCTGAACAATCTAAAGACCACCAGTCTGAGAGTCTGAAGGCCACATTCTGTTGCTTAGTCTTTTGAACAGATTTTCTCCATGAGACTTTTCTTACGGAAACCAGCTCTAGGGCGGGTCTGCAGAGGGCACCTAACTACCCAATCCTGTACTCACACAATGAGGAGGAGGGAGAGTGGTGTTGGTTCACAGTTAGTTGTGAGTTTTAAGATGGTGTTTTCCTTTTGCTGAATACAGATACTTTGAGCTGTCGATTCATGTCTAGGAGGGTGATAGGGGATCATCCATCCATTCAGTGATATCCACCAGCCTCTGCCCCATGCTGTAGTGAGGGCTTCTAAAGCCGGGCCCCCTGCCTCCCAGTGTCCACAGGGGAGCAGGGCGTGTCTATGGGGGAACTACAGCTGATGAATATGGCTTATGATTTGGCTGCAGAAAGTCAAAACAAGAAACATAAGATAAGTCTAAAACTAGCATATCACCCTATGAAAATCATTTTCAATTTACCAAAGTGCAACTTCCTAAGCATTCAGACACGGCGGTCATTTTTAAAATTCAGAATGAACACTTGGGTGGAATATAACATTTGACTGATGGGCAGAGACCCCAGGGCATTCGCTTATCCCTGGAGAGAGAAGTCCCACTTGGCAACAGAGACGCTGTTTACACGATGAGGTCCGCTGTTCTTGTGCCAGGCTGCTCCATACTCCCGTGGGGGAAATAAGGGTGCTTCAGATTCATTTAAGAAAGGAATGTGCCAGGGGCTGGAGAGATGGCTCAGCAGTTAAGAGCACTGACTGCTCTTCCAGAGGTCCTGAGTTCAATTCCCAGCAACCACATGGGTGGCTCACAACCATCTGTAATGAGATCTTACTCCCTCTTCTGGTGTGTCTGAAGATAGCGATATACCCACATTAAATAAATAAATAAATAAATAAATAAATAAATAAATAAATCTAGAAAGAAAGAAAGAAAGAAAGAAGAAAGACAAACAGAAAGAAAGAAAGAAAGAAAGAAAGAAAGAAAGAAAGAAAGAAAGAAAGAAAGGAGGTGCCATGCCCCTGAGATCCCTTCACACCTTCCTCCTCCAGGTCACCAATTATTAAACACTGATCATATGGTTAAGTGCTTAGTTTTATTTACTTGGTTTCTGACATGCAGCTTTTGCTCACTTCTGCCCCTCTCCCTCTCCCTCTCCCCCTCCCTCTCTCCCTCTCCTCCCTCTGCTCCCTCTCCCTCTCCCTCTCCTCCCTCTCCCTCTCTCCCTCTCCTCCCTCTCCCCTCTCCCCTCTCCCCTCTCCTCCCTCTCCCCTCTCCCCTCTCCCCTCTCTCCTCCCTCTCCCTCTCCTTCTCCCTCCCCCCCCTCGTTCACTCTTGCCTCCTTTTCTGGCTTCTCCTTCTTCTCCTCTCTCACTAGCCTTGTCAGTAACCCCAGGCTTCTGCCTACTTTTTCCTTCATGTATGGTATAATTCTAGGCAGTTGCACTCAAGTCCACAGCTTCAATTATCCCTTAAACATCAGTAACTTCCAAGAATATAACTGATCTAGCAACGGCATTCACCTTTGTGAAGGGTCCACGCCCATCGTTCCGGGTGCCTCCTCATCTCTGCCCGTGGGATGGTCATCTGAAAATATCTTTAACCCATTCTGCTTAATGTGGAATGTAAGCCTTGGCTCCAAACCTTACCGTTCGTTCTTAAAGCAATAGTTATCAAAGCCAGTGCACCCAGGGATTCACACACACACACACACACACACACACACACACACACACACACACACACACACACACAGCTGAGGGAACCAGTGCATTGCCAATGTGTTCTTTCTTTTCTTTTTTCTTGTTCTTCTGCTTCCTCTCTTGTCTCTCCTCCTTCTCCTTCTCCCTCCCTCCCTCCCTCCCTCCCTCCCTCCCTCCCTCCCTCCCTCCCTCCCTCCCTTCCTCCCTCCCTCCCTTTCTTTCTTTTTGGGTGCTGGCTCTTGAACCCAGCTTTGTGAATGGCATGTGCTCTAGCACTGAACTACATCTCAACCTTATTTTCATCTCTTTTCCTGGGACGCAGGCGAGACACTTTGACCAAAGAGTCTTTCCAATAAAATGGGGTTTGGAAACCCCCGAGATGTATTCTGACTTCTTAGGATGGCAGACAAAGCCCCATGTGACCTGGCTCCCATCCATACCTACAACTGTCCCTCGGCCTTCCATGCTTACTTGGCCCTCTAGTCAAACTGAAGCCATCACAGCTGCTGTGTTCTTCCGTGCATCTCCTTGTCTGTAAACTTGCAAACGCTCCTCAGGCTACGGGACCTCTCCGACCTCCACTGTTCTTGCCTGCCTGGTAAACTCTTACTCATCCCTCAACACCCAGGCCAGATGCCCTGCTCCTTTGAGGCCTTTTCTGACTTTCTCTGGCCTCTACATTCTGTGCCTCCCCAGGCAGTTATTTCTACCCCCTGCCGCCTTAGGTTGTCAGCCTTTGCCCTTGTGTCTCACAACCATCTGCAGCTGCTTGCTCCCCTGGGGTAGGGGTGTGCTGTTTCTTCCTGTCTTCTGGCCCCACCTCTGTACTGGGCATCCAAGAGGCATGCAGAAACTGAATGTCCACTCCACACTGTCTTTGGTTCCATTACCTCCTAGATGGAGAAGTCCATGGAGAACTGGGTCCGTGGCGGACCCCCAAGGGGCTTTGCTTTTCTCAGAGTCCCCTTTTCTCCAATCTGGCCCCTTGGCAGTATTTGAGTGACCACACCACTGCTCGTAAACATTCAATGGCTCTCTATTCCTTCCCTGATAAGGCCCTGTCTCTTCATCACAGTACAGTCGGCTTGACAAAATGGTTCCCCAGAGTAACTTTTAGCTTCCGCCCAAGCTCCAAAGTGGACAGAGTTAAGCCAAAGCACATTGCAGGCAAACACTGTGTTTGCCCACTCTGCACAGGTGAGCAAGCGCACTCCTTCTGGTGCCTCTGAGATGGCTTAGGTAACCCTCCTACGGCCTCCAGCTCCCCTCTGCTTCCTCCTGGCTCCTCACTCCTGGTCTGCCCTCGCTTAGTTATACTGCCAGTCGCTCCTGTGTGACTCTACTCTGCCATCCTGCCTTACAATGCCCCTCATTCTAGATTCTAGATTCACAGCTCCACACTCTGGAGCACAGGGCCAGGCAGACCACAGTTACTTAGCTAGTATTTCATCAAATAAAGCCATCAGGCCTGTTCAACCTATGGCCTGTGGCCCACTTGTAGCAGCTGGTAGCCCAGAACAGCTCTGAATGCTGCCCAACAGAAAATCCATAAACTTACTGAAAATATTCTGAGAATTTTTTTTTTTTTGAGTTAGAGGACTCGATTGTGCAGCTCACGAGCGTGAATTCTGTAGACGACAAACACCTTCATGCTGTAATGTCAAAAGAGACCAAGTGGGCTCTTGGGGGTAGAATAACTGAAAAGGCCAGCATCCGTATAGAAGTACTTCCTGTACTCCAGTGTTTCGTTATACGGCCTGGGCAGGCCTTGAATTTGCCATATAGCCCAGACTGCCTGGATATACCTGCATCTTAGAGCATCTCACATCTACTGAAGGCGGAAATTCAAAAGCTTCATACAGCTGGTAAGGACACCAGCAGGCTGCATCTTTCACTGAACAGTGCGGTGTATCACATCACTACAACAGATCTTTGATTCTGGGGAAGCCCAGAGCCTGTACCTCATAGCCTGGTACACTGTGAAGAGTACAGGGTTGTACATGCTGAATCAAGGCCCCTGGGAAAGCACTTCTGGGCTGGGCCCATGTTCTTAAGCCTTAGAGCCACCGTGGAGCTCTCTGTTGTTCAAGTCCATGTCTACCCGGAGGTGAGCTAGGAGTGGCTGAACGGCTCCTCACCTCCTCACCGAGAGCTGGTGAGGATCCCAGTGGGAAGGAATTTCCTGCTGTGGTTTGCAGGATAGCTTTAGTCACCACATGGAGCCCACTCCTCATACATGTCAAAAATTTCCCTGAGACAGACAAAAAAAAAAAAAAGATGTTTGTACAGATGTAAACACAGATGTTAGATTTTTTAAAAAAAGGTTTCTTTATTTTATGTATATGAGTACAGTGTCTTCATGCACACCAGAAGAGGGCATCAGATCCAATTACAGATGGTTGTGAGCCACCATGTGGGTGCTGGGATTTGAACTCAGATCCTCCATAAGAGCAGCTGGTGCTCTTAACCGCTGAGCCATCTCTTCAGTCTGAGACGTTAGATTTTTAAAAGGGTGAGGAAGTCAGTCATTAAGAAGAAATTACTCTTCTAAAATGGGGGCAGGAGGTTTCCAGCTACAGGACTCCCTGGACATAGGCAGGGCTCTGAGGAGCATGTGACTCCTGGTTCTGAAGAAGGCTATATGAATTCCACAGTGACATCTAAAGTATTTATTGTTGTTGTTGTTGTGTGCATACGTACACCTGAGTCAGAGTCGTGAGTCAGAGAACAACTTTCTGTCTGTTTTTTATGCAGCCCTGGCTGTCCTGGAACTGACTCTGTAGACCAGGCTGGCCTTGAACTCATAGAGATCCGC
The DNA here is from genome assembly GCF_978045245.1 of Mus caroli. Lineage (NCBI taxonomy): Eukaryota > Metazoa > Chordata > Mammalia > Rodentia > Muridae > Mus > Mus caroli. The sequence goes on from NW_028227273.1 coordinate 9,365,842, forward strand.
CTGCCTCTGCATCGGGAATGCTGAGACTAAAAAACGTGCGCCACCTCTGCATCCAGGCTTTGTTCGTTTGTTCTTGAGGATAATGTTCTGGTCTCCTCCCTCCATCATGGTTGCAGCGAGTTGGACTCGGGTCAGCAGGCTTGCATGGCCAGCACTCTTAGTTGTTGAACCATCTCACTGACCACAGTGGTGTTTCTGAGCTGGGAACAACCAGCTGGGGTGCTATCTGCGTCGTCGCCTGCCTGTGGTGCCCCCACTGCCTGGCTGTCCTGGCGGCCCTCTGGGACACACAGCCCCTTTAGAAGGACATTAGCAGGTGCCATTTGTCGGCTGTCGGTGCTGTTCAACGTGCAGGCTGCTCTGGCTGGGTTTCCAATTGCTTTCGGGTCTTCTGTATAGGCCATGACTGTTGTCACAGACTTTAGGGAACATGGCCTTAAGCAGACACCCCGTCAATCATCATCAAGGAGAAACCACTCGTCAGCAGGGAAGACCAGTGGGGAGCGCTGATTCTTGGAATGAGTAAAATTTACTGATAGCACTTTTTTCCCCCCTAATGTCTCTCTTTTCTGGAGAGTTCCTTATAGTACTCGGACAGAAGCCAACTGCATATGTAGTTTGGTTTTTTTGTTCTTCCTCCCTCAGAGTCGAAGAAAAAAGTCTGTTTCAGGCTGGTGGCGTTTTTGATTCCCTGATGGAATCTCAGGCCTGGTATGGTGACTCTACAGGCTCTGGGACTATGCTGCTGAGGACCCAGGGTCAGCCACTGCTGTTGGGACATGCCTCCCCCCACCCCACTCCCCACCCTCGTCTATTTCCCCACATGTAGGACTGCTCCATTCTAAGAGCAGAAAAGCATGGAATACTTCTTGTTTTCCTGTTACATTTGTTTCGGGATCCTCTGATACCCAAATGGTATTCTGGTCAGGTCGAACCAAGTCAAGACACACCTCAAAGGTACAAAAGCTTGCTTCTTCCCGCAGCCTGGCACCCAGACCCGCTTCCATGTTGCAATTATGGAACTCTCACGGTTGTAGCCCCGGCTCTCTTCCTACTTAGGAGGACCATCTGCAGTAAAAGGTATCATATGCCCCCAGTAGGCAGTGCCCGCGGGAGCAGTTGGGTTCTGCTGTACTGGGGGCCCCTGTGTAGCAGAAAGCAGCAAGCAGAGATGGTCATGTGCAGAGATCCCTGGGTCTGGGTGAGGAAATAGCCTTCCCTTCCTGACAGCTTTTCTCAAAGCCCTTGCTTGGCAAGTGCTTTCCGTACCGTGCCCCTAAGTGCAGTCAAGAAGTTTCTCAGCCTTCCAGCCGCTCGCACCACAGTGGATCGGCTTCTCTCATTTTACACGGAAGAAGCTGAGGAGAGGAGAAATTGAGGTTTCCAGAGGATGAAACCCACCAGACAGAGGCTGGAAGTGACCCTTTGCTTTCCAGCTCCAGAGTTTAACTGTGCCTGTCCTGGTAAGTAGAGCTTAGGGTCCTGGCGCTGAGAGGTCCTCTAGGAGTGTGGATAAACTCTCAGCGTCCCCTTGTTGGGAACAAATGTGCAACGACAGGAGCTTCAGAGACTGTTGGTACTGAAATGGACCCGACACACTGAGCTTCCCATCAGACAGGCCGCCATTTCTTCTCAGAGTCACTGTTTCCTGTTTCCTCAATAGCTGGTAGAGCGATAGAAAAGGCCAGCTGTTATCCTGGAGACTTACTGTCTTTGTATGTCATCTAGGCAGGCCTTGAACTTGCCAACCTGTCCAGGCTGCCCTCAAATTCATAACCCTGTCCCATCGGCCTCCTGGATGTTGGGCCTACAGGTGTGCATCACCACATTCCAGCCATCACAGTGTCTCTTCCAGGAGGCCATTCTGGGAACTCTTGCTCTAGGGATTCCTGCTCGGACCCTGAGAGCTGGCAGTACCCTATGTTGAACCATCAGAATCTACCAGTGCACCTCCATCTTACGTCTCTGGTGGACACGTATACTATGGTCATATGCTGGGCCACACAACCATGGAGGCGTTGTCTAGGTTCAAAATAAACATACACTTAGCTTTAATTGTAATGTAGCCATTGCATGTGATCTCAGTCTTGAAGTGTGACTCAGTGGAGAAGTCTGTTTGAAGTCTGAGAGCCAGCCTTGAGAGAGAGGTCTCCCCGCTACTCTGTGGGAAGCCCCAGGCCCACCAGCACTGGGGGTCTTTATTGCCTGGTCCACGTGGCCCTTCTAGGATCCAGTGAATAATGGAGTCCAGGGTACTTAAGTCCCCTGTCTCTACCGACCTTAGAGTCTGTGTGACAGTTTCATTAAGTCCATACGTTATTCATTACTTCAGACTTCCTCTCTGATAGTGGGCGCCCTGAACTTTAAACCAGAACACTCAGTGGCCTTGGGCGGCAGCAATCCTATGAGGAACCTAGGTAAAGCAGGAAGCCTACTGCTACTTGTAATGCTGCAGGCTGGGTTTGACCTTAGCCTCCTGCCTGAAGCCTGTAGATGTGTCACCTGCTCCAGGGCTTGGCCTTGGCCTTTTTGGCCACAAGGTTAAGAACTGGCTGTCAGTCAGTGGGGGCATTGCTGTCCAGGCTCAGAGTGGGCTGTGTGGAGCCATACTTCAGACGGGGAAGAGCATGGTTCAGGGTTTAACAGCCATAAGAGGGCCTGGAGAGATTCTAGTCCAATCTGCACTTAGGTCTATTCATAGCTTGGGCAGTTTTCTATTGTAAATCATGCAAATCTGCTGCAAAATGGAGTATTTGCCACAAACAGGCTTTGAAGGGGTGTTGGTGATGGTGAAGTGCTGTTTGTGTCGTCTGAGATCCCGGAGTCCTTGAAAGCATTGTGATTATGTATGAGACATTTTCATAGAGGCTCTGCATCCGAGCATCTCCGTGCCCTCTCCGAGAATCTTGGTCTCGCACATGCTCACAAGCGTCCTCCAAGGCTAACTGGGGAGATGAAGAGGCCCAGGAGAGGCTCAGCATCCCTTCTGCTGCCCTCAACTTGGGCGGCCTCGTCCGTGCGGCGGCAGCCAGCAGCAGCTTGGCACATGTCCCTTCCTTGCCTCAGGACCCACTTCCCACTTCAGAAGCAGAATGGAGAAGGCCGGTTTAATTGATTTGATTGCCACTTACAAAGCCTTGCTCCTCTGAGAGGCCTATTTAAAGTTTCTGAACTAGAGAGAGATAAGGAAATAGAAAGCAATAGTGTAAAAAGCAAATGGATGATTATCAAATTGCTCTGGGAGCCTTCGGTGTGAGAAAGATATAAAAGAAAGATTGAAAGGTATTAGTCTCCAAGTCTCACTGAGGTCACAAGGCTAGAGTCTTTCACAAAAGACTTCGGAAACAAAACTTTAGAAAATACATGGACACACACACACACACAAACAGCAGTCATATCCAATAACTGCGACTTCTTATCTTCGATTACACTAAGACCGTTAGCCTATTTTAAATTCCCGTGGCACTGCAAAGAGTCTTATGTATTTGTAAGTTTTTTTTTAAATGCATGAGCTTTAAACTCGCTTTCTTACTTTAAATAGATGTATATTAACTCTCCGTTTAGTCTACAGGACCTCCTAGCCTAGTATAACAGCTCAACAAAATAAGAGTGGATACAAACTCTGTAATTTACTCGCAGGCATAAATGGGTATATAAATGTAAAAATGTGCACAATATTTTATGCCATGCTTGGCTTCATTGTGACCTAATATTTATAATATGTAAATAATGGCTTCCTTTAAGAGCAAAGAACTTTTAATATACAGATTCATCTAAAAGTCATTTTTTTCTTTGATATAAACAGAAATAAAAAGGAAGAAAGTAAGCTTACGCGATAAATGACAATGACAAAGGTTACCACGGAAGGGATTTAAAATGACAGAAGTCAACATAAAAATTTCAATATCATAATTCTACTTTAATATGAAGATACTGTTATCAAAGGGAAAGACTCCAGAAATTCTTTGATAAAAATCATCTCACACTATCTTTGAAGCCGTTTCATTTATTTTACTACCCTTGGTGTTCCTTATCGGAAGGCCAAGGGTAAGAAGTTTCCTAGTTATGATTAGGAAAGAGCCTGATAGATCAGAAGACCCAATTGAAGTTGGACATAATAAATATTAAAGTATTACATGACATTAATCCCGCCATTCCATTACTCTCCCCATCTCTGTGTGCAGACTAATTATTCTGTAGCCAGTGTTCAGGAAAAAAAAAATAGAAACATACTTACTGTGGGCTGGAGTAATCTCTTTATGGCATCAACAAGGCTGGCTCTGTACTGGTCCAGAAACAGGCTGACATTGAGAAGAGAATAGAATCCAGATTAAACTGGGCCTCTAAGCCTAATGATACCGATGTTGATAAGTACACGGCTAATTACACATTTACACAACACCAGAGAAAGACTGTTCCTGTCTGCTCGCTCAAGGTCTTGCTGGGGCTATGTTTAAAAAGGAGATACTGGGATCAGAGTTATCCAATGATAACATGGCGTCCAGTTATCAAAGTCAGAGTCCATACCTCACTGTGCTGTGTTAATGTCACAGGGAAATTTTCCAAGATTTTTTTTTTTAATGAGTGTCACCTGGTAGAGATAGAACACTTGGTACTTCCTTTAGTTAGGGCCCAGTGTCCAGTAGACCAGAGGTGCCCACCAGGACCACTGTGAGGCTGCCCTCTGAGAGCAAACCACCAGCCCCATGCACCAAACCACTGGGACAATATTGGGGATGAAGGAGGTGGACTTTAGTGATTTCCAATAGCTTGAACATAAGACACAAGGCAAGCCCCAGGAGCCAACAACCTCCAAAGCTCAGCTCTGGCCATGCGAGTGGGGGCTGCGGTAATTCAAGGGTTTCCTTCCCTTCGCCCTCTCTGCTGGGATTTCTCGTCCTCCTCCCCCTCCTCCTCCCCCTTCACAGGCCTTTGCTTTTGTTTCCTGTTGTCTGTTTGGTTGAGTTACTCTGACTTATCTTCAGCACAAACCGGTCTTCTCAAACCGGTTTAGAACACAGTTTCTTCCTCTAAACAGATGTGCCCGAGACTCAAGTGTGGGTCACCCAGCAGATGGTGGCATGTTAACTTCCACAGTTCTATGGCTGAACGTGTCCCCTCTATAGTCTTGGGCTGTAGACTCGACCTCTGAGGTGACTGGATTGGTGCTATTTTGTTCTGCCATAGAAGATACAGGGTCCCCTCCTGCTAGAAGACTCGACATTCAAGGCACTAGCTTAGAAGAAAAGATGAAGTACTTATCTCACCCCATGGTTCTCAACTTGTGGGTCAAGACCCCTTGTGTGTGTGTGTTGGCGGGGGGGGGGGGTGGTGGGAGTTAAATGACTATTTCATGGGAGTCGCCTAACACTGTGAGGAAACACAGGTATTTACGTTATAATTTGTAATAGTGGTAAAATTACAGTTATAAAGAAGCAACACAAATAACTTTATGGTTGAGGATCACTCTAACATGAGGGACTGTATTAAAGGTTTGCAACATTAGGAAGGGTGAGGACCACTGTCCTAGACTCTCAGACTGTGAACTATATTGTTGGTCTTTAGAAATTGTTCAGTCTGTACTCCTTTGTAACAGCATAGACTTCAGTGAGCGATCTGAGCATTTATGAAACCCAAACAAAGGTTTCCCAGGGGGTTGTGGTATGGAGGAGTGGAAGTGTCTACTGCTAGAGGAACACGGAGCTGAGTTCTCTGCCTGACATCCTGTGGTCCTCACAGAGCTGAGTTCTCTGCCCGACGTCCTGTGGTCCTCACAGCATCTTGACGAGGGCTCTGGGCACAGCTAGAGTACTCTGCCAAGACAAAGCAATGCTTCTGGACTGGGTCAACACTACCAACTGGGAGGGGCTGCTTCTTTCTGAGCTCCATATCAGGATCCATCATTCGGTGAGGATGAGCGCTCAAGGTCAGAATAGATAGCTGATCTCTCGAACACACAGGCTGTGGGTGCTGAGGCTCTTGTCCGCTCTCAGATAGCAGGAAGCAGGAGTGTGTGATTCAGGTTTAATGAAGTTCTGGCTCAGACCTTTCTATGTGACCATGGGTAATGTGCTGTATTTAAGCCCACGGTTAATTTTTTTTTTTAATCAATAAAGGTCCACCTATGTGGCTGTGGTGGCTATCAAATTAATACATGTTAATTCACAGTTGTTGTAGATGTCTGTCATATGAGGGACAATATTCTGTATTGGGACTAAGCTTAAGATAGACCAAGTTCAACTCACAAACCTTCATTCAGAGTTCATTTATGCCTCGTGGCTCAGAGCGTATCTAGATGATGCTGTCTCTACTGCCCGAGGCGGCTCATTGAGGCCCTTGAGCTGGAGCAAGCTTACATCCAGTGTCTGCCTCAGTGACCCTCTACAGCTTGCTCAGAGGCCTTGCTCAGGGCTCCTGGTCTGCATCAACATTTGGGTAGGACGTTTGCCTACACAGGTGCTCTTCCACTTTGACGAGTCCCCTCTTGGGAAGGGGGAGCAAGAGCTGGGCGTGGTGGTACATCACTATCATGAATCTGAGACTGGTCTGGTTTGCCCTTTCTGAAGGGAGGAGGACGTGATGGAGGAGAGAGAGGAAGAGGGAGAGAGACCAGTTGATTCTGAAGTAATCAAGGTCGAGGACTAGACCCAGGGTCTCACACATGCTAACCGAGCCCTTTACCACTAAGCCGTATCTTACCTCCTCACGGGGAAAGGTGCTTTGAGCAACGGAAACATTGGCCAGTGGCTCTTCTTATGATGAGCAGTATACTGACTAGGTGGAACTTCCTTTCCACCCAGCAACCAGGACAACCTGGGAAAGCATTATCTTTTACAAAGCTGCATCCTTCTATCCTCGGACAAAGAATATGTCTAATTTAAATGCTACAAAAATGTTCCACCACGTCACGTTCAGCAGTGAATCCTAATCCTTAGAGACTGATAAGCAGCACACCAGATTGGGACTATGTCTTTTTCTAGACACTCCACCTCATTCTTTAGAGAGGTGAGATAATCTCTGCAGTTTGCTATTGTTGGCAGGCTGACTGTGTGGGTTACGTAGGCCTCCAAGAGACCTACATAAGACCTCTGGCTGGCTGGATACGCAGCAGCTCAGCAAAGGACTGTTCTTGATTTATTTCTGCTCTCCCTAAGAGCTGGTGAGACTGAGGGGAAAGGGACGAACAGCACACGCGCTGCCGCCAGCTGAGCCCCCGGCGTGCCCTTACAAAGCGCTCTCCCCACTGTGCGTTCAAAATGGTGACAAAGAGGTTAACATCAGAGCAAACTGCAAAGTGCAGCTTTAACACCCGGAACGCACGCGTTCCGAACACAGTCATTTCAAAGGTAATGGCATCTACCCCATCGTTCCAAATCAAATTTCCCAAAAGTAATTCTTGTAGTCCTCTGAAAGATCTTTATTCCAAGCAAGCTCACTTTTCTACTTAGCTTCGATGCAGAATTCATAACGCTTTGTGGGGTACGTCATATGAGCAATTTCAATGTGCTTTAGTGGGAGTGATATGTAATCTCCTGAAAATTCACCCCTTAAATAAGTCCTAATGGCTCGGAGAACAGCAGTAGCTTAAGTGGATCTATTTAAAAAGGCTGAGTGGGTCAGTGATGGGGATGGAGGTACCTTCTAACTCACCCTTCAGTTACAGATCAAAATACCCTGACAGTCCAGTTTGGCCGTTAAATCAATCTCTCTCTCTCTCTCTCTCTCTCTCTCTCTCTCTCTCTCTCTCACGCACACACCTCTAGGCCATTGCCTGTGGTAGCAACAATTGCTTTGTTCCATTGATCTGAATCAGATATTCTGACAAAGGAGAGGTGAATCCGTCTCCTCATCTCCTTAAGAATCTCAGCTGTACGCAGAGCCTGGAGCTCCTACAGTCCCTCTCCTCCAGAAATTCATTCAGACAGAGCGTCAGGATGCGACCCTTTTTGTCGGTCTGCACAGAGAGGGAGACTCCTATGCAGTCTTCCCGGTGAGATGCAATGCATTAGATTTTACTTTCTTTTTTCTTTCTTTCGGTTATTTATTTATTTTTTGGTTTTTTGTTGTTTGTTTTGTTTTGTTTGTTTGTTTTTCGAGACAGGGTTTCTCTGTATAGCCCTGGCTGTCCTGGAACTCACTCTGTAGACCAGGCTGGCCTCGAACTCAGAAATCCGCCTGCCTCTGCCTTCCGAGTACTTTCATGGAGAGACAGCCTCTCTTGGCATTCAGGAACCTATTTTGAAGGATGTTCTAACCTCACTTGGCTCTGCCCCTTTAGTTGTGAAATTCTGGGTTCTTCAGGGATTACCACAGAGACTCAGACTTCCCGGGTGAATGCATTGGAGCTGAGCCCTTTCCAGGGGCAGGGCTGCTGAGCTGTGCACAGGCTGCCCGTCACCGCAGTAGCTGGAAGACCAGGAACTTTTAGAGAACATGGCATTTGCCTTTTGAGGGAGGGGGGAAAAATAAACCTTTCTCACAAAAACAACTTAAAAGCCAGAACATTTCTTCATCATTTGGAAACAAAAACAACGGGGGAAAGGGAGCAGCCTGTAGTATGTGACCGGTATAAACAGGCCTAGAGCACAGTCAAGGGGGCCTGCCAAGGCAGGTAGGATGACAGGCCGGACCAGGACCTGTTCCCACTCCTCTCCCAAGCCTGCAGCTTCAGATACACAGACCCACTAACAGCCCTGTGCATCCAGTCAGGCAGCAGGTAGCTTTGCGGGCGTGCTTTCTGAGCCTGTGACAATTCAAACTCACAAAGCCACTTCCATATTTGCAGAACTACAACAAACTGGAGAGCCATCAAATGGGTAAAGATAAATGAACACAGTCCTTGGGTTGAAAGAAAAAAAAAAATCTTACGTCCAGACTCTTAGAAGCAGAGCCTGGAAAGGCGGGCTAAGAATTAGCAAGTGCTTGCTCTTCCTGAAACAGCAAGGGCGGGCTGGACTACATTCCCGCAGAACAGAATGCTTTTATTAACCTTAACAGCGAATAAGTCAATGGAGGAACTTAATAGGCAGGCTTCCCCTACCCCTGTTGTTGAATATTCTAATATTTTGATGTTTGTCAATAGCTCCCCCCTTTTTTTGTAGGTGTGGCTGTACCTCCACGTTTCGCTCGGCTTATTTCAAAGTTGACATTTTACAAGTTATTCAGGAACTGTTGAACCATGAAACTATTTTTCATTGTCAAAAATGCTGAATGGTGAAATAATGACTAGCTTTCACAGTTTGCCTCTTTATTTTATAATGTAGCTGAGTGACTAAATTTGGATCGGGACGAAGGGACTGTCTCCTCTGGGAAATGAGTTATTCCCCCCCACCCCCACTGCCCACAGGTTTATGAGCATTTGAATGTAAATATAGGAATACGTGAATGATTTAAGAACATAAACATATCACCGCTTGCCATAATCACGTGCATTTTCCTTGAAGCACAGTGTGGGTTTGGAACAGGCTTGTGAATGGAGCTTGTTTTCATGTAAATGAGATCCAGAAGTGCCACTGGTTAGCCATTCAGCAAATCAGACAATGCCACCCTCGCTGGAAATGCTTCAGTAAGAATTTAATCCATGTACCTAATATTCACACTTCAGCTCATGCCTCCTCTTCCTGTGGCCCACTCCAGATCCCATTCACGGACGGTGATAAAGGGTGGCGTGAGACTTAACGTGATCTATTTAAGTGTGGCGCTGCTTTCTGCCATGGAATACTTTGGGTTTCAGCTTGGGGGCAGCGTCCACAGAGAGCTTTTTTCTACCCCTTTGCGACATCCTAAATAATTCAGCACACCCCACTTGCCCCACAGAGCCAGCATCCATGTAATAACTCCTGTGGGACAGCACCAAACCGAGTGGGTGTAAGGGACGCGTGGAACCCCGCACTTCACTGCCGGATGACGGCGCGGAGATTGCACATCACTGTACTTTCCAGGTGTCTAAGCAGCTTGCCCATCTCCCTGCACATGAAGAGAGACCATTTCCAAAGCATTTCTTTTGGAAATACTATCACCGGCACCGTAAGAGTAGCTTTAATGTTTTACATTTACAAATGGGAAATTACAGACGGGCTGACATTCTGGCACTTATAACACCAGGGGGAAAAAAACTTAACCATCGATTCATGCATAGAAAAAGCCATTTATAAAATGAAGCCTCGGGCGTTTACTTCATTTGAATCCATAAATAATTCTTCCATGGCTACCAGATGTGTGTGTGTGTGTAAGACTGTATTGTGTTATATATCTGTAATGAGAGCCTTCGACCAAATATGTACCTTGTTTATCAATTCTATAAGACCCTGTTGTTGGGGAGGTGGGAGGGGAAGGTATTTTTTTAAACACATTGTGCAGCTATTTTTAACCTAACTGAGAACATTAATCAGGAGGAGCTTAACTCCTGTTTCCTCCGCTGGTTCCTCTGGTACAAACGGGATGACACGGGGTGGGTGTCCACGGCACCAACATGACAAAGCCAGGCTGTGCTGATATTCGTGTGCAGGAGGATTTAACTGTAAATCTCCCGGCCAGACCCACCTCTCCCTCATCATCAGAGCCCACTGAGTGACCTGCATCTGAACCTTCACGAAGACTCTGCCCTGGTCCCTCTTCCCGCTGCTCTCTGAGCTGACTCTCTTGCTTAATCTGATCTAATCCTGTCTGAAGTCTCTTCTTCATCTGTGCAATGAGACCTGGAGGACCCTTTCTCATACTGGGAGAGGAAAGGCATTTACTGAGTTACTTGGTAGAGCATGTGGACTGAGCTCTGTTTTGCTTAGATGGGGGAGTGACAACACACTTGGAGGCATGTTATCAACGATCAGCCAGAAATCTAGGCTTCCCCCATATTTGGAAAAGGGTGTGTGGGGGGGAAGGGGGGGTCAGCATCAGTGCAAGGAAACCAATGTGGCCCTGGAAAACTGGGAACTCTCAGCTAAATTAGAACAAAAATATTTACTGTTCACTGCAAAGCGCATGCATGCACGTACACCCACACACACACACACACACACACACACACACACACACACCAAACAGAAAATAACAGTAGTCATAATGGGAGAAGAAGGAGTGGATTAGGAAAAAAAAAAAAAAAAACCAAAGGTAATCTCAGTGACTTTGGTGGGAAAGTTGTACACTGGAAATTGCCTTTAAACAATGAGAAGGTTACATCCTGGAAAATGTGTGCGCTTTCCTCCAGCTGAAGTCTGCTCTGGGTCCTGGATCTTGGGCTTCGGTTCATCCATGTAACATACGGTCAGCATGTGTACTTGTTTTCAGATCTAAAGTAATCATCATCATGGAGGAACTACACCTAAGATCTTCCTCTCAACAAGCAGAATGCCTGCCTGTTCATGGCCCACGGTTTCCATACACTGAACTAATTACTCAGACTGAATGAAGAAATACATCACAGTAGTGGAAACAATTACAAAGGTCCACGCATATTTATCCTGTAACGTGGGACCCAACTTCCATTTACAAATATGTAACATAGATTGGGCTAAGGCGTAAGACAAAATGTGTAGGGTAAATTTGTTTTCTTAAAAATCAGATACCTGACAGAGGTGGGCATAAGAATAAAATGTGATGGTGTGGGTTTTTTTTTGTGTGTGTGTGTGTTCAGTATGACTAAATATCAGCTTCCAGGGCACTGAAACCATTAGCTGTCAAATACATTTTAAGAAAGGCTACTTCCCCCAAGATATTCCACAGCTATGTTTATCTGCAAGAGCGTACATATGTGTGCACACACGTATATTCCCTCATATCGATAGTCAGATCTCTCCCAAGAAGTAAGCTAATTGAGCTGTTTGTGTTGATAAACTCCTTTTTCTCCAGACCGTTCCTCTCTGAGCCGTAATTATTTGCAATTTGCCTAAGTCCTCCATTTACTGATACGTCAAGCATGAAACAGAGGCAATTCCAGGGGATGGAAATGCTCCTGAAAGGCAATCTTTGGGAAATAATGTGGTAGAAGTTACTGTGTGATAGGAGACTACCTCCTAACTGTCACATGGAGATGAATATTAATTTGGTGAGGTGAAGGTGGTTTTTGTGCTTCATTTGTTGACTTGGCTTAGCCATCAGCAAAGCACTGCGGCCCAATTACTCCAGAGAAGCTATTTTTTCCCCCTAACAGGAGTTTTGTGATTTTTATGTACTTACCAGTCAGCACACATAACAATGTCAAAATGTCCTTCCAGTTGAGAGACGTCTGTCTCATTATCCCATCGTAAAACGCTTGAGGAGAAAAAAGATTTTAAAAATTATACTTAGGGTATTTTTTTTTAAACTTTTGATTTTGAGCTATTAACATTATTTTCTTGTGGCACTTGGAATTATTTAAAAGGTATATACAAATTATTTCAAAAGATATAATAAAAAAATCCTAGGATGTAGCTGTCTTCTATATTTTATTTTGTCTTTAAATACAGAAGAGGAAGAATTCTCTACTGAAATAGGAGAGTTGGGTTTTTGCTAGGTTTTAGAGGTTTTTGTAGACAAAGTATATACCCTTATCTCAGGGGATAGAATGATCCCTGCCCCTTCCCACAATGGTGGAAAAGTGACATCAAAACGTTCTCCATCTGACTGGAATAAGAGTTTATAAAGAAATAGGAATTTATAAAAAAAATAAATAAGTCATGTGAGATTTACCGTGTCCCTATCTTGCCTGCTACTGTCAGTCACATTTCTTACTGATGCAATGACGGATGTGGCTTGAAGGGACCCACCCTTCTGCATGTGGAAGTCCTCAGGCCTTTACTACTCTCTAGAACTCCTCTCTACAAAAGTCTCCAAGAGGAGGCTCACTCAGATAGGAAACCTCGAGTCAGTAGCAATAGCTGACAGCATGCGCTGGAGAACTCCAGCAATGCATGCGAAGCCAGCCGTGCTCTGTGCTCCCTTCAGATCAGGGCTGTGATGTTAATAATAAATAAATAATTATAATAAAGCATTTCTAAGGGTGTTTCTCCCATACACCAAAACTGTGATGTGTTATTTTTTTTTTTAAGATTTATTTACTTACTATGTATACAGTATTCTGCCTGCATGTATGCCTGCAGGCCAGAAGAGGACAAAAGATCTCATTGCAGATGGCTGTGAGCCACCATGTGGGTGCTGGGAATTGAACTCAGGACCTCTGGAAGAGCAGCCTGTGCCCTTAACCTCTGAGTCATCTCTCCAGCCCCCCTGTGCTACAATTCTATAACTGGTTTCTACTTTGACTCTTTAGAGATGGACTGAGTGATCATACCTGACCTGCACAATTATATTGGCTTACTTGGGTGGAGTTCTCATTTCTTCTGTCTTTCCAGAGGCGAAGTCATGTTTGAGTGCAAAAAAACCCGATACTTAACCTGGTCAGTCCAAAAATTCCTTTCATACACGTCGTCGTCATCGTCGGATACACACAGTAATGACATTGTTAAGGTGGAGAAGATCAAATCCACCCATTCATCACCAAGCAGGCCAAGGGCCAGATGGTCACTCAGTCTTCTGGCTCACACTGACTGAGCACCTACTGTGTGCTGTGTGTCAGGCCCTGTGCCGAGCTCCATCCAGCCTTGCCACTACAGAGGCAAGCCATCCAGACAGGCCAGGGAAGGCTTAGGGGGGAAAAGGCTACCTCGTGTGATCCAGGGGCAAGCTTTACACACTACTCTTGTGTTCTTCTACTTCTAGGACCACTACCATACATGGACACACACGTGCACACACACACATGCACACATGCACATGCACACACTGCACACATGCACACACAAGCACACGAACGAACGATACACTTCAGCTATGGGAGAAGGACCAGATTATTTTCTTTAATGTTTGTGTCTGATTTGCTGTAGACCCATGATTTTTGCAAACATCAGTACAAATTCAAGGACAATTGAGGTTACAAAGGAGGAAAAAGCGAAAACTAGGCCACCAACTGGAGGAAGCAGGGGTGAGAACCCAGCTACCCAGAGGAAAAGACAGGAGGGTCACAAGGACAGGGCATGTCAGGGCAACTCAGCAAGACCCTCTCTCAGGTTTAAAGGAGTGAGGGGAGAACTTGAGATGTTACCTCCTTGGCAGAGTCTTCACCATACATAGAGCCCTGGGTTCACTCCTTAGTGTGCCAAAGAGCAAGGACAAGAACAACTCAAAGGGATTCAATGCCCACTGACTGCTACACTTGTTTTTAATTTCTAAATGTTTACTTTCAGCTTCTAAGCATAGCTTCTTTAGAGAGAGAGAGAGAGAGAGAGAGAGAGAGAGAGAGAGAGAGAGAGATTGATTTTATGTATGTGAGTACACTGTTGCTGTCTTCAGACACACCAGAAGAGGGCATCGGATCTGCATTACAGATGGTTGTGAGCCACCATGTGGTTGCTGGGAATCGAACTCAGAACCTCCGGAAGAGCAGTCAGTGCTCTGAACCGCTGAGCCATCTCTCCAGCCCTAAGCATGGCCTCTTGCACAGGCAATGTAGAACCTGGCTCTCGTCCTTACTCAGCTCTGAGCAAGCCCTGCTCCAGATACTGTCAATAACCCTCAGTCACTGCCCGACTGCCCTTCCTGTCTTTCCCAGCTTACTTGAGGGTGTTTTCCTGTCCTCGTCTCTGTCTACAGTCTCCTGGTCCTGTTAACATGACACTGCCATCCTTCTCGAACGTCTACTTTCTAGTCCAGCTCACACTCCAATTTAGTCCAACCCTTGGGCACATTCTCAACTCCCTTGCCTCCGCCTTCCTTAGAGTTGCCACACAGCTCAGTGACTAGTCCAGTCTGCCCTGGGTGCCTGAATGTGGCTACAACACACACTCCCTTGCCTGGCTCACACCTATTCTAAACTGTCACCCACTCTCACCTGAATTATTTCAGCCTTTTAATTTGTCTCCCTGCTTCCACCTACCTCCCTACATCTCTGCCCAAGGAAGCATCCAGATTGTTCAAACATATATTAGATCAGGCCAGGCATGGTAGCACACACTTTTAATCCCAGCATTCCAGAGGTGGAGGCAGGTGGATCTCTGTGAGTGCAAAATCAGTTTAATCTACATAGTTAGAACTACATATACCTTGTCTCAAAACACACACACATGCACATTTGTGCACACCACATACACACACACACACACACTCAGAAAACACCCCATATATTAGATCAGAAACTTTGTCTAGCTCCCTGAGATAGTAGACACCCAGGACCAGACCCCATGTCATCAGGCCTGCTGGTCTCACCTCCTGTACCCTCTCTCTTTTCTGCTGTACTCTAGTTACAATGTCTTTCCTATGGATGCTTTAAGGCACCAGCACACTTCTGCCCTAGAGTCTCCACGCTGGCTTCTGGCTCTGACCAAGAACTTCGCCTCCAGATATCCACGTGGCTCACATTCACACCTCCAACTCTTTGTTCAAGTGTCATATTTTTATAGGACAGCCTTCCTTAACCATCTTCTTTAAAATCATTGTCATATCTTTTGGCTACAGCGTTAGAAACCCTTTATCTTATTCCCTGGGTTTTCTCTAGCAGCAGTTAACCTTCACTGTGTGCTATGTAGCTAAATCACTGTTTTTGTTTATTCTCTTTCCCCTCTGTAGCATAGCCATCCTAAGAATGTTGTCTTAGTGTTCTATTGCTGTGAAAAGACACCATGCCCAAGGTAACTCTTATGAAAGAAAGTATTTAAGTGTGGGCTGGCTTACAGTTTCAGAAGATTAGTCCCTCAGCATCGTGGTGGGGAGCATGATAATCAAGAGCATGGTGGCAGGCATGGTGCTAGAGAAGTAGTGAAGGGCTACATCCTGACCCACAGAGAGATCAGGAGACACAGGGCTTGGCTTGGGCTTTTGCAACCTCCAACAAGCCCACACCTCCTATTCCTCCTAATCCTTTCAAAAGGTTCCATTTCCTTCTGATGGAAGCATTCACATACAGCAGGCAGACCATAAAACCTCAGAATTCACAATGCCGGCAGAGTCCTCAGAAGGATCTTTCTTACCTCAGAAGTGGGAAATAATAAACCCTAGCGGAAATGCTGATCTGCTGGTATGAAGCAAATTTTAAAAACAAGATCCCAAACTAAGGAATGGTTGCCATGTGACATAACAACATCCCAGAATGAAACTCAAAAAATCTTTACAGGAACACAAAAGCACTCAGATCCCCACAAGTTAAAATTCAAAATGCTCAGTATGTAATCAAAGATTGCTAGAGAGAGGAAAAAAAAAACCCACATTGGAATTCAACCTAAAATTGACAGAGCTATCAGACAATCAAGAAGGGCATTGATAACTGTATCGTATTAGCCTTAATGCATTTCAAATGTGGTATTGAAGCATTGTTGGTTTCTAAAATTTTTCTAAAATTGTAGAGATGAAAATAGAATATATGAGGAAAAAAACAAACTAAAGTCAATCAACAAGAGATGAGAAGTTTCAGAGGAAAAGATGAAAGAATCTGAAGACATAGCAATAAAAGCTACCCAGAAGGGAGCTGACAAGATGACCTGGTAGAAGAAGGCACTTACTGCCAAGCCTGACGATCTGAGTTTGATTCCAGAACCCACAAGGTAGAAGGAGAGAACTGACGCTCCCAAGTTGACTAGCCTCTGAGTAGGCAGGTGCACACTTAGATATACATTTTGAAAACAGATTTATTTATTTTATTTATATGACTATACTGTAGCTGTCTTCAGACACACCAGAAGAGGGCATCTGATCCCATTACAGATGGTTGTGAGCCACTATGTGGGTGCTGAGAATTGAACTAGGTAGGACCTCTGGAAGAGCAGTCAGTTCTCTTAACCACTGAAACATCTCTCCAGCCTCCAGATATACAAGCTATTCAAAATAAAATATACAAAGAAAAGTTTTTTTTTTTTAAATTCAATGCAAGCAAACTAGGGGGACAAATTTAAGTGATTTACTATTTGAATTATTATTTTTTTAATTCTAATTTTTTTTATTATTTTCTTTATTTACATTTCAAATGTTATCTCCATTCCTATTTTCCTCTCTGAAAATCCCCTAACCTCTCCCCCCTCCCCCCTCCCCCTGCTCCCCAACCTACCCACTCCTGCTTCTTGGCCCTGACATTCCCCTATACTGGGGCATAGAACCTTCATAAGACCAATTGCCTCTCCTCCCACTGATGACTGACTAGGTCATCCTCTGATACATATGCAGCTAGAGCCACAAGTCCCACCATGTGCTTTCTTTGATTGGTGGTTTAGTGCCAGGGGGCTCTGAAGGTACTGGTTAGTTCATATTATTGTTCCTCCTATGGGGCTGCAAACCCCTTCAGCTCCTCGGGTATTTTCTCTAGCTCCTTCATTGGAGACCCTGTGCTCCATCCAATGGATGATTGTGAGCATCCACTTCTGTATTTGCCAGGCACTGGCAGAGCCTCTCAGGAGACAGCTATATCAGGCTCCTGTCAGTAAAATCTTGTTGTCATCTGCAATAGTGACTGGGTTTGATGGTTGTTTATGGTATGGAACCCCAGGTGGGGCAGTCTCTGGATGGTCATTCCTTCAGTCTCTGCTCCGTACTTTGCCTCTGTAACTCCTTCCATGGATATTTTGTTCCCCCATCTAAGAAGAATCAAAGTATCTATGCTTTGGTCTTCCTTCTTCTTCAGTTTCATGTGTTTTGCAAATTGTATCTTGGGTATTCTGAGCTTCTGGGCTAATATCCACTTATCAATGAGTGCATGTCATGTGTGTTCTTTTGTGATTAGGTTACCTCACTCAAGATGATATCCTCCACATCCATCCATTTGTCTAAGAATTTCATAAATTCATTGTTTTTAATAGCTGCATAGTACTCCATTGTGTAAATGTACTACATTTTCTGTATCCATTCCTCTGTTGAGGGACATCTGGGTTCTTTCCAGTTTCTGGCTATTTTAAATAAGGCTGCTATGAACATAATGGAGCATGTGTCCTTATTACATGTTGAAGCATCTTCTGGGTATATGCCCAGGAGTGGTATTGCTAGATCTTCCAGTAGTACTTTTGTCCAATTTTCTGTGGAACTGTCAAACTGATTTCCAGAGTGGTTGTACCAACTGACACTCCACCAGCAATGAAGGACTGTTCATCTTTCTCCACATCCTCGCCAGCATCTGCTGTCACCTGTGTTTTTTATCTTAGCCATTCTGACTGGTGTAAGGTAGAATCTCAGGGTTGTTTTGATTTACATTTCCCTGATGATTAAGGATGTTGAATTTTTTTTTAGGTGCTTCTCAGCCATTCGGTATCCCTCAGTTGAAAATTCTTTGTTTAGCTCTGTACCTCATTTTTTAATAGGGTTACTTGGTTCCCTGGAGTCTCACTTCTGGAGTTCTTTGTATATATTAGATATTAGCCCCCTATAAGATTTAGAATGGCTAAAGATTTTTTCCCAATCTGTTGTCTTTTTGTCTCATTGACAGTGTCCTTTGCCTTACAGAAGCTTTGCAATTTTATGAGGTCCCATTTGCTGATTCTTGATCTTACAGCACAAGCCATTGGTGTTCTGTTCAGAAATTTTTCCCCTGTGCCCATAACTTCGAGGCTCTTCCCCACTTTCTCCTCTAAAAGTTTCAGTGTCTCTGGTTTTATGTGGAGTTCCTTGATCCACTTGAACTTGAGCTTTGTACAAGGAGATAAGAATGGATCAATTTGCATGCCTCTACATGCTGACTGCCAGTTGAGCCAGCACCATTTCTTGAAAATGATGTCTTTTCCACGGGATGGTTTTAGCTCCTTTGTCAAAGATCAAGTGACCATAGGTGGGTGGGTTCATTTCTGTGTCTTCAATTCTATTCCACTGATCTGTCTGTCACTGTATCAGTACCATGTAGTTTTTATCACAATTGCTCTGGAGTACAGCTTGAAGTCAGGGATGGTGATTCCATCAGAGGTTCTTTTATTGTTGAGAATAGTTTTTGCTATCCTAGGTTTTTTTTTGTTTTTCTAGATGAATTTGCAAATTGCCCTTTCTAACTCTGTGAAGAATTGAGTTGGAATTTTGATGGGGATTGCATTGAATCTGTAGATTGCTTTTGGCAAGATAGCCATTTTTACTATATTAATCCTGCCAATCCATGAGCATGGGAGATCTTTCCATCTTTTGAGATCTTCTTCAATTTCTTTCTTCAGAGACTTGAAGTTCTTATCATGCAGATCTTTCACTTCCTTAGTTAGAGTCACACCAAGGTATTTAATATTATTTGTGACTGTTGTGAAGGGTGTTGTTTCCCTAATTTCTTTCTCATCCTGTTTATCCTTTGTGTAGAGAAAGGCCACTGATTTGTTTGAGTTAATTTTATATCCAGCTACTTCACCGAAGCTGTTTATCAGGTTTAGGAGTTCTCTGGTGGAATTTTTGGGGTTACTTATATATACTATCATATCATCTGCAAAAAGTGATACTTTGACTTCTCCCTTTCCAATTTTTATCTCTTTTATCTCCTTTTGTTGTCGAATTGCTCTGGCTAGGACTGCAAGTACTATATTGAATAGGTAGGGAGAAAGTGAGCAGCCTTGTCTAGTCCCTGATTTTAGAGGGATTGCTTCAAGTTTCTCTCCATTTAGTTTGATGTTGGCTACTGGTTTGCTGTAGATTGCTTTTATCATGTTTAGGTATTGGTCTTGAATTCCTGATCTTTCAAAGACTTTTTATCATGAATGGGTGTTAGATTTTGTCAAATGCTTTCTCAGCATCTAATGAGATGATCATGTGGTTTTTGTCTTTGTTTATATAGTGGATTACGTTGATGGATTTCCATATATTGAACCATTCCTGCATCCCAGGGATGAAGCCTATTTGATCATGATGGATGATTGCTTTAATGTGTTCTTGGATTTGGTTTGCAAGAATTTTATTGAGTATTTTTGCACCAACATTCATGAGGGAAATTGGTCTGAATTTCTCTTTCTTTGTTGGGTCTTTGTGTGGTTTAGGTATCAGAGTAATTGTGGCTTCATAGAACAAATTGGGTAGAATACCTTCTGTTTCTATTTTGTGGAATAGTATGAGGAGAATTAAATTTAGGTCTTCTTTGAAGGTCTGATAGAACTCTGCACTAAACCTATCTGGTCCTGGGCTTTTTTCAGTTGGGAGATTATTAATGACTGTTTCTACTTCTTTAGGGGAGATGGGACTGTTTAGATAATCTGATCCTAATTTAACTTTGGTACCTGGCATCTGTCTAGAAAATTGTCCATTTCATCCAGGTTTTCCAGACTTCTTGAGTATAGGCTTTTATAGTAGGATCTGATAATTTTTTTTTTTTTTTTTGGATTTCTGCAGATTCTGTTATGTCTCCCTTTTCATTTCTGATTTTGTTAATTAGGATACTGTCCCTGTGCCCTCTACTTAGTCTGGTAAAGGGTTTATCTATCTTGTTGATTTTCTCAAAGGACCAGCTCCTGGCTTGGTTGATTCTTTGTATAGTTCTTTTTGTTTTCACTTGGTTGATTTCAGCCCCGAGTTTGATTATTTCCTGCTTCCTACTTCTCTTGGGTAAATTTGCTTCCTTTTGTTCTAGAGCTTTTAGGTGTGCTGTCAAGCTGCTAGTGCATACTCTCTCCAGTTGTGTTTTTTTTTTTTTTTTGGCCGGGGGAGAGGGGGGAGACACTCAGAGCTATGAGTTTTCCTCTTAGGACTGCTTTCATTGTGTCCCATAAGTTTGGGTATGTTGTGTCTTCATTTTCATTAAACTCTAAAAAGACTTTAGTTTCTTTATTTCTTTCTTGACCAAGTTATCATTGATTACAGTGTTCTTCAGTTTCCACGTGTATGTGGGCTTTCTATTATTTATGTTGTTATTGAAAATCAGCCTTAGTCTGTGGGGATCTGATAGGATGCATGGGATTATTCCAATAATTTTGTATCCATTGAGGCCTGTTTTGTGAATGATTATATGGTCAGTTTTGGAGAAGGTATCCTGAGGTGATGAGAAGAAGGTATATCTTTTTGTTTTAGGATAAAATGTTCTATAGATATCTGTTAAATCCATTTGTTCCATAACTTCTGTTACTTTCACTGTGTCCCTGTTTAGTTTCTGTTTCCAGGATCTGTTTATTGATGAAAGTGGTGTGTTGAACTCTCCTCTTATTATTGTGTGAGGTGCAATGTGTGCTTTGAGCTTTACTAAAGTTTCCTTAATGAATGTGGCTGCCCTTGCATTTGGAGCATAGATGTTCAGAATTGAGAGTTCATTTTAGTAGATTTTACCTTTGATTAGTATGAAGTGTCCCTCCTTGTCTTTTTTGATAACTTTAGGTTGAAAGTCGATTTTACTCAATATTAGAATGGCTACTCCAGCTTGTTTCTTCAGACCATTTGCTTGGAAAATTGCTTTCCAGCCTTTCTCTGAGGTAGTGTCTGTCTTTGTCCCTGAGGTGGGTTTTCTATATGCAGCAAAATGTTGGGTCCTGTTTGTGTAGCCAGTCTGTTAGTCTATGTCTTTTTATTGGGGAATTGAGTCCATTGATATTAAAAGATATTAAGGAAAAGTAATTGTTGCTTCCTATTATTTTTGTTGTTAGAGTTGGGATTCTGTTCTTGTGGCTGTCTTCTTTTAGGTTTGTTGAAGGTTTACTTTATGCTTTTTCTAGGGTATAGTTTCTCTCTGAGTTTTCCCCTTATTTTCCTTTGAAGGGCTGGATTCGTGGAAAATATTGTATGAATTTGGTTTTTGTCATGGAATACTTTGGTTTCTCCATCTATGGTAATTGAGAGTTTTGCTGGGTATAGTAGCCTGGGTTGGCATTTGTGTTCTCTTAGGGTCTGTATGACATCTGTCCAGGATCTTCTGGCTTTCATAGACTCTGGTGAGAAGCCTGGTACAATTCTGATAGGTCTGACTTTATATGTTACTTGACCTTTCTCCCTCACTGCCTTTAATATTCTATCTTTATTTAGTGCATTTGGTGTTTTGAATATTATGTGTCAGGAGGAATTTCTTTTCTGTTCCAGTCTATTTGGAGTTCTTTAGGCTTTTTGTATATTCATGGGCATCTCTTTCTTTAGGTTAGGGAAGTTTTCTTCTACAATTTTGTTGAAGATATTTACTGGCCCTTTAAGTTCATAATCTTCATTCTTATCTATACCTATTATCCGTAGGTTTGGTCTTCTCATTGTGTCCTGGATTTCCTGGATATTTTGAGAGTTAGGATCTTTTTGCACTTTGCATTTTCTTTGATTGTTGTGTCCATGTTTTCTATGGAATCTTCTGCACCTGAGATTCTCTCTTCCATCTCTTGTATTCTGTTGGTGATGCTTACATTTATGGCTCCTGATTTCTTTCCTAGGTTTTCTATCTCCAGATTTGTCTCCCTTTGTGATTTCTTTATTGTTTCTACTTCCATTTTTAGATCCTGGATGTTTTTGTTCAATTCCTTCACCTGTTTGGTTGTGTTTTCCTTTAAGGAATTTTTGTGTTTACTCTTTAAGGGCTTCTACCTGTTTAGCTGTATTTCTTTAAGGCAGTTATTAATGTCCTTCTTGGAATCCTCTACCAGCATCATGAGATAATATTTTAAATCCGAATCTTGCTTTTCTTGTGTGTTGGGGTATACAGGAGTCACTGAGGTGGGAGTACTGGGTTCTGATGATGCCAAGTAGTCTTGGTTTCTGTTGGTAAGATCCTTGCATTTGCCTTTTGCCATCTGGAAATCTCTGGTGTTAGATGTTCTAGCTGTCTCTGGCTGGAACTTGTTCCTCCTGTGAGTCTGAAAGCCTGTGTCCGCACTCCTGGGAGACCAGCTCTCTCCTGGGAAGACCAGTGCACAGAGGACTGAGGATCAGTTCCACCTCCCAGCAAGTAGTAGGACCACGTCACAGGTAAGGAACATGAGAGAAATTCGAGTCATGCCGTGACCAAAATGACTGAGAGAAGCGTGAATTAAAAAGTTCCCAGAGGAAAAACGAGCATCCCATGCACAGATGAGAGGATGGGGTCAGAGGGGTCATGGCTCTGGTGCCTGGGAAGGACAGAGACATCAACTCATTTACCTAGAATCATCGCATCAGTGGAGATATACTTCAGAGGAAGAGGGAAGAAGTGCTTTTGCATATTATGGTGGCTTGAATATGCTTGGTCCATGGGAAGTGCTACTATTAGGAGGTGGTCTTGTTGGAGGAAATGTGCCACTATGTAGGCAGGCTTTGAGGGCTCCAAGTGTTCAAACTCTGCCCAGTGAGGAAGATTGAGTATTCTCCTGATTGCCCTCAAAACAAGATGTAGAACTCTCATCTCCTTCTTCAGCCCCACATCTGCCTGGATGCTGCCATGCTTCCCACCTTAATGATAATGGACTGAACCTCCAAACCTGCAAGCCAACCCTAATTAAATATTGTCCTTTGTAAGAGTTGCCTCCGTCATGGCGTTTCCTCACAGCAATGGAAACCCTAATGCAGACAGATATTTAAAACAACAACAACAAGAACAAGCTGAAAGAACTTACCACCACCAGTTGTGTACTCCCCCAAAATGTCAAAGAAAATCCTTTAGGCAGAAGAAAACAGGTACATGGAAATACGTGGCTACATAAAGGAATGGTGGGGACCAAGAATAATAATTCTACAGCTAAATATGTATGTCTAAACCTTCTTAAATTAGGAATACTAAGTATTATGAGATTTGTAACATGCATAAACAAGTAAAACATAAACTGAGAGCATAAGATGTGGGAGGAGAAGGGCAATATCCTTCTATGTGGGTTTACACCAACTCGCAGGGTTGAGGACAGATTTAATGAGTTAAAGGGGTATATGACAGGGGCTGAGAAGAGGACTCAGTGGGTAAAATGACTGCTGTGCAAGCATGAAGACCCCAGTTTGAATCCCCAGCACCCACATAGAAGGTGGATGTGATGGCAGCATGCGCCTGTAACCCCAGCACTGCAGGGATCACTAGCCAGTCAGTGGAGCTAAAATGACAAAGTCAGGTTCAGTGGGAGACCTTGCCTCCAAGAATAAGCTGAGAGAGTGGTGGAGAACATGGCACGCTGTCGTCAACCTCTGGTCACCAACATCTACACGGGCCAGCCCCATCTCCCCAGAAACACACCATACCATTTAAAGTAGGGATAAGAGGAACAAAGCAAAGCTACAGTTAACAAGACAACATAATTGATCAAGCTAGGACAGAACACACCAAGCCAATGGGAGGTGGGAGAAGATGAGGAGGAGGAACAGAGACGAGGAGACAAACCGTAAAAAGTAAGACCACAAATTCAAACCGAACCATACCAGCCATTGTGTTAGATGAGCACACCTGAATACATGGGTTAAACAATAGAAGATCAGACTAAATACAAAATCCAGCCAGGCTAGGCAGTGCAGGCCTGTAATCCTATTCAAGAGGCAGAGGCAGGAAGATCACACATTTGAAGCTAGCCTGGGAAACCCAGCAAGTCCCTATCTCAAAAATTAAAATGAGCTTGGAGATACAGCTCAGTTGTAGAGCATTGGGCTCTGGATCCAGCCCTGGTACTCCAAAAAAGATAAAGAACAAAACAAATCAAGGCCCAAGTGTACGGCTTGTATCCAAAACATTTTATACATAAAAACACAAAGAAGTTACAGGTGAAAATATGAGGAAAGAACATATGAATGCTACTCAAAAGACAGGACAGGCACTTTAACCCAGACAGTAGATCTTAGAGTAAAATCATTACTAGGGCTGAAAGAGACTGCTTCATCACGTTAAAGGGCCAGATAAGGAGGCTAGCCTTGCGCCTCTCGAGCTTATGACTGAGTGACAGAAAGCCCCACTGTATAGCACTGAAGGAACAGACAAAGCCCTGTTCCAGTCAGAGATTTTAATATCCCTCTCTCTTTAATTGGAAAGTAGGTAAAAACCTAGCAAAGGCATATATAAAGCTAAAAAAGATAGCTTTAAATGCTATAGATCATACAATTTAATTGATATTTGTAGAATACAAATATAAGTTAGTTCATTAGTAAAGATAAGAGTTCATAATTTTTAAATAGATCTACTCTAGATCATAAGTCTCAATAGGGTTAGAAGTATCAAGATATAAAAATATGATCCTTGTTGACAATGGAATTAAGTGGCTATCAACAAAAAATTAGAAATCATTATGCTATAAAATCTTAAATATTGAGAAAATAAATATTATATTTATCATATCCTAGAGCCCAAATTAAAAAAAAATCAAAGCAGAAACTGAGAAGCCCTTTGAAATGAATAAAACTGAAAATGCAGCCTGTGAAGGGTTACAGGATGCTGCACAGCACACGGGAGGAAATTAATAGCAATAAGCACCTACATTAGAAAAAAAGAAACATCAAACTAGTGAACTCTGTTTCTAGCCAATGCATCTATAAGAAAAGAGTAAATTAAACTCAACATAATCAAAGAAAGGAACTAATAAAGATCAGAAGAGAAATGAATATTACAGAAACAAAAATAATAGGGAGAAAAAAAATCAATGAAACCACACACAGGTTCTTTGAGATCAATAAAACTGATAACCCTCAGTTGGGTCAGACTGGCCGAATACCCACATAGCTGTCCATAACACACATATAAACACATAGATGAAAATGCACATTAAGTGGGGGCTTATCATAAGGAGGTAAGAAGGTTGTTTCAATATTTAAAAATTGATAAATGTAACACACAATACTAACGAAGTAGGAAGAAATAACACGTGACCAACTCGAACAGGGCAGAAAATGCATTTAATATTTCATTTAATATTTATCTGTTTCTCATGGGAAACCAAGCTCAGCAACAGAAGACTAGAAATAATTTCCTTAAAGGCCAGCAAGATGGCTCAGTGCATAGAGGAATCTCTTCCTCCATCTGAAATACATCATCCCTGAGAAACCTGCAGCTGACATTACACGTAACGGTGACGTCACACATAATGGTGACTGGCTGTACTCTTTTGCCCTGACTTCAGGAGCAAGAATGAGCCATTTCTTTCCCCCTTTCCTGACACACTGAAGAGTACAGCTAGTCCAGTAGGGCAAGAGATAAAAAGGCTTCGAAATTAGGAAGGAAGACGTCAAATTGTACTTCTTGGTAGCCAGCACAATAATCTATATAGAATATGCTGTGGAGAGCTAACAGAGCTACTAGTTACTGGTGTAGCAGGCTTGTGGGATACAAGATCAATACAAGAATCAATTGTATTTCTTTATACAGGCAACAAATACTGGAAATTGGAATTTCCAATTCTATATCATTTATAATAGCATAAAATTTCATAATAGCTTAAACATATAAGAGAGAAGTAATTCTGACAAAAGATGACAGAAATTAAATAGGACCCAAATAAATGGGGGTGATTCAAAAGGGAAGAGAATAAAATGTGTTCTGACAATTGGTTATTCATATTTTCAAAAAAATAATTTAAATCTATATCTTGCACCACATGTAGAAATTAACTCAAAATAGATCATAAATCCAAATGTAAACCTATCATTATAAAATTTGTCGATGAAAATATAGGAGAAAATCTTTGCAACCTTGCATTAGACAGAGATTCCTTAGATACACATAAGATACATGACCCATCAAAGAACAAATGGTAAATTAGATAAAAATTAAAATTAAAAACTTCTGCTCCCTGAAACGCAGTGTGAGGAGAACAAAAGGACAAGCCCCAGGCTGGGAGAAAATGTTTGCGAATCACGCCTGACACACAGTTTATACCCAGAACACACCAAGGACTCTCAGGATTTGTCAATATCAAGAAAATAAGCAACCTTACTTAAATAAAATCCTAGCAAAGCCTTTGAACAGACACTTCAACAAGATAAAGACATGGAAATTTATTCAGTGTTATTAATCATTGGGGAAATTAAAAGTAAGACCCTAATAAATCCATCATACTCTTAGAGTGGTTATAATTCAAAATATCCGTCACATGGAGAGCTGACCAGGATTCCGAGCGAATGGAAGTCCTCCAATACTGCCCACGGAAACATAAAACAGCAGCACTTTTGAAAAATCCCTTAAAAAGTCAAATAGATGCCTCTATATGATTTATTTGTTTCTATGCTAGGTACATACCCTGGAGAAAGCTCATATCCATGTATCCATTTATACACAAACTCTCAAGCTTTATCTGTAGTAGTCTCACACCAGCAACAAACCAGAGGTCCAAGGGTGAAATGATACTGTGGTTTGAATGAAAATGGCCCCACAGGTTCACAGGGAATGGCACTGTTAGGAGATGTGGCCTTTCTGGAGGAGAAAAGTGTGTCACTAGGAGGGTCGGCTTTGAGAGCTTAGGAGCTCAAGCCAGGTCTACTGGCTCACAGTCTCTCTGCTGCCTGCCTATCTGGATGTGAAATCTCAGGTCTTCCTCCAGCACCATGTCTGCTTGCACAAACCACATTTCCTGCCGTGATAACGAACTGAACCTCTGAACCTGTAAGCCCCAAGTAAATGCTTTCCCTTATAAGAGTTGCCGTGCTCATGGTGCCTCTTCAGAGCAATGGGAACCCCAGCTACCACAGATGCATAAGTCCCATGAACAACGGGGTTCAAATGAGGAGTATTGACAGAGGAGGTCCCGAGGTTCATGTATGTTATAACCAGGAGCCTGGCTGAGGTTCATGTGTTATAACCAGGGGCCTGGAGGATAATGGTTTTATGGTTGAACGTATAACATGCATTTGTAAAAATGGCTCCAACAAAGCATCTGAATTATGTCCATGTCCTTCTTATGATTCTCTTGAAACCAAAGTAAAGTCTTTGTCTCTACTTTCTTTCATTACAATGTCAAAATCTTATGTGTGTTTGAATTTTGTCACCATTTTACCTGGACCTCCCAGGGCATCCCAGGTGCCCATCCTCAGTGAACAAACGGAAGGTGGACAGCTGAAACTACCTTCCTCATCTGCTTCTCCTTCCCTACTGAAATAGTGCCGCCGCCGCCACCACCGCCCTTCCTGCATCCTGGATATTAATGCCTCTTCTTCCCTCTACACCAACTGTGCTCAAATGGACCAGGCAAGAATCTTCAGCTTGTTAAAATAGTTTGCCAGCTAGGAAAGAGATCAGGAGCCATAGATGCAAGCATCACTAACAGAATACAAGAGATAGAAGAGAGAATCGCAGGTGCAGGCGATACCACCGAAAAAACATTGGCACAACAGTCAAAGAAAATGCAAAATGGTTTGCCTTCTTTGGGGGGGGGCATATTTCCGGAGACTGCAGATGAACTGGGGAATATGCTTTATGAAGCACCAAAAGAGGTCACAGCCCCCAACACATGTCCCACCTCTCTTCTGTATACTCAGTTATCTCTTCTTCGTCGCCTGACTTGGCTTGCTTGTGCACAGCTTAACCCTTTCCCTGGGGTGGCTTCCTCTCTGCCTTTCCTTTTGTCACCAGCAGCTTGTGGGGACAGACCCTTGCTACTTTACTTCTTGCAATGTCAGCTCACCGGAAGGCCTGCAGACTACCCTCTCTCTTACATGGAACAACACTTCTACCTGGAAGCAAATGTGTCTTTCTCCATCCTGTGGCTACCACCAAGACCAACAGCATAACTGCCTGGCTCCTCCCACCACATGCTTTGCACCATCCCATTCTAGTGTTCTCATCTCCTTCCCTTTCTTCCCTTTTTTCTCCTTCCTTCCTCCCCTCTTCCTTCTTCCTCTTCTCCTTCCCCCTCCCTCCCTTTCTTCCTTTTCTTTCCTTTTTTTAGTAATTGTTTTGATTTTCTGAGAAAGTCTCGATACATATCCCAGACTAGTTGCCAACTCACTTTGTAACCAAAATTTATATATATTTTTTTGCCTCATCCATGCAAATGCTGGTATTATATGTAGCCTCCTCTTCTCCTGGCTACAAAATGATGTTTTATTCCTGTCTGTGAGTGCCTGCATGTGTGTCTGTGTGCCATGCACATCCCTGGTGCATGGGGAGGCCAGAAGAGGGCACTGGATCCTTGGAGCTGGTTGTAAGCTCTCTGTGGGTGCTGGGAATGAAACCTGGGGCCTCGGCAAGAGCATCGAGTGCTCTTAACTGCAGAGCCACCTCTCCAGCCCCATATGTTGACTTTTCATCCAGTTTGTCTGTCTTTAGCCTTTTGGAATCCACTACATATAACTAAAATTTCTTGGACACATCTTTTCTACTCCTATGTCTTTAATTATTTCCTTCCTGATTTTATACCTCAAAATCCTGCTTCGGCTGCTTTTCTTCCCTTGCCTTCCCTTGCCAAAGCGCATCTCAGTGGTTGCCTCCTCCACGAAGCATTCTCTCCCCAGCTCTGGATCTCTTTAAATTTAGTCTTACATCTTGGAAGCAGGTTTATTATCTGTCCAAATATCTTGAGCTTTGTTAAGATAGACACTTTGCTTTACTTATTTTCATATCCCCTAGGAGGCCAGAGTGACTATGGAAGTCACTAAATTATATTTTATTGCATTGAACTGAACAAGCAAATCAGATTAAGAATGCTATTCTTGAACAAAATTGTTTCCATATTGTAGTAATCTGAATGAGAATGGCTCCCATAGGCTCCTATATCTGAATGCTTGGTCTGGAGTTAGTGGAAGTGCTTGGGAAGACTTAGACTGTGTGGCCTTGCTGGAGGACGTGTGTTACTGGGAGTGGGCTTTGAGGTTTCAAAGGCCCACTCCAGGTCTATTGTCTCTTTCCTGCTTGCTGCCTGCAGACCAGAACATAAAGTTATCAGCTACTACCCACTGCCATGCATGTCTGCTTGTCTGCTTCCTGTCATAATGATCAAGGATAACCCTCTAAAACAATAAGCAAGTCCCCAAGTAAATGCTTTCTTTCATAAAAGTTGTCTTGGTCATGGTGTCTCTTTACAATGGTAGACTAATAATTAAGAGACATACAAATATTTTTAAAATGTTTATAAAACAGATAATACTGGCCCTTCCTTCTCCTTCCTCTCTCTGTCTTGCTTGTCTTTTTCTTGTTCACACACACACACACATACGCACACACCCCTATTGGGGGGATGGAGAAAGAGAGAAACAGAGTAGGGGGAACCCAAAGCAATGCTGTAAAAGAAAGGTATGAGGAATTTTTCTGGACTTCCATTTTCTCACCTGGTCTGTCATTAGTGTTTCTTTCCCAAGACAGTGTTAGCAGTTGAGGCAGTAAGACAGGACAATTCATTGCTGTAGACTGTCATTTGTATCAAGGGATATTTACCATGTCCATTCCCCCAGTATTAAAAATAACCTTTAGTCACCATGACAACTGAACAAAAATGTCTTATACAATTACAGACAGGGTATAGAGGTAGACATCTGGTCTACCTCTGCTTGGGACAGCTTGTTAGGTTATCCTATAGTCTTTTCTATCTCTAATGTGGGCTTTTTATTAAATCATACCAGTGATGGCTGAGATGCAGACTAGAAGCTAATCAGAATTATTCTCTTATTGATATGATTCTCCTGAATCCACTGTGGGGATAGGCCTCAAGCCAAATGTCCTAGGGACAGGCAGAGGACAGCCACAGATTTACCTCTGCTTTTTCAGTTTACTAATCTGAGCAATAATCTCAGGAAAAGAAAATGGGTTTATCCAAGTATGATCTGTGCTCCAGATACATGTGAATCAACTGAGGGCATTTTTTAGATGTCAGATTCAAGAGTCCCAACTCTGGGGAATTGCTCAGTTAGGATTGAGTGAGACCTGGGAAATTGCTCTTTAAAAATAAGTGCCTTGGGCTGGTGAGATGGCTCAGCGGGTAAGAGCAATGACTGCTCTTCTAAAGGTCCTGAGTTCAAATCCCAGCCACCACATGGTGGCTCACAACCATCTGTAATGAGATCTGATGCCCTCTTCTTGTGTGTCTAAAGACAGCTACAGTGTACTTACATATAAATAAATAAATAAATAAATAAATAAATAAATCTTTTAAAAAAAAGTGCCCTGAGGAATTTTCATGGAGATGGGTCATGGACAACTTTGGAAAGCACTGCCCCAGAAGGCCTCTATCTATACAGCTTTAAATCGAGATTGTTCTTTAGCTACAAGTCTTGGCTTTAGTTCCAAGCATCAGATTTATTTCCAAAGGCGAGTGTTAAAGAGCGTGTCATTTTAGGGAAGTAAAAGTAACTACTGGTTCCTAGGACTCAAAGCCCAGGTCGTGCAGATGCTCAGTACTTACTCTGCCGCTGAGGTACACTGTCCAGCTTCGAGACTTTATTGAAAACATTTCCCTCAGCTAGAAGAGGTTAGAAGTATCATAGAAAACGAAAGAGGGATGTCATGTAAATAGATTCCTTGTGAGATTAGTTAAACAGCTTGTCAATTTTTATCACGACGTGAAATTCTCTTATATTTCTATACAATGAGTAAGACTTAGAGACAGGGCAAAGGGTGTAAAATTAGGTCTTGATGACATTTTTACCATACAAGAAGAACAAACTGCTGACAGCAGAGAACTACCTGTAAGTCAGGTCTCAGTTTTTAAAGAAGTATATGACATCTATAACTTACAGGAGGATATAGCAGATGGTGTACGTGTGTGTATATGTGTATGCCATTATTTGGTTGTTGTTGAGATGGGGTCTTTCACTAGCCTGGAATCCACCAGAGGTAGGCTAGGCTGGCTGGCCAGTGAGCCGCAGAGATCTGCCTATCTCTGCTTCTAAAGTGTTGAGGTTATGGGTACTTATATGAATTCTGGAGATCAAATTCAGGTCCTGGTGCTTAAGGGTGAATAGTTTATGAATGAGTTATTTCTGCTGCCTAGATCTAGCTTTAATGAATGGAAGCCTTCAGAGCTGTGAAGCACTGCAGAACCTAACAAGAAGCTCAGAGAGAAGCTTCATTCCTGGGGTCCTCGGGAGGTTTCCAGAGTAGCTGAAGAGCTGTCACTCGGGGTGTGTGGCCCAGAAAGCTCTAAGGATGGCCCTGGTCCCAAAGTTTGGAATCTTATTCCAACTTAATGCTTAAACATTTCTGGACTGATTTAAAATCTCACCACAGCAGAACAAAACAAAAACAAACAAGGAAAACCTGGTGTGTGTGTGTGTGAGGGCGTGGGGGCCCACAAGCCTTTGATCCCAGCACTCGGGAGGTAGAGGAAGGTGGATTTCTGAGTCCAAGGCCAGCCTAGTCTATAAAGTGAGTTCCAGGATAGTCAGGGATACACAAAGAAACCCTGTCTCGGGGGTGGGGGGACCCAAACCAAACCAACCAACCAACCAACCAAACAAACAAACAAACAAGTAATTAAAACCTGATCCTAGCTGTGTTTGTCTAGAATTTAGCTGAGATAAACTCACTTCAGTCCAAAAGGAAGGCCAGCTTATCTAACATTTAGGCCCCCATGTTGGTGAGCAGTATATTCTGCATTATTTGGAGAAGGTAGATCTTGGAAAGAAAGGTAGCAATGACTTAATTACATTTCATCTCAAACATCTATGATTCCTTGACAATGGTAGCTGATAAGTGACAACAGCATACTACACAGGTGCTAATGGACTGGAGATTACACGAATGTGCCATTTGCCAGAGAAGATTATTGCATTTGGGGGTTTTAATTCCTGTTTCAGATGTATATACTTTCATGTACACCATGTTATTAATATCGGAATCTTGTTATGTCTTGACACTATTAACATACTATCATGTACAGGATAGTAGAATAAAAGGTATTCTCATCTAGAACTGTGGAAGCATGATATATAGATGATTCATAAAGGGGTGTCTCAGGACTGGTGAGATGGCTCAGTGGGTATAAAGCACCTACTGTGCACACCTGACCATCTGAGTTCAATGCCCAGAGCATAGGTAAAAAAGTGAAACTCATTGGCACACATCTGTAGCCAGAGCTATGGGACCCTAAGGGCTTTTCCAGTCCCACACCCTTCTTACAGCTTCCCCCTCCTACCCGGGGTCAAGGCTAGGCCAAGTTCCATTCTCCACCCACAAGAACATTCTTGAGTAAAAAATTCTCAGAAAACCCGCAGAATGTAGTGACTGATAGTTACCTGACCCTCTGGAAAGTCCCAGGTAGAGTTCAATTGTGTGTCATGATCTGCCTATGCTTGCTAGCCAATAGATTTAAAGGCCAATATGCTTAGCCAATAAGTTTGAACTGTAACCTTGCAGATGTAACCTGTGCCCCTAAAATGTATAAAATCTGCTTGTATTAGCCATTCAGGGGTTGCCTTCTAGTCACTCGCCTTGAGGGACTAATTGAAGGTCGATCCTGACTGGATGGAAAAATAAACCTCTTGTGTTTGCATTGATCTGCATCTTGGTATCTTACTGGAGGCGTCTCAAAGTAAGTACCACTGACCGAGGGTTGGGGTGTTATAGAGCATTCTACTATGAGATAGCATGTAGAGACAGATGAACTACCCTGAAGCTTGAGGGTCAGCTAGGATTGGCATGGTAGACCTAACAGAGAAGACCTTGTATCTGCAAAGTAGAATGAGAGAACCAACTTCCAAGAGTTGTTTTCTGACCTTCACATGCATGCAGTGGCATGTGTGACCCTGCAGTCAACACACACACACACACACACACACACACACACACACACACACAGCCCAGCACATTAAAACCACTAAGACACTATGATCAAGTGACTAGAATGCAGATATAGTTTACTGCTAAAGCCTGTTAATAGACATAGGTGTTGGTGAAAAGAGAAAAGCAATTTGATTATCTCATCATATGCTTCAGAGACATTTGCTAAAGTTCCAGATTTATTCAGAATAAAATCTCAAAACAGAAATTGATGAATAAATACCCCAATTCAGAGGCTGCAGCATGCTTGATGGTGAAGTATTAGAGGTTTCCCAATGCAGTCACTCCGTAATCATCATGCTGACTGTTCTAATCAAATGAAATTATACAAGGGATAAAAAAAACCTACCCAGGCAGTGGTGGCACACACCTTTAGTCCAAGAACTCAGGAGGCAGATGGATCTCTGAGTTAGAGGCCAGCCTGGTCTACAGATTAAGTTCTAGGACAACCAGGGCTACAGGGAGAAATCCCATTTTAAGGAAAAGAGAAATCAGAAAACTGAAAGTGTCATTACTACAAGACTAAATACGAGTCACATTCCATACAGAACCCAATAACCTTTATGTCTCTCTATCTGCAACTGAATATAACTAGTTAGGAAATACAGTGTTTGAGTGAAACAAAGTGATTCACAAACTCAGCACTTGGGAGGTGGAGCAGAAGGTCGGAAGTTCAAGGTCATCGCTGCGGAGATAGTGAATTCAAGGGCTCTTTGATGTGCTGTCTTAAGCGGATGAGTAGGAAGAATGAATGAAAAGAAGGGAAGGAGGGAAAATACGATCCATCACAATGGAAGCAGAGAGTTTATTTAAAGGCCCAACAAAAGTCTCCAGAAATAAAACGAGCAAGCGAAGTGGAAATGCCACTGAGCCATCTTAGAAAGAAAGCAGCTCACTTTTCAACAGAAGATGTAGTGTTTAAATGTCAAGCTTCCTCCAAACTCTTCTAATCACAATGAAAATGCCAATATCATAAAATTGCCATCAAAATTTCTAAAAAATCACAGAAAGGAAGAATAAAAATCAAGGGGCTGTTCTTAATGCTTATAAAAATGCTCGACTAGGTTAGGGTGAGCCACACCAAGTCCTCTTCTGAGAATTGTTGCCCATGTGTAGCCTAGGAACAGATGCGCCTCATTGGAGCATCTGTCAGCCAGGGGACAAGCCTGGTGTCCTTGCTAAGGTGCTTTGTTTTATGAGACAGAGTCCCTCACTTGGAGCTCACAGATATGATAAACTGATTGGCTAGTGGGCCCCAGAGAGCTGCCAGTCCTGACTGCCCCAGCGCTGGGATTATAAGAGCATGGCTTGGCTAAGCAGTGGCGTTTTAAGCCTTTAATCCCAGCACTCAGGAGCAGAGGCAGATAAATCTCTGCAGGTTTGAGGCCAGTGTGGTCTACAGAGCAAGTTTCAGGACAGCCAGGGCTGCACAGAGAAACAGAGACTTGTTGTTTGTACAACAAACAAACAAACAAACCAAAACACCCCCCACCCCCAACCAAAACCAACCAACCAAGCAAACAGAACAGGCTTCCACACCCGGACAGTTTCACAGCAGCTCTGAGGATCAAAGCAGCATCTTGTGCTTATTAACCAAGCGCTTTACCAACTGAGCTCTCCACAGGCCTGGGGTGGTGGCGCACGCCTTTAATCCCAGCACTTGGGAGGCAGAGGCAGGCGGATTTCTGAGTTCGAGGCCAGCCTGGTCTACAGCCTGAGTTCCAGGACAGCCAGGGCTATACAGAGAAACCCTGTCTCAAAAACCAAACCAAACCAAACAAACAACAATAAAAAAAAAAAAAAAACAAGAAAAAACTGAATTTTGAAAAGAGGGAAGAGCTGTCTCTTCAGACCAGAAGACCTTTCCTTGAAATGCAGAAGTCTGTCATACATATCTGATTATTAGCATACCAGCTGGTCCATTTCTTTGTATGAGATTCTGATCTTAGAAAACAGTAGAGATCAGAAAGTTCAAAGAAGCAATGCAAAGGCTAACCTCGAAGAAAAGATGAGGCTTTGTTAATTTACTGCGGTTTAGGAGTGCCCCTAAAAAACTGTCCCCAAATGTTAGTCTTGCTTTTCCTCATTAAAAAAAGGACTGCATCAAAATTGGGTAACATTCCTGGGGACGCTGCCATCAAGGTAAAACAGAATAGTAGCAAGGACCAGGGTTCTTCCACAAACTCAGCAAGCAAGCAGAAAGAACTGTACATGGTAATTTCATTTTCTTGTATACCAGATAGCAAGGGGAGACTTGGGAGCCTACCATTTCTAGAATTGCACCTCTCAAGATTCTGTTGCCCTAGTTTTAGGAAAACTCACTAACAGGTGGATTTTATCAGAAAATTCCCTAAAGAGCCCTCAGCTTGCATATCTCGGTTACCTTCTACTAACCTTCCTCTTCAAGCTGACAAAGAGCAGATAAATGCCTACTCACACTGTCAGTTTGTCTACAGACACTGCACATGCCAGCCCGAGAAGCCGTCCTGAAATGAAAGTCGCTATCTGATGTCGGAGCTGCTGTCGGACTCTCTGGGGCTTGACTTTTCTTCCAGGAAAAATGATTCAGTTCCCTAAACCATATGGATCCACATCTTTCAAATGCAGACCCAAAAGCTCCCAAGCTCTGTGGAGCACCAACACCAATTGCTTTAGGGGATGAAAAACAAAAACAAAACCAGAATCCTTGTCTTCGAGACAATCAGCTGCCTCCCTCCCTAGAATGTCAACTGCAAGAGGGCTCTGACTTCAGATTTTGTGGGTGCCACATCCCGGGGTGTCACAGCACGGAGAAAACAGAAAGGGATCAAAATTCCTATCAGCAAAGGAACAGACCAAGAAGCACAGAGGCAGCAGCACTTTAGCACCAACAGTGTGCACTTTGTTCCACTGAGGTACCAGTCTGAGACCAATAGCAGTTGAGAGAATGGATAGGAGAGATGGCTCAGCGGTTAAGAGCACTGGCTGCTCTTCCAGAGGTCCATGAGTTCAATTCCCAGCAACCACATGGTGGCTTACAACCATCTGTAATGGGATCCGATGGCTTTTTTTTTTCTGGTCTGTCTGAAGAAGGCTACAGTGTAATTATCTACATAAAATAAATAAATAAATCTTCGGGGTGGACAGAGGGAAATGGGCGCTGAGTGGTTCCAAAGGATGGATTCAGATGGCCGAGTAGTGGATGAGATTGACATATTGTGGTAAGAATGGTAAGATGCCGTGGCCCACCGAGTGGTACCCACTGAAGGTCTGTGTGCTCAGGTTTGGTCCCCAGTATGATAATGGTAGTAGGGCCTGAAGTGGGAGGCTTTAGGTGCTGGATGTGCCTTCGAAGGACAACATGGGACCCAGGACCTCCCTCTTCCTGACCAAGAGGTGAGCAAACACGTCTTGCCATGTGCTTCCCACCCTTGCTGTCTGGCTCAACAGTCGGGGGCCCAAAGCAGTGTAATCACCCAGAAAGGCAAGATGAGGATAAACCTTTTCCTCTGTCTAAGTCAACTGTCGTATGTCTTTTGTGATAGTCCCATCACATCTGTCCTGTGACGGAGGAGGAGGCGGGTCAGAGGGCTGGGAAAAAGTAGCTGGATCCAAATCAATCTCTAAAGGGAACAGACTACGGGCAGGCATGGATCTTAGACAGAGAGAGTGACTGGACTACTGGCTGGCCCTGGTGTCTCCCGCACAGGTAAAAAGAACCTCTAAAACCAAGTCGAACAGTCTACAAAAACCTGTCGTTTAATGAAGAATAATAAAAGCGGCAGCTTCAATTCAGTGACAACTTTCAAATAAATACAATTTTTTTTTTCTTAAGGGAAATTTACTTTTACCACCACCGTGGGGCTAGTTTAACAATTCTGAAATTGTAACTTTTCGCTAATATTAACCAGAGAATGACGGTATTTGCTGATTCTGGAAGACCCGGAAAAAAAAAACAAAAAAAAACCGCAGACGTCAAAGCTCCGAGTGGCTCTTTGTTGAGTGTCGCAGTTTTGAAGACAGCTTCAGATAAACCCAACAATTGCGCTGCTGTAAATACCTTTGCTCTTTCATAAATTTCTCGCTATATTTAGAAGTACAGCTGCCTTTGTTCACCGACTGCTCCAACTGCTCCATATTTAGATTCCCAAAGGTGTACCTTGGGCTCATTTGATAGCTGAATGAAAAGCTTCGTGGCTGGATGAACAGGGGAGCTCTCAGATGGCTGTGCTGAGATCTTGGAGATGTGTTATACAGAGCCCTTCGTGTGTGTGTGTGTGTGTGTGTGTGTGTATCCCTGACTAGCCATCGCTAAGGTTCCCACCTTCACAAGCACAGTGACATTGGTTAAACTGGATTTAGAGGCAGCAAGAGGATTTGATATATAATAGTTGTTCTTAAAAAAAAAAAAAAAAAAAAAAAGGCTGGGTATGGTGGTGCACTTGGGAGGCAGAGGCAGGCAGGTCTCTATGAGTTCAAGCCCACTATGGTTTACAGAGTGAATTCTAAGAGGGCCAGGGAGACATAATGAGACTGTTTCAAAAACAAACCAAAGTTCTGGTGGACAAGGAAAGCAGGACAGGTGTCCTACAAGGCTAAATGAAGGACCTGTCAGCCCCTCCCTTGCAAAAGGTCGCCACCAGCAGGTACTAGGGATGCGTTTACAGTCATAGGATTCTCTAAAACATGAGTTCTCAACCTGTGGGTCATAAGCTATGCAAGCCCCCTTTCGTGGGGGCCGCCTATCAGATATTTACATTACAAGTCGTAACAGTAGCAAAACTACAGTTATGAAGTAGCAACAAGAGTAATTTTAGGGTTGGGTGACACCATCACTTGAGCAACTGTACTTAAAGGGTTGGGAAGGCTGAGAACCACTGCTCTGAAGTCACTCATGCTCCTGATGGGAGACCTCAGAATCCACAGAGCCCCAGCCTGTCCATGTGTAAGATGCAGGGAGAAATCAGGAGGGAGGAAGACTGTTGGTTCCTGTGCTGGTCAGCTCCCCGTACTGTGACAAACGCCTGAGAGTATTAACCTAGAAAGAGGGAGGCCTTTGCTTATGGGTCCACAGGCTTCAGCCCATGGCCAGCCGGCCCACTGCTTTTTGACGCTGTGGTGAAGCCGTCTATAGAGCTGGAGTGTGTGACAGAGGAAGCAACTCAACAGGAAGCAAGCAGGGTGAGGTAGATCCAAGACTGAGCTTATTATTGGCCCCGTATCTTAAAGCTCCCCCCACCTCCCAATAGCAGCACCACAGGCTGTGTGGTCCGTGCCTTCCGCAGGCCAGAGGCTGAAGGACACTTACTCAAACCACAGCATGGACTAGGGACACCAAGTGAGGGAGTCAGGGCATGGGTCGCCTGTCAGACTTCTGGGCAGCTTCCTAGTCCTTGCTAAAACCCGGATTTCCTAGGCTCACAGCTCCGAGATAACGACTTCCCTTTCAGCTTTTCCATCTCCTGTGCAAATGAAGTCACGGGGAACATTCAGCCGTTACAAACTTCACATCAGGCTTTGAAGTGCTCTTTAATAGCAGAAATATTTGGCTCACGTGTGGGCTTTGTAGCTATGGTAAATACCTCTTCGTTATCTGTCGCTGCTGTTATTCTACACCTCCAATTTGGGAGAACTTCTGCATATGCACCGAGGCGCTAGAAAAGAACACTGAACTGTATCTGAGCTCTTTTGTGAGTGGGTTCCTTTTATTTCTTCTCTCACGGAACTAATACGTTCACCGCATTGTCCTGGTTATGGCTGGGAAGGCAATGGGCACTGAGGGGCGCTGACTACAGTGACAGTGGCTGGTGGCTTTGCTTTCTTAGCTGCCGGAGGTTAAGTGGTCAGGCAGCTCCTTACTGGCCTTTCAGTAAGATCACGCTCACTGAGTCATTGCTTGCACACCTCTCATTTGTGTGTGTGTGTGTGTGTGTGTGTGTGTGCATGTAATAGAGGCTACAGGCCAATGTTGAGTGTTCTCTACCTTTTATGAGACTGAACCCTGGAGCTCACCTGATTGGCTAGATTGGCTAACTGTCAACGCCCAGAGACAGTCCTGTCTCCACCTCTGCTGAGCTAGGACTCCAGGCACATGCCACTGAACCATTTTTTTTTGTTTCTTTGTCTTAACATGGGTGCTAGGGATTTGAGCTCAGGTCCCCAAGTTTTCAACAAAAACTTTATCGACTGAGTCACTGTCCAGGCCCTGTTTCCTGGCAATGCTTTAGAAGACTTGGAATAAAAATGTTCTGACTTTTTACAAAAGAGGAAAGTGACCACAATTAGTCTGTGATAAAGGTAGAAAAAGAAAAGAAAAGAAAACAAAACAAAACAAAAGACCCTCATTAGGGAATCCTGTATCATTATTGAAATGCAGTCTTATGTCTTTATGACCTACCATGTGCCAGAATAATATATTTAGAAGCAGTATTTCTGTAAAGGGTCATGTTTGAACAAAGGCCAGGCACTGAGCATTTAGGATCTGCCCTGTGCTAAACAGTAACATTTTACTTCTTTATGTTACCTGACTATTTTATGAAATGATAACAGAAAATTCTATTGCACTCCCCGAGTTAAACACTTGACACTTTTATTCCTTTAAAATGCAACATTTTAGAAGTCTAGATATGTTTATTAATTAGTGATTATTAACACTCAGTAAACAACATTATGTCTTGTAAAAACACAATTTCACTGCACAGCGTGAAGCTGGGGTCTATTATTCCCTGATTCCATATGCTGAAATACACTCAAATGGTCACAAATGACCTTAAGCATTAAATAAATGTAAATGAGAACAACATAGAAAATGCACTTTTGATTGATAACTAAAAGACCAGGTTGGAAGGCATGCGACAAAATGAAGTCCTGTCCAGAAGGAGATGGCTGTGCATGGCATGGAGGAAGGGCTCCCCTATGTCTCCCTCCCTCCCTCCCGAGCACTGAAATTCCGGAGCCCTGCCTTCGTGCCCAGCATCACGTTGGGTTTTATCCATTGTGTCTGGTACCCAACTGTTTTTCTCAAACTAAGCAGTCAGGGTAGGCAAATGTCCTCAATGTGAAGAAGCCTTAAAACACCAAAGGATGACAGAGCGGTAGAGAAGGATGCAGTGACTCCAAATGGGATTGTTACTGTAACAAAACCCGTAGTTAAACACACAAAGGGAAAATGACAAGAAACAGCCATTTCACGTGGAAAGCACTCAAGGAGGCTATTCCCCTCCTAGGTCAACCGGCCACAGGGTGGGATTGCACACTGTGACTCTGCTCACAGAAAGCAGTGCTCCCCCAGCTTGGAAGAGAAGGAGCAGAAAGGGACTGGACACCCCCAGACTGTGAAAACCATCGCTAGATGAAGGTGTTTCAGCCTTGGCGGTGTTGGTGTCCTGGGGCAGGTGCTTCTAGGGCATAGAGGAACCTGTTTGTTGTGTTTTGAAGGCTGGTAGGAGAATTCTCTACCATTGGACATCAGGACCAGTAGAAACCAGTAGTGAGAGTGTTTGCTCTGACCCCATGTCCAAAGGACAATAACAACAGCAACGACGACGACGATAAAAAACATTCCCGGCGACTGCCGGAATCCTCTAGGGTGCAAAGCTGCCCGTGTTGAGGACCACAGAAATAAAGCCATTTAAGAAGGCTGATTTAAGCTGGGCTTTTCCCAACCTCGTACTGAATAATCTTAGCTACGAAGCGACCCTAACTCAGTGTATAATATACTATATTGAGTGTTCTATACTATTTATCTTTTTGGTGTTCTCATCTATTGAAAGGAGTGTCTGTTGGCCTGCCTCACGGGAGTCTGACAAGATTAAATGGAATGGTACCCGTGAACTGCCTGACACACAGAAAGTGCTCAATGAATGTTATTTAGTATTTATTGTATCGTTATTAGTCATCCATAGCACCAAGAAAGCAGTTTCAACTGGGACGCAGAGTTATCTTACCGGCTTGATATTTCCGGAGTCTTAAACACGCCGGCCTTCTTATTGCATGCGATGATGCTGTCCACATCTACAGGGCGGCACGGTTAAGAAAACTTCTGCAGCAATTATCGACTGACTACAAGAAAGAACCTACAAAGCCTTTGCCTTCCTATCACAATGGGATCAGCATAAGGAAGAGAGAGGAGCTGTCAAAGCTCTGCCGTGAGATGCTAACTTACCGCTGGCGATGTCTTCTCGTTCCCTGGCTTGCAATTTTCCCACCTGTGGAAGGACCATCTAAGTAACATCAAGGCGGAGCCCAGAGGACAAATGCTGGAGGGCACTGTTGGGGAGCATGAGGTGCTGTGCTACTTCCCAGGTGTGTGTGTGTGGGGGTGTCCACCAGTCCCCTAGGAGGGCAAGGCCAGCCTCTGCTGACTTCCTGGGCACCTAAGTGCTTGTTGGGGGAGAGGTGAGTTTCAGGGACAGTGTTGGGAGGAGGCACAGAGAGGGGTGGAGAGATGCTTGGAGCATCTTTGGGAGAAAATGCAACAGGGAAGAAGAAAGTCAACCTAGCAAAGGGTTCTTGAAGCGCTTCTGCCTGCGGACATGAGCTAGCGTAGAAGGACTCACGCAGAGGAGCCATGTTTAGATTAGAGGTGCTTTGTGGACCTGGTGAGTAACATCTGAAGACCCTCAGGAAAATCTCTTCTAGTTTCAGCTCTAGGAAAAGTGCAGTTCCTCATGCAGTTTGTTAGGCTCTGGCCCCTGGGCTGTCAGAGCCTAACAAACGCACTACCTCTGATACCCAGAAGAGCTCCTGTGGTCTTATTTCTCTACTGACCTCTGTCTCTGGTTTCCCCGGAACCCCCTGGCTTTCTGATTTCTAAATACCCCTACCTCCTCCTTTATTTCATGTGACACATTTGCTACAGGAACTTCACAGTCCCTCTCCTGGAATAAGGCAGGTTTAAATAAACAAGAAATAAACTGATCCTAGTCAAGGCAGCAAGCTGAATGAAACTGGGCCTGGGGAGGACACCAGGCAGACAATGATGTCCCCACTAGTGCTCAGAAAAAACCTGCTCTCCTGAGTGTTCAGAGCACACACCACCCGAGATCTTCCTGCCAGAACAGAACCACGGGATTCTTAAACTCAAATCTCCGCTTGAAGCACCGGGCACACCCATTCCTCTCGGAGTGAATACACAGGTACTGTGGCAGCTTTATTCCCTCAGGAGTGGGGAGGAAAAATCAATTAGGTCTCCTAATGATGGGCTTTGTTGAGGTTTACAAAAGTGCCATAATGCAGACTTGCTTTTTCCTGGGTGAACTTTCCTGTATGCAAATTAAATACTGTTAAATTACATTCATTAAAAAAAAAATAAAGGAGACTAATTTGCCTACTTGTTTTGATTAACTAAAATGACACACCGGCCTACGGCTTCTGTCTATTTCAGGAGTGTGCTAGATGAAGCATCTTGCAGGAAAGGATGCCTGACATCTTCATTCTGAGAAGCAAAATTAGTAGAGTCAACTGACAACTGTTTTTTATTGAGTCCCCTCCCCTAGCCACACCCTACTCTGCGTTGCCATGGTACCCAACTGCCTGCCGCAATGCGCCTGGCACACCTGTAGAGTCCTAAGTACCTGGCTAATCTCGCAAGCAAAACATATTATTTTGTGAGTGGAGGTAATACTTTTTATAGAATAGTCACAGGGAAGTTAAGTTACATAACTCAGAAAACCTATTAATAATTTTTAGTAAACATCTTAACACTATATGCTTTATACAATTTATAAACCCATGACTCTGGGTGGTCAGGCCCAGAGCAAGCATGGATATTTATATTCTAGAAGTTATTTTCTTAATGGAAAATTTCACAACTGTACTTGGGCTACCTTAGTTTTAAAACTGGGCAGGAAATACGTTTTGTGGTTTAGAAGGGCTTTTAAAACATTTTTAAAAGAAGCACAAAGAGAAAAGATGCAGGTGTTATTGGAGAACATCACCTTAAGAGATAAACTCTGATTCTGTGCCCGCAGCCCTTGGGTCCGATTGTGATGGTCTTTCTGGATGGCACTGTGTCCAATCATAGATTTTTATCATCTCCCTGTGTCACCTCAGGGTAATAGAGGAAATCCAATCAAACCAAGTCAATATGAGCAGGATAATGTTCGTCACAACAGACCCAGTCCTGCTCTGTGATCTGCTCCCGCCATCCAGAAGGAAAAGCCTTCCTGCGATTTTGGGGGAGAAAGAGAAGCTGTCTCAGCCCTTTGTCAGGGCAGCTGCCCGGGGGCTCAGAGGGAGCCACAAGTCTACCCCTCGCTTCCTTCCTAAACAAAGCCCAAGTCAGGAACGATCCTCCATTTAAATTATCAGTTTATTTTTATTCTTAAATATGTATACCCATATACAATAGCAACGACAGTCTCTTAGGTCAACTGCATGCATTATAGGCATGTAAAATACTGTTGGAAATATTAGTCTATCCGTGTAATCGGTAATTGTATTTATCAGTTGTGCATACATTTTGAATCAGGTTATTCTTAAATTTATTTATTTATTTATTTATTTATTTATTTAATGTGATGGGTGTTTTGCCTAAGTGTGTGTGTGTGTGTGTGTGTGTGTGTGTGTGTGTACCATATGTGTGCCTGATGTTCTTGGAGACTAAAAGAAGATATCAGACCTCCCGAGACTGGAGTTAACATACAGTCTGAGTGCTATGAAGAGCATCAATGAGCTATCTGTCCAGCCCCAGTTTTGTTCTGAGAAAGAAAGAAAGAAAGAAAGAAAGAAAGAAAGAAAGAAAGAAAGAAAGAAAGAAAGAAAAGAAAGAAAGGGAGAAAGAAAGGGAGAAAGAAGGGGAGAAAGAAGGGGAGAAAGAAAGGGAGAAAGAAGGGGAGAAAGAAAGAAAGAAAGAAAGAAAGAAAGAAAGAAAGAAAGAAAGAAAGAAAGAAAGAAAAAAGAAAAGAAAAGAAAAGAAAAGAAAAGAAAAGAAAAGAAAAGAAAAGAAAAGAAAAGAAAAAAAAAGATTGATTTTATTTTAAACTATGCATGCGTGTCTGGTCTGCGTGTGGGTTTTGAATACGTGTACAGACCCTGCAAAGATCAGAGGAGCTGGATCACTCCTGCTGGAGCCAGGAGAAGTGTATCCTGGGGAAGCAGGGTATATACTCTGCCCTGCTGAGACAGCTCTGCTGCCCAGGATTGTTCTTTGGTAATATGTAAGACATAATAGCACTGTGACTCATGGGGCATTGCTATTTTGGTTTATGTCATCTTCAGTTTCATTGGGGGGGGGGATTAAAAGCGAGGGAAGAACACTTAGATTATAACATAAATCCTATTAATTCTGATCTCTAAATGACTTTT
The DNA here is from genome assembly GCF_978045245.1 of Mus caroli. NCBI lineage: Eukaryota > Metazoa > Chordata > Mammalia > Rodentia > Muridae > Mus > Mus caroli. The sequence goes on from NW_028227273.1 coordinate 9,410,636, forward strand.
TACATGCTCAAAAGCAGCAGTTTTTTGTTCTGATTTAAGGTTATATTCTATCTATCTATCATCTATCTATCTATCTATCTATCTATCTATCTATCTATCTATCTATATATCTATCTATCTATATATATATCTAATAGTTTCCTGTTCGAGACAGGGCTTCTCTGTGTAGCTCGAGCAGTCCTGGAACTCACTCTGTAGATCAGGCTGGTGGTGAATGTGCTTGACTCTGCCTCCTTGGTGAGTCAAGGCTGGGGTTAAAGGCGTGTCTGGATTTTACTCTACTCTTAAATCTGTTCCTTACTCCAACAGATGGAGGAAATGACACCCAGGTGCCACCAGGTCTGTTGGCAATGCCGCAGCCTGGCCTTTATGCAACACTCTGCAGAGATCACTACAGAGATGGGGCAAGGCAGGGTGTCTGCAGTGGGTCAGTCAGTGGCCGCAGCCATCTGGGCTGCTCACCTGCAGGTGTTTTACTTGTCTGTCCCTCCTATCTGCCCTCTCTCCTGTTCACCTTTGCTTTGAGATAGGGTTTCACGTAACTCAGGCTGGCCTGGAACTCCCAATCCTCCTTCCTCCACCTCCCAAGTGCTAAGATCATAGGCAAGTTGCCCAGACTACTTTTACTCATCCTGGTTTGGAGGGGGCTTTGCAGGGATCAGAATTCAGCCTACCACTCTCTCCCTTAGTCTTTTATCATTGCTACATTTCGTCAGCTACATCTTACTGAGTAGTTACGACATGTGAGTATTTAGGGATTTCTTTCTTACTACACTAAAAGGGAAATAACGAAGGGCACGTGTGTGTGTGTGTGTGTGTGTGTATACACATATATACCTATATATGTACATATACACAGATATGTATATACATATATGTATATATACATACACACATATATAGATAGATATACACATATATATGTGTGTGTAGATAGATAGATAGATAGATAGATAGATAGATAGATAGATAGATAGATAGATAGATAGATGCTTGGTGGTTAAGAGCACTGGCTGCTTAGATTCCCAGCACCCACAAAGTGGCTCATAACCACCTGTAACTCCAGTTCCAGGGAATCTGATGCCCTCTTCTGGCCTCTGTAGCTACCAAGTATGCACATGGAACACAGATAGGCACACGGGCACAAAGTCCATATTACAAGATAAAAAATAATAATTAAAACCAAATTGAGAACTGGATAAACCAGATGATTCCATTTTCAACGCATCCTCTGAATTCCTGTGGGCGCAGGTGAAATGCTGTCTTTAGGGAAAGATGGTTCTTAGGATAGAAAGCTCTGGGTTAAAGCCAGTGAGGCCCCTTAAGGACCAAGGAGAAACTTAAGGAAGCCTACTCATGAGTCTGAGAAAATATTCGAGATATAAAATTCGCTTTACCTCAATTCTTAATTTCTTTTTAAACATCTCTTTGCATTAAATCTCAGATCAGCAGCTTTTTAAGGGTCAAGATTCGGAGTTACATAGGTAACTAACTCATGGCGCATCTTAGAAAGATAAACAGCCGCACAATTGGCTAACATGCTTTTGTAATATACAGGTCCAGACCTTATCTCCTCATTGCCCCACACATTAAAAATAAGTCAAGCTCACTCTCTGTCTTAATCTTTCTCTATCTGCCTGTCTGTCTTCTTCTCTCCCTCATGTTTCCACAACCCCAATAAATCTTTATACTTAAAAAAAAAAGTCAAGCTGAAAACGAAATAACAAAACATGCTATATTTCTTTAAAAAAAAAAAGAAAAGTAAAAGATAAAAATCAGAATTATGAAAACTTAAAGAGATCAGTAAATAAGACTAGCTGGGTTCATTCCATTCAGAAGCCAAGAGCAACAAGACAATTTTAAAATGATGAGACAAATACACAGGCTAACACTCAGCTGATGAGTGACTGTCTGCCAGGCCGATTTTTATCATCTCTCTGGTATGTTCATTTGTTTCTTAATGCGCTCATCTTGCCCATTAAGAATAATTAGCAGCTTTGCCTAGAGATTTGCTGGCTTCAGCCAAGGGTTCTCCCCACTTGTTGTTGCTGGCACCCACCTTTACTTTTTACAAAATAATTTTTGGATAATATCCTACGATTGCTGTATAATTTCAGCCTCCTAAAATTGTAAAGGAAAGACATAAACAGTGATTCCTGAATGAGTTGTTTGATCTATACACTGCATCTGCACTGTGTGATTTGGCGAATAATTTATTCTTACAGAGAGGGGGCACACAAACGGGGAGGGGAACTCACTCATATTAATTCATTCAGCAAAACAGATTACAAAGCATGCCTGTTGTAAGCTGTTTGCAAATCAACAACAACATTAGTATTAAAAGCAGGAAACCACATTGCCAATTTTAAGGCTTTTGCATGCTTTTTTCTCTTAATTAAAATAAATTAGATCTACTTACAACAGAAAAAAGGCACACAAACATGGAAGGAGAACAGCATAAAAACTGAACCCTATCAGGAAGTCCCTAAGAGATGAAATAAAACGCACGGCCAGTTTGGGTCTGCATCCTGAAAGGACCTACTTCATCTACATTGTAAGGTTCTCCCCTCCTGCCCTTTGGCACCCCGCTATATTAAACCCATTGTAAAACCCAGCACAATAAAGCTCTCTCAGGGCTGAGCCTCTGAGGACCAAATGTTAAAAATCCATTTTCTTGGGAGGGGGCTGTACCAATCATTTCTTTGAAAGGCCGGCAGAGTGAATGGCAGAATCTGCGATTTCCTCTCTGATTTCAAGAGCTGGCCTGGCACCTCTGCTGTTTAAAGCCAAGGTGCGATGATAATTAATGACATTAGCCTTGCTTCCCTTCTTTGGAGTCTCTGTAGATTAGCTCAACAATAATTTTAGTACAATTAAATTTACATACTGATTCCAGATGCTTCCCACAGTTTGATGATAAAAACTTCTAATTGATTTCTGGGGGTATTAAATAAAGTCACTTGCTGACTTCAAGGCTACTGGGCCCAATCTGAAAGTTTCCAAAATCAAAACATCTCTCTCTCTCTCTTGTTCAATATTCCTGTTTTCCTACCCTCAAAAAACCACTAGGCAGGTCTGAGCTGGCATACCTGAGAGCTTCCCATTGCTCTCCGTGCTCCCCGACAAGGAGGAGCGCAGTCACTGAGAGAGAAGAACCAGAACACAGGACTGAATGGAAGGGAGCGGCGATGGCGGTGGTGGTCCTCAGGAATATTTAGAAATCGCCACAGTCTCAAGATCATGATTAAAATCTGATGTTTTAAAAAAAGGGAAGCACCTTTTGTGATCTTTCCCTGGTGTGAAAGGCCAAGGTTGTGATTGGCTGTTTTTCCTTCCTGATTTTTTTTTTTTTTTTAAAGGGCTGTCAGGCAATTAGCTGGGTGGGGCTCTACAGAGCTCACAGCTGCCACACAGTATTAGCCACCACAGTTCTGCTTCCTCTTTCCTCCTGTGTGAGCAGCTGACAGAGCTGCCGTCAAGTTTATTTTCCAAAGGAGGGGGGGGGGATTTACAGATTGGAGGAAGGAAGCAGGAAAAAAATCAAAAATAGAAAAATAGGCTTTATATAAAAGGCTACAAAATTCAAAGCTGCTTCAAGCCCTTGAAGGGAGTAAAAATGCAAATAAGAGTCCTGTCTTCCTCATCATGTCAAAAAAAAAAAAAAAATCCAAAGCAAACAGATCTTCCACGTTTCCTCTCAATTTCTAACTGCTGCTAACTGCCTTTGAGCAAATCAGCTAGACTGCTACAGTAGCCAATAACTTATGCTTGCTTTCTTAAAGTACGGTTCAATTTCCTGAACTCTGTGTACATATTAGTAAAACATAATCTAATATAATGGGGTTTGAACTGTAATAGCATAGCAGAAAGAAAAAAAAAAAAAGGAGAGGTAGCTTTTAATCCTAAATAAAAGGGGATGACTAAGAGGTGATAGCTGTTTCCAGCGGGAGATATAGGCAACTGCTTAGCAATTAGCATAGGCACAATATGACGGGCGTGTGTGATATCACACGCACAGAGGCTAGATGTTAATATTTACCAGCAACATCAAGTAAAGTAAATAATGATTTTAATCTGCTTGGTGCTGGAAGATCTTAATGAGAATAAAGGAGCGAGAATGTTTCAAAATTACGAAGATTCTGAATTGCCTCCAGAGAGGCATGCAAAACCCAGACCCCATCAGGGAGGAGTGTCTAGCAGCCCTATGAAAAGGAAGACACCCACAGTCATCCGCAGGGAATTCATATATTGCTTGTTTTTCTTAATTACTGATCGTGTGTGTGTGAGGAGCTCTTTTTGAATACCCCGCGCTGTCTGTCTTTATGTCGACTGCTACTCAGCCTGGGGGCGGGGGGGGGGGGGGCAAGCACGATGAACCGGCTTTCTATCTGAATAAGGATACTTCTGATGGCCTTTTCATTCCCATCAGTTAGCAGAACTTCTTTGACATCTGCAGAAATAGCAACCTGGAAAGGAGGGGAAAAAAAAAAAAAGAGAGAGCAGGGCAAACAATGAGCAAACACGGTTGTCTGTGTGGAAGTGAGGACGGCAGTGACAAGTCTTCGGTATCATGCTTCCTCCCCTATTTCTCTGTAACAATCTTCAATCTTTTTTCATTTTATGTCTGCATTATTTTAATCATTCAATCAAATCAGTCAATACTTTTATCATTCCATTTGCGGGAGCCTCTATCTTGCTATCATTCTGTTCGGTAATTGCATTGTGACAGCGGATGATGGTACTCGGAGAGGCTTTCATTTGCGGGCTTCTGTTTATCTAGTAGAGCCATCATACAAGGCTGTCACTCTGCCTTTCAGCTTGCTTCTGTCTGGCTGCCTGATGCCCTTCATATAACTTTGCATTGCAGGCAGATGGCTTTGTGAGGGTAATTTTTTTGTGAGCTTTGACATGCTCACACATTGGGCTGTAACCTCGACACATTGTATAAGAGCGACAGGTTTGTCAAATGCCAATCAGTGTAACAATATGCTTTTATTTGTAGAGACATAAAAACTTGTCTAATGCACTGTGCTGCTACATAATATCTCCTGAATACATGACTCAGAACCCAGAGAATGGGGAACGGCGTTCCTGAATGGCCAATCTAATTCAAAAGAATCTAATTACTGAGCGCTCTGGATCATGTTTGTTGATGTAATAATGCAGGCAAAACATTAGCAGCTATCTCATGGTGCTCCAACTGTGATTCGCCGGGCTAGTCCTGTATCTTAGCAAATGGGACTATAATCTGAAAAAAAAAATGCTTTCCCTATAGCAAAGAAAGACTGTGCGAGGCCTGGAATGTCACAACAAGCGATATTGACTACACTGAGGTAAAATGTTTCTGCTCATCGAGGCAACCATAAAATCAATATGATCCGAAAGTAAGTCAATCTAGAAGGTCTCTCAAGACCCGGCAGCTTGACCGCAGCTGATGCTGTTGACGGTTCTCTGACCCAGCAGTTGGAGGCCCTGGAACATTTTTCCTTTTGTTTTCCCTCTGAATGGGATTGGAATTGAGAAAAGACCTACCATGAGCCCAGCCAAGCATGTCATGCCACCCCCTAGCTCACACACAGCAAGGTCCCTGAAAAAGAGAAAGACATGGTAGAACCCATACAAATTAGATGGGAATGGTCAGAGCCATATATATGTTACAAGAACAAATTGCCATCTGCAGTCAGAAGGACACTGCCAGGGAGTTGTGGAGACACGACTGGCCTACCTCATGGCGTTTTGCGTTTTAAAAATAATTATGAAATAGAAAAGTCACAAAGCAGGCAGACCAGTGGGGGTTCCCTCATTAGTGTTCGCTGCAACATTACCACCGCTGAGCTGAAAACTCTGAGAAGGTTCCCTTTTTTTCCCTTGTCAATGGCGCTGTCTTTTAGGACTAAACTAGCTAGAGTTGCGAAGGATAATTGTTAGGAAAGGATAACATTGTTAATCCACATTCATGCCTTCAAAAACAGTTAGACAAGTAAACCAAGAAGATACGCGAGTGCCTATGTACTTATATTAGAGTCACACACAAGGCACAAATAAACGCAATCCTGAGGGGTTTTTTTTGCTTTGTTTTGTTTTTGTTTTTGTTTTTGTTTTTTAATTCTAAAACAAGCTGAAATATTTTGGAAAGCCAAACCACTCGCATAAAGCACAATTAGCCACGAGCATTTAGTAATTAACACTTAGATCACAACTGATCCCAGCACAACACAGCAAACTAAACAATGCAGGGGTATAATGTGGCTAACCTGGGCAAGCCAGGAGTGGGACCAGGCTCAGAGTTAAGGCTCAATGTGTCGTTCTTCACCTACTTTCCCCTTTTGTGTCTAAATGTCAGCCCTCCTGTGTGACATTCTCACCCTGGTTCACTGCTTGCTGACTGGAGCTTAGGCACAGCCTTTCAGGCGGTTGTGCAGCCAGACTCAGGCCTGCCCTCTGCACATGTGACATTCTTGGACTCTTAACACTGTGTAGTCTCCAACTTTGAGGAGTTTATGGAGAGAAAAAGCAAAATTAAAGTGTGTGTGGGGGGGTGTCAAAAGAGGACATTCATATTAGAAATTATTTTAATATACATTTAGTTATTCAAAGTAACCACAGATTGGTTGGTAAATATCAACCCACAGAGCTTCAAATATTACATAGTATCAACTTATTCTTTTAAGAACATGGAGTTTAAACACATCATGGTCACTAACGGCTTGTTATAAAACACATTGGACTGAAATATACATAGAATATTCATAAAATAATAACTAAAATGAAAAAAAGCCCAAACCCTTACTTTCTGCTTGTACCAAAGGTCTCCAGAATTTTAAAATAAAAGGCCTTTTCCCCCCTAAATCTTATCCATGATTTGATGCATAACACATATTAACAGCTAAAAATATCGATTTCTTTAGTAATTTATATTATACATATTGTCATGGTCACAAAAAAAACAAAAACAAAAACAAAAACAAAAAACAAAAAACAAAAACAAAACAAAAAAAAAAAAACCAAACCTTTAAAGCCAGAGCATCCTCAGTTAACAGCTGTCAGGCATTTCTTTAATTCGTTAGTGACTTCTGTAGCATATGTTTTATGGAATGTGCATTGTGGGGACTTTTTTATTTATTTTTTGACCTTCACAATCAGCAAGGATTGATTGTACCTCCACTTTTGTTTCCCCCAAATCAAAGTGAAATAAAATGCTCTGAGAGGAAATCAAGAGCCTTTGACAGCCAGCAAGAGCTGGCTGTGTGACGCTAGCCTAAGGGCCATGTGGATGCCTCCTCAGAAGCAACACGTAATGTGTTCATGCGGGACTCTTTCTTTTTCTTCCTTTCAACAATTTACAGTCTGGAGACTGTAGGATGAGCCATTTTCAATAGGCAAACTCAATATCAGGGGACGGGCTAAACAGATAGCTTTTACCTGTGGCCCTTACCTGAATATATGACTGTGCTTAAGGCAGTAGTGAGCCAGGACCTCCTCGGATGGCCAGATGCCTAGAAATGCAAGACGAGATACCAGGGTGAGACAGTGTTTCCTTCCAGAGTAGCTTCTAAAACAAAGGCTCAGCACAAGCCATTGCATATCCAACCACACTTAACAGCATGGTCCCTTTCGTGTGCCAGACCATGGCTTTTCTTGGCTGTTGTTTTTATAATGGCCAATGTTAGGACCTTTCTCAGTCGAGCAGCCTCTATAAACTTTGCCAAACTTCAATCACAACAAAACAAAACAAAACAAACCACTAAAAACCAGCATTACAGATATCAAAACTTAAATGTTGATGGTAGGTGAAATGGATCTTAATCCTGGTTATACATAATTTATACACAGAGGCTGAATGAAGGCTTGCTATATGTGAATGTGCAGATCCTTTTAGGCAAGATAAAATAAAATCACTTTAAGGAGCAGATAAAACTGCCGAGGTCATTCTATCTATACCTATATCTATACCTTTCCATATTAATGCTTTAAAATATCCTTAAGTTCATTTCTTTAATTAAAAAAAACAAACTGCAGTATAAAATTAAGAAACATTAATGTCACCAACTTTGGCATGCCTTTAAATCAAACAGTATTCCTATATACTAAAGTTCATGGACAGACATTTCCTAAAACCATCACCTATCCATCTATTGAGACGACCTAAGGTTCAAGAATGGATGTGACTTGCTTCTAGGTAAAGATGTTAGAACTCAGTTACTGTGGTTCTGTGTGCTTTTAATCCTTTTCACTATGCTTTTTTGCATTTCCCAACATTTTTTTTTCTTTTTTAATGGTTTTTCGAGACAGGGTTTCTCTGTATAACCCTGGTTGTCCTGGAACTCACTTTGTAGACCAGGCTGGCCTTGAACTCAGAAATCTGCCTGCCTCTGCCTCCCGAGTGCTGGGATTAAAGGCGTGCACTACCACTGCCGGGCCCCAACATTTTTACTATGAGTCTACATCACCTTAGATATGAGTAGAACAAATAATCTCATTAAAATTATGGTTTTCTCCTAGAGATCAGACTCAACCATCGCTCGGTCAGTAAGTCCCGCCCCCTCTCCACCCAGCCTTCCCTTTTGAGTTTAAGGAAGCTCGTCCGCAAAGTTAAACACATTGAAAAGACTTGAATTTTCTCTCCCTAGACGGATCTCCTACTTTGAGGAGGAAGAGGTGGCTTCACTAAAGTACCAGCCGCAGGAGAGCCCGGGCAGGTAAACTTACTACTCCAACTTCCCAGCATTTTCAGAAGAAAGGACAACTTGGGAGGGGAAGACGGGACAAGGAGAACCAACAAGAGGTGTTTAGTAACACAGTTAGAGGGAGGAAAAGGGGTGGGTGAGTGTAGCCGTTAAGACTACAGATTGCTCAAAAGCAGTCCGGTTCCGGCTCTGGTCGCGGTTCTGCCATTTGCTGGTGGAGAGACTTTGGATAGGTTACTGGGTCAGCTTTTCATCTGCACACCATAATAACTGCACCGTCAACTTCCCGGGATCCCCGTGAGGATCGGGTGAGGGAAATAGATGCGGCGTGCTTAGGGACGGTTCTGAACAGGCACAAAGGGAAAGCTGGTTGTTACTGTCGGCCTCTTGTAAAGAGCAGACGAGAGAATGCGTGTGGATCACAGCGATTTATCCCAAGGGTCGGGACAGGTGGAGAACAGTTTTTACCTTTGCTTTGTCAGGACCCCAAAGTCGTAAGGCCTCGTACACCTCCACACATAAAGAACTTCATAAAGACTGAAGTACATAATGAAAGTCTCTGAAGGAAGACCCAAGCCACTGCTCTCACCGAGTAGATATAATTACCACAAGAATGAATTTCTTTATGCCCTGAGTACGTGTGGCTGTGAGGTTTTTAAAAAGTAATGATAGGGGAAAGGTATTTAACTAAAACTTAGGCCCCAGTGAAGAGTGGATGTGACTTCTAAAGTGCAGAGTCTTTTCAATTCGTTTTATATTTTTTCCAGAAATTATAGAGTGATTTTTAAACTAAGTTAAATACAAAGATCAAAAGGCTAAATTTCTACCATTAGCAATATAATCACTGTTAATGTTTTAGACATCATTCCAAAAACCCTTTCTAGTCATAAAGGTATCTTACTCAGTTGGGATCTTGTCACGCAGGGACTCAGCAACTTGATTTTGCCCCCCATCCAAGAAGGCTAGAATGAGTCTGTAACATGGAGCCTACACTCCAGATGTGTCATTTGTACGGACTGCCTAGGTACTCTACTGTGCATCCACATTCAGTTAACCCATGTCCTCTTGGCAGATAGTTAAGTTAGGTTTGAAGTTTGTAATATTACAAGATTATAAACAGCAGCAGGAGTAGAAGAACATACCTTCTCCTAACACATTTTTCCATCCTTAGAGATGGGATATCTGGTCAAAAATTAAGGGCAGGATCTGGAGAGATGGCTCAGTAGTTAAGAACACTTGCTGCCCTTGCAGATTACTGGGGTTCAACTCCTAGCACCCACATGATGGCTTACAACCATCTTTAACGCTAGTTCTAGGGTGTGCACCGACCTCTTCTGGCCTCCCGGAACACACATGCGGCACATACATACGCAGAGATAAAACACTCATACATAGGAAATAAAAATAAACAAATCCTTTAAAAATTAAGTATAGTCCATATTCTGGTGGACAGGTTGAGTGTCCCTAATCTAGAATCCAAAATACTGCAGAACCTGACATTTTCTGAGTGTTCCCATGATGGTAGGTAGTCGCGTGCTTCTCAGGTGACGTCAGTCAAAACACAGCCGCACTGCAGCACTATATAAAACCAACTTAGGGGGGCTTGTATAAAATATATAAGAAGCAACTGAATTTCATGTTTACCCTTGGACTCCATTTACAAGAAATTATGTATCCCCAATCTAAAAAGATCCCAAAATTAAAATGCCTCTGGTCCCAGGCTTTTAGGATAAGGGACACTGGATCTATATGTAACTGTCACATGTGGGATTTGTATGCTCCACTAATGCCCAGTAAGAATGTTTGCTCTGGGCTGGCTCTTATGACTTAAGCCCTAGATCACATGTGACGGTGAGAGGGTTGGGGACCGACTCCACAGAACTGTCCTGGGACCTCCACACGTGGGTAGCTGTGCATGCTCCTCACCATAGACCATCCACACAGTAATAAACATTTTTTAAAACATATTTGTTTCTTCAAAGCCTGTCCAAGACGTGGATTTATCACATCTAATTTTGTGACTAATTTTGTTTGTGTACGTTAATTATATTCACAATGGGTTTCCGTTAGAGCATTTTCACACACATGCACGTTTGCTGTTTGTACTGACTCTATTACCCTTGTTCGTCCCCGTTCTGCTGTTGCCGATCCTCTTTCTAGTCCTTCCTCTATTTCCCCTTTATTTTAGCAGTCGGTTGCTTACAGGACCCTGCGCGAGGGATCGTTCCCAGGACCGGGGTCTTTCCACTAGTGGCTACATCACTGAAGAAGATGTTTCTCTCCTCTTCCACATCATGAAGTCCCCATAGAGATACTGGGGTGGGGTGAACACCTCCCCATTGGCTACTATTATCGCCTATAGATCCCTGCAGGCCTCTTTGGTCCCTCTTCCCCACACAGCAGGATGCCCATAGGCCCAGTCTTGCACAGGTCTCTGGCCAATAACCTCGGCTGCTGTGAGATCAACGGTACAATGATGATGTCACGTTCTGAAGACCACACACCTCACAACACACCTCCCTGCAGTGTCCTGCGGTGATCCTTAGAGGGAGTGATATAAAAGTATTCAAGGCTGAGCCTCCAAAGTGGCCGGCACACATCGGCTACTAATGAGTTACACAGTTACTGCGGCCCACTGTAAAAAGGAGCTTTTCGGGCCAAAGCCAGTGGCTGCGCTAATGTAGGGTCTGAGCACACTTATTTCAAAGTTACTTTGATGGGCATGTCATGTTCACTTAGCAAAACAACAGCTGTCTTTGCTTTCCTGCTAGGACCTCTGATCTGCACAGCCATGAGCTTTTGACTAGGATAAGGTAGAGGATACAGATGCCCTCCTGAGGAGCAGGTCTCAGATCTCCTCCCGTGGGCGCTTCTTGTTCTGTCGGTCAGTAGTGGAGCATGCAGGGTCCACAGCCAAGTAAGACAATCACGATGATTCCTCCCTGAGCAGCCTGAATAGCGGCACCCCGTGGCACTAGGAGAGCTATTCCATCCTGGTTCCAGCTTCATTTCTCTGTGTCCTAAAATCAACGTGTGATGATGATGTCTGTAGCTATTAGGTCTTAATCTATTCCTGGTGGGCAGAGCAATAGCCAGGGCAAATGCCTGTTACTTTATTTTAAATAATGTTAGATTTTAAATAATGTTCCTTTTAAATGCCACTAGAACGGTACTCATAAAGAAGTCAGACAATGGTGCTATGCATGCGGTTCCAGTAGGGATGTAAAGCTATGGACGTATGTGGATGGAAGGAATGTAAAGAAAGGAAGGAGAGGAGGCACAGATGGACAGAGGGACACGGATGGACAGAGGGGACACGGACGGACAGAATGGTCCTTCAAAGGAGAGTCTCAGGAAATAAAGTTCTGAAGAGAGGGAAGTTTTGATGTTCTAGGAGTAGGGCTCCATCGTGAAGGAAAGGGAGAGAGTGAGACAAGACATACAAGTTAATCCTGGATAGTCTAAAGACTCCTGGCTGACCAGGAGCACAGGGAGGCAGGACGAAACTGGGTAAGGACCTCCTCGTGTCCCTTGCCACACTGCCTTTGAGGCCGTAACACTCCCTATATCTAATGACCTAGTGGGTCTTGTCAGCCTGCTTCTCAAAGATAGCTCAAGTCATCGCCACTAACCATGATCCAGGAACTAATTGACAGGGGTTCAGGAGTGTCGAGGGTCTCTGTCATAAACAAGATGGTGGACAATGGACAGATGGATATGCGAATTTCTTCCCATTTTTCCATGAGCTGAGGTGGCTGATATAATGATGCATTAAATACCAGCCCGGGGAAGCCTGGACCACCACACAGAGAGATACTGGGACTTATGTAATGTCACCTTTTTGAGTTTCAGAATCCTCATCTGCAAAATGATAGGTTTCCGTTGGATTATATCCGGGGGCCTTCGCCCCGTAAAGACTACAATAGAGAAAGAGGCCTCACCTCCTGGACTTAGATGGAGTTCATTTTGAGTCCCGGCTCTTATGGACCTGTGACCTTGGCAAGGTGCTTAACCTTTTAAAGCCTCTTCATTCATTCACGGGACACGCAGTTATTAACAGCCATGTCTGCCTTAGAAGCCAGGGTATTGTAGTAATTAAAGCACAGCCTTTCCCTAAATAGCTTTAGTAGAGGCCGGAGACAATAAATAGAATTTCAGGCACTGAGCAGTGCTGCGAGGGAAGGAAAACACGGCAGCTCTGGGTGGGGGCGGGGCTTCCTTAGCCAGCCGGTTGGGGCAACGCCTCGAGCCTCTTATTTGATAAATACAGGCCATGAGTGTTGCTTACAGGATGCTGAGAAGACTAGATGTGTATGCATATAATACATCTAAAATAAGGTCGGCACGCACCAAATTCCTTATAGGTGGTAGAAGCCACTGTCGCTGGGGTCATGGCTGTTATTGCTTTGAAATGTTTCTATACGATGTCGAGGGCATTTATTTGATACTTTCACCGAGAGTCTCACTTTTATGGGCTGGTGAGATGGCTCAGTGGGTAAGAGCACCCGACTGCTCTTCCTAAGGTCTGGAGTTCAAATCCCAGCAACCACATGGTGGCTCACAACCATCCGTAACGAGATCTGACTCCCTCTTCTGGAGTGTCTGAAGACAGCTACAGTGTACTTACATTAAATAAATAAATTAAAAAAAAAAAAAACAAAAAACGAGAGTCTCACTTTTAAATAATAACAACCCCATGAGGTCAAGTCAGATCTGGGTGGGAGGGAATGTCTGTGTAGCCCAGAAGACCAGGCAGATGAAAATGTATTTAATGCTAATACTATTGAGAACTATCCCGCAGAGGGGAACACCAAGAGACAAGTTGGACAAATACTCTACCATGGAGTTAGAATGCGGCCCCAGGTGACTCTTTACATAGAGGATCTGCAGCCTTCCACTGGGTGATAGGCCAAGGGCACTGGGCTGAAACTTAGCTGCCCTTGGGAGAGCCAACTTAACTATATAAAAGAGTCAATAATGAACACATGGATAATAATGAGCTGTCCAGAGGATTTCAACACTAAATGCTCTTGGATTGTGAGATAGGTTTGCAGGTAGGGCTCAAGTTTAAGAAGCAGTGAGACGTGAACTGCGTGCACCTTGACTGGACTATTACTGAGGTACAGACTATGAGGAAAAGAAGGAACCTGGCCCAAAGGCAAAGAAGGGAAGACACTCTTCCCAGAACATTCCCAGGGGTTCTGGCCTTTGGGTCTGATGGTCAGGTTGGGGGCAGGTGCCAGAAAAGGAACCAGTGGTGACACTCACTGCTGAGCAACGGGGACACACATGGCAGCCATGATTGCAGCTGCTCACCTGGTAGGGATGTGAACTTGAAAAACATCCATGACATGTTAGCTTTGTGGCCTCAGCAGGTCACTTACACCTCTGTTGCCTTGATTCCTTCTCTGTATAGGAGGATACTGTCCACTCTGTATACAGACTGAGGATTAAACGGGTGTAGTGAGAACTCAGTAAGCACTCAATTGTGCTGGCCATTACTGTTACTCAGTAAGCACTCAATTGTGCTGGCCATTACTGTCACTCAGTAAGCACTCAACCCATGCTGGCCATTACTGTCACTCAGTAAGCACTCAACCTGTGCTGGCCATTACTGTTACTCAGTAAGCACTCAATTGTGCTGGCCATTACTGTTACTCAGTAAGCACTCAACCCATGCTGGCCATTACTGTTACTCAGTAAGCACTCAACCTGTGCTGGCCATTACTGTCACTCAGTAAGCACTCAACCTGTGCTGGCCATTACTGTTACTCAGTAAGCACTCAATTGTGCTGGCCATTACTGTTACTCAGTAAGCACTCAACCCATGCTGGCCATTACTGTTACTCAGTAAGCACTCAACCTGTGCTGGCCATTACTGTTACTCAGTAAGCACTCAACCCATGCTGGCCATTACTGTTACTCAGTAAGCACTCAACCTGTGCTGGCCATTACTGTTACTCAGTAAGCACTCAACCTGTGCTGGCCATTACTGTTACTCAGTAAGCACTCAACCCATGCTGGCCATTACTGTTACTCAGTAAGCACTCAATCTGTGTTGGCCATTACTGTCACTCAGTAAGCACTCAACCCATGCTGGCCATTACTGTTACTACCATGTTTACTACTGGAGTAGATGCAGCATTCATTGAGCGTCTCCTACCTGCCAAATTGTGGGCTGTGCACTTTGTATGGGTTATCTTGCTTCTTCCTAAGACATGGACTATCATTACAATAGAAAAGGGCACAGTGGAGTAAATGGTGAATGAGCTCATGTGATCTGGCTGGGATTTGAGGCCATACTCTCCCACGGTGGAAGACCACCCTATGTGCTACTCCTTTGAACAGTGGCTGGCCCTAGAATGAGGGGTCACACATGTCTAGTTCTCAGGGATGTCAATGACTAATTTTAGGACTCTAGACAAATCATATTTGGGTTCTAACTTCAAGAATAAAATGGAAGAGTTGAATGGACTAAGGCTGTGCCCCAGGATGTAGGTATTATATTTGTGCACATTCCCAGATAAAAGCTTCAAAGACTGCCAGTGGGCCCCAGCCTGTGACATCTTACAGAATAAGATTGGTTACAATATTTTATTTGTACCAGCACTCAAATGTAAACCTCTACTGGGAAATCTTTTAGATGGATTTAAACGGTCCTGTAAGTTAAATCTTTAATACGTGTCAGTTTTAATTGAGTTAGAAGTGCTTTAGTTAATTAAATTTCCCAGCTTCAGAGATGAACAGCCACATATACTAGTTGTGAAAGTTTTTTTTCTCAGTTAATTTTTAAAGTGACAAATGATGACAGTGTATCTTTATGGGCTGCAAAAGTGGTATTTTGATCTAGAGAATGGAACATGTTAAAACAGAACCCCCTCTCAAAGTGAAACCTTCTCCCAAACTCAGCAAAGCCCTCTGGGATGTTTTCATCAAGGAGGTCTCCTCCTTGGTGAAGTAACAAGAATCCCCTTTGGTCAGAAAAGATAAACAGAGGGGAGCCCCCCCCACCATGAGAGGTGCCTACCCCTCCACCCCTCCACCCCTCCACCCCTCCACCCCTCCACCCCCTCCACCCCCTCCACCCCTCCACCCCTCCATCCCTCCACCCCCAAGGAGAACAGCTCCATTTCACCTGGCTAGAGGCTATCAGGAGAATCCTTTCTAGGAAAAAATGGACCCTAGAAAAGGAGACAAAAGAATTCCTAGCAGGAGAGAAGATGGAAGGAGGACCTGGGTTGCCCCAGAAATACCGCATCCCTTCTGCAATAAAGAAAGGAGAAACAGGGCTTCTACTGCCAGCTTCCCCAAAGCCCTGCTGGGCCAAGAGAGCTTGGGGACACAACCAACAGGCCCTCTCCTTTGGACAGAGTCATCTTATTTCCCTTGAAAAGACATAAAAGAGAAACAAATGAGGTAGAAAGAACAGAGCAGCAAGTGCTGGTCATAATTGTTGTTCTTATTTTGACTTCCGAGTCACTTTGCCTACATGGGCATACCATGGAAAGCCCCAAACATTAAGGAGGGAGTGGACTTCCTTCCTGCGCTCACTGATGGTCTACGCCCCGCTCCTAGAGCCGACCCCTATCCCAGAGTCTCGCTTTATCTTCCTTACAGGCAACACTGTGACTCCATTCCAAAGACGGGAAAAGCTGCATGATCCAGAGTGGCTGCTCTACACACTTATGCAAACCTTCCAGGAGAGAAAACCATACCAGGAGGTACGGACGCGCTGTTCATGAAAAACTCACCAACATCCACAAACCAGCCCTAGGCCCGGGCCTCGCAGTGCAACACAACTTTCTTTAAGCATGCTGTGTGAAAGGTGAACATCTTCGTATATCAACACTGCCTTGCTCCAAGCCCCCCACCCCCACCCCCACCCCCGCCCCTGCCCCACTAACGGCCTTGGGGAAAGAATGGTTTCTTGGTAGAGAATCGGGAAGAAAGACGAGTGACTCTCCACGATCTCTTTTTGACATAGGGTCTCATGTAGCCCAGGCTGCCTTGAACAAGTGTAGCTGAGGTTGCTCTTGAATTTCTGCTTCTCCAACCTCCACAGACCTGTTTATATTGATGCTGGGGAGCAGACCAAGTGTTTCATGCATGCTGAGCAAGCCCTCTGCCAACTGAGCCCAGGTCTCCCCTTCTCATAAAAGAAATGGGTATTAGCAACTTTGAAAAACCTGATACACCACTTGGCAAATTGGTTTGATAAATAAGACCACATCTCACTGATGCTCAGGATAAACCCGCTTTAAACAAAGCCTTCTTTGCTATTTCATTTGAAAGTGCATCTGTGATGTTCATATTGAAAAAGGTGGGAGGGATGGGAATGGGAGAGGAAGGGGGGTGTAAACAGTATATGTGAGACTAGCTGAGCACACCAGCTGTGTAGCTAGCCAGGGCTCTGTCCTCCCTGCCTCTCCACTTATCATTATTCATTGATATGAAGGGAACATGATGATCGGCTCCTCAGAAATTCTGCTGCTGGACCAACTTGGGTTTCTCACCACCAACTAATGCAGAAATGTAGTGCTAAGCACGTCCTGGCTGTAAACACAGCAGTCTCGCTCAGCCAGGGACTTCCACAAATGTCTCCAACCAACTTGCATGATTGTCTTTAACACTTTTTTTTTTTGAGAAATGAATTTGATTTCATTTTTCCTTCCCCAGTTTTCAAATAGTCATTAAAAATTAAACAAGACCAGGAAGAGCGCTTTGTGATTATAGCCCTCCTTCTCCTGCAACAAACTAGATCTATAAATTTACGTACCATTGTAGATGTAAATTACAAAATTTATATTCAACTATATTAAAACATCTATTCCAAAAATGATTACCAGTTGTGAAAAGCAGACAGGCTTATCGCTTGCTGTCAGTTGTTCATGTCTAGTTAAGCAATAATATGCTAAAACTGCTCTTTTGTTTTGTGTAAGAATTTTGGCAATAGAAGAAATGAACACTCGGCTAATAAAAACTCAGGCTGCCTTTTTGCTTTGATGGAGGAAGCAGCTGCCTGTTTTCATTTGCTGCAGAGCAGCAAAACCCATCAATA
The DNA here is from genome assembly GCF_978045245.1 of Mus caroli. NCBI lineage: Eukaryota > Metazoa > Chordata > Mammalia > Rodentia > Muridae > Mus > Mus caroli. Next base: position 9,428,381 of record NW_028227273.1, read on the forward strand.
TAATAAGCAGCTTAGATGCATCCATCCACAGCGCCTGTAAGGATATAGGGCTATTCGCTCAAAACCAATCCCTGGTTTAATTTTAACAAAGATGTGTCTGACATATTTGAAAATGCATTATAATAGGTTTTGAAACATGAACAATTTCTCTTCCTTTTAAATACTTTCCCCAGATTTGAAAGGTGTACGTGTAGCTGAATGATAGCAATGATAAGAAACGGACCTAAACTGTCAGGACATCCTGAGACAAGGGGTGTGAAGAGAGCAGACTGAAAGTCAGTTATCCGGGTCTTCGGAAAGTGGAAGTAATTCATTTGAGTATGAGTTTATTCATTGATTCAATCAGATGACTATGTACTACACACACACACACACCATACACATACAATCATCATTGGGCTAGGTAGGTACTGAGCCCACAGCTCCTTCTCAAGACTCTTTAGGACAAAACATTAACACAAAATTTGAGTAGATCAAGGTTGCAGGCACAGATGCATATTTTAACATTCGCCTTTTATTTGAGAGAATTCAAATGGGCATGCAACACAGTGGAAGCTATTTAACATAAAAATTAAAAATCAGATGCTGTCTCCTCTATTATACAGTCACACACTTCATTAGACATCCCTTTAAGAAACGATGAATCTGATTGAAAAAAATTGAATTATGTTGAAACACATGTCAGACTGTTTACTAGGCTAGCCAGGAATTACCACACTTTGGGGAGAAAGTTTTAGGATTTTAACTTTTGTTTGGACAGCCTCTAATTTCACAGTAACCATTAGATACTCTTACGGAGCATGAACACACCGTAGAGCAAGTCTAACACAAAACACAAACTTGGAAGCAACTGGCACCATAAAACAGTGAGCCTTCCTTAGGGCATACACTAAGAGATCATTTTATTTTAGGGTTGAGGGCATCCCAAGAACTCTGGTAATTCTCAAACCTCCCTTTTCTGATTGGATGCTGGCTAAGTGAGCTGTCCGATGGTCAACATCACTGTTAGGTTAGCCAGCGGCTTCTCCAGATGTCAACTTAAACAAGCACACATCTGCACACACGTTGAGACAATCGTCCTGTAGGTGGGGAGCAGAAAGCTTCCTGAGTCACACGTCAGTTGTAAAACACATCCACAAGCTGGTTCTTTTCTCTCTCTCTCTGTGTGTGTGTGTGTGTGTGTGTGTATGTGTGTGCATGTGTGTGTGTGTGTGTGTGTGTGAGTGTGTGTGTGTGTGTGTGTGTATGTGTTGTACTGTTGTTGTTGCTGCTGTTTTAAATAAGCTTTAACTTTACTGAAACACCGTACAATGGTATAGAGAGTATCTGTTTTTTTCCTAGTTTCTACTGCTGTTGACATCTTACTTCTCAAGTCTCTTACGGAAACACCGTACAATGGTATAGAGAGTATCTGTTTTTTTCCTAGTTTCTACTGCTGTTGACATCTTACTTCTCAAGTCTCCGGATCTGTCCAGACTCGAGTGCTCGTTTTAAAGACAAGGCTTACGATCCTGTCGATTCTGCAGAGAGGCGAAGGGCAGTCTTAGCATCTCTACCTGCACTTCCCTTAATTGCTCTTAACCAAAAAAGAAAATTTTAAAAAGTTAAGAGTTAAAGCAGGACTCAACATGCATATATCTCAGGGTATGGTGGTGGTGGTGGGAAACTGACCTCATAAAGAAAATCTGAAGCCAACAGAACCTTAGTTTCCTACTTCATTGTTGAATGGGGTTGAATATTATTTAAGTCATTATTCACATAGAAATTTGGATTGCTCTATTCAATTAATACTTTCGCATCACAGTGTGATGTGGGTCCTATTGCCAGTCTTGTGGCAGCATGAGTTAAGATCCACAAAGGAGTCAGGGGCCAGCATTTTTCATTCTGTTGGAGTGTTTAGAAACCATTCACTGTTAACCCTCTGTTCTCTGCTCTGGCTTCCTCCCTGCTCTGTCCACTGCTCAGTGGCTGGGCACACTGCTTCAGAGTCCTGCTGAGATTCACACATTAGCTACCACTAAACGTGTCACCTCCAGGAGTAGAAAGATGACTTTGGAGAGGCTCTCATTGGTGCCTGATGTCTGGGTGTACACGTCCTCTCCGTACCTGAATACAGACGAGGGCTGGGCAGCAGGTGTCACAGCTCTGGGACCAACCAGACCCTGCCTTCCCCCTGCCTTCTCCCTTCCCTTGGTCCTTCCCAGCTCTCTCTTCCTGTCGTCTTCTCTTTCGCTATAACCTCCATCCCAGTTATAACATCCGCTTTCCTCTCCAAAGGCAAGAACTGTGAAGAAACATCGTGGCTGTCGCAGTCAATGTTTTACAAAGTAACTTTTGAGCCAATGTTTTACAAAGTAACTTTTGAGCCAATGTTTTACAAAGTAACTTTTGAGTCAAGGTTTTACAAAGTAACTTTTGAGTCAAGGTTTTACAAAGAAATGTTTGATCTGTTTCTCTGGTCTGCACTGCCTTTGGACCGAAGCTTTCTGTAGGGAGAGAGCTCAGAGTTTCATTCTTGGAGACAGATTACACAATCTAGACAGCCATGTTGTATTTATGCAGAACAACAGCAAACAGTTCTAAACCCTGTCACTCGTAACAATGAAAACTGAATTACTCTCCTGCTGCAAGACCAATTTGCTGAGTTCCCTATGTTGTATTTACTTGAGTCCTGATGCTACCTGTGAGTTCAGCCACAGGCCAGCTTCTATATGGATGTCACTACACTCAATGCATGTTCACTGGCCTTTTAACCTAGACACATGAGCCATAGACCTGGAAGGAGAATTATCACAAGAAGACAGGATAGATGCTCTGGAAAGCAAGGTTGCCCTGGGCCAGGAAGGTCACAGGTTCCCAGGCTAGCAATAGACTCCACATTCAATAGGCCATCTTTCTTTAAGTCAATCCTTTTCTTCATTCCATAGAACCTATGTCACGGGCTCTCATATCTGTTGTTATCTACAAGCAGGCAGGATTCTAATCACAGGAGTCTGGAAGGCGTCTCAGAGTGGGTCTTTTAAGTGGCTTGAAAGAGAATACGACCCTCTGTCTGGCTATTTTTTTCTTGACAACTTCTCTCTGCTATAACAAATTTGTAACCTTAGCCTATACATCTTACTTTAGGAATCGGAACTCCTTGAGAAGTGCCTTCAAAATACACCATTTAAACCAAACATTTGTTCTGAACTGATACCACAATTATCTTTCTGTTGGGAGAGAGACAACATTTCTAGAGTTTTTTATATTGCCACCGGCCTTTCACACCAGGACACACGAGTGTTTGCAAGTTGAGGTCAGAGTGCCTGGGCTGAGTTGTTGAGCGTAGAGAAGTCATCAGGGTCCCCATGGGCTCACACCAGACTTCTCAGGACACAAAACAGATTTCCTTCTCTCTCCAGCCGCAGAGTTCACGTTATCATGAACTCCATCATTCCCATACCCCGGAACCGATGATTGAAACAATGGCGGCGTTGAGCTGAGAGGGTTATGTTTCAGCTAGAAAGTGTTTCTCGTCCATTTCTGCTGCCCGATAGATAGCATGGAGGTGATTTTTGCTGAGCAAATTCCATAGCACTAATCTAAATTTTCAGCACTATTGACAAGAAAAACTAGCTTGTGAAAGAATATGAGATACTGTTTGCATCTCACGAGAATCATCGCTTACTGCTTTTCTTGGGCGCTGCAGAGAAATCCCCGGTTATGAAGCAAAGCCTTGAAAACTGAAGGGGGCTTCATTCAGCACACAGAACAGATAATTAGTAGTTGAGGTGGAGCTAGAACTTCAATACCCAAATAGTTCACCTTTGTTTTCTTTCAGGACTAAGCAACATAAGCAAATGTAGAAGGAAGAATTATGTTATGATTTGAGTTTGCATCTTGCAAAGACATTTTTTTTTAACCTTGGAGGTAAAAATTAGAGTTTAAAGAAAAGGTCGAGGCGCGTGCGTTCCTCTTCCCGATTTCTACACAGTCACAGATATTTAGCAACTGGCTGAAGTGATTTTTGGCTCCTGTTTCTATTTCCATGCCTGGATGCATGGCTGGAGGAAGTGGCTATAGATAAACTCTGCTGCGGCTCACGCAATACCAGGATCTCTGAATTGAGGCCAGGAAACAACATACAATCTTCAGAAATAGAGACACTCCCTGTCGCACGCATTCCGACTCTGGAATTACAATGATTGTGTGCCTTGCTTTCTGTAATTGAGCCTCTGTTTGTTTTCCGGAAATATATCTTCTGCATGGTCATTAGTCTTACTTATTCAAATATCTACATGTCATTTGTCTTGTAATTAAGAGTTCCTAGCAGCTCCCAACAATTCTTTTGATTACCAGCATTCCAAACATAATAAAAGAGTAATTCTCTTTTACAATGTTGTGTCTAGGGAGGGAGAATCATGTAATATATACAATTTTCACCCACACCATGGTGTTGAGCAATGTAATTTTCTGTGTATTCTCTTCTAAGAATATTTTCAATATTTCTGGATTGTCTCTGCTCTCAGGAACAGGATTGAAATCTCCACTTTGGTATTTATCTGGGACTGTGATAGCTCAGTCTGCCACCAAATGCCAAGATAGGGGAATCTCATCATCCAGAGACTAGCTGCATGATGGGCAGTTAATAGATATATCAAACCCTGGGATATATGCTAAGCTGAAGAGATGATTGGCTGGTGATACACTGATTGATTAGCATGGGGAGAATGGGTTTCTTCTTGACAACCTAGGATTACGCTTCAGCTAAACTCAAATTGCTTACACCTCTTCTATTGGGTTTAAAATTACAGTCCTGTCATCTAAAATCTCTTGTCAATGAATTTTTTTTGCCATATATAAAAATTAAAGGGAAAAAGAGGGTAGGTGCAATGGATAAGAGTAAATGGGGTACCCCCACTGCATGCTGCTGCTGTTGGCTCCGCTGCAAAGCGTCGATATGTAAATGCCCCCTGAGAAACGTTCCACCTTCCATAGATGACTGCTGTACATTTTACAAGAACACCAGAGGAAAAGTTTTATATGTTTAAGTCAGTGAATACTGTATTTTCAAATACATTATGGTTCTATCTCACTTAGGGGAAACTGAGAATTCAAAGACACCCTCTATTAATCAGCGTTACTGTCTAAGGCACACAGACAATCCCATCTCTGGACATTAGTGGTTTGTTGTTGTTGTTTTGTTTTGTCTTTTCTGGGTTTTGTTTTGTTTTGTTTTTTAAAAACTAACTGGCATGCTTTGCAGGGGCAGGGCAAGAAAGGGCAAATTTATAGACTGCAGACTAGCTTTGCATTTGTGGCAACTCCACATGAGTAGTGACTCCTTTAATAGCAGTAACAACAAATGCTAAAGGCAGTCACGTGCACACATTGAAATATTGTAATGTTGTGCCTGTTTCTCATGCATGTGGGAATCACATATGCTTTAAAACACAGCAGAATTAGATGAACAGAAGGAAGCCAATGTTGCTCTATCTCCCATATTCGCATGTGTGCACACATACACACACATAAATCAAGACGTCACACAAAAGGGTGATACGTACAGCTTCACAAATCCCTGGCATTCCTAGTTTCCAGTAAGCTTCATTTCTGACGTCCATTAAAAGGTTGCAACTGATTGTACTCTGAGTTATCTGACTGGCTAGAAAAGGGATCTTGCTCTTGCTCCTTCCATCCCATTCCCATTAACATGCCCCTACCCCCCCCCCAAAAAAAAGAGAGGCTGGTGAGCTTTAATTCAGCACATTGAAGATCACCCCTCCCTTGCCTGGGCACACGAGGATTTGGTTGCCGAGTCACCCTGGATAAGTGGTTCATTGAGAATGTTAAAATCTGCAGTAATAGACTGGCCTGGGCTTCTCGGATTTTTCCCCCTTTCCTATCAGCCATCAGCGGTAGGGGATCAGCTGTGACAAAAATCCCCAGCTGAACCTCCCACATACAACTCAGTGAGCAGACTTAAAACAAGGCCATTTATTGGCGACTGTTATGCAAACAAAGCGTCCAAGTCGTAGAAACAGATGTCAACGGAAGCATATGCTTACTGTAAACTAGAATTTGATTCTCTTTATAAAAATAGACATAAATGGGCCTTCGGAAAGTAGCCTGCCTCGTGTTGTCTACCACTGCCTAACTTGATCCAGCCTAAAGCTTTTAAAGAGATGAATAGACCCATATGCAAGGGCAAAGGAATGAGAGTTTAAAAAAATTAAATTGGAAATAAATGATAACATGTTGGAGCAGTTCCCAGAAGCAATCTTACGGATTTTTCTCTAAAAACACAAGACAGGAAGTTAAAAGCTTACTGCAGGTCACCGGTGGCATGTCGAGTTATCATTTCCGACCACTTAGGGTGGAAAGAAACGGTGCATTCCCGAGGTAAGTTTAGGAGCGGAGGCTTTCCCCTCCTCTGCCTTCCTCCCACTCTCCCTTGCCTCTTCTCACATCTTGATGTCTTTTAAATGTCACTTATTTTACATGAGGCAGTTGGTGGGGACAAGAGTCAACAGCAATCAGAACCATTATCCCCTGCAGCGAGTCCTGGTCTTAATGCATTGTGACACCTTTGCTGGCTGGCCACCGGTCTACCTTCCTCCTTCTTAGGGAATGAAGTGGCATCACGCGAAAATGGCCATGATGGGAACAGCGTGTGCATAACTGGTATTAAATCTACCTCTCAGCCTAAGTGAATTTTCCTCACATGTGACTAATCAAAACGAAAGCTCACGGACCCAGGCTGAGCTGGCCAGCACTTCCCCACCCCTGGGACCAGGGCTATTTTGTTTTATCTCTTTGTACAAGCTGGCAGAAGTTTAAAGTGAAGGGGATAATCCAGGGATGGTGTCTTCATGAAATAACATCCTTACATGAAGAGGCTTTTAACTGTCTGTCGCTGTCCTCTAAAAAAGGAGAAGAAGAAGAAAGAAAACGAGTGTGACAATCTCATTTTGCTGAGCACCCTCCCATGAAAAGGGAGGGTAATGGCCATGGCCGCCACGCCTAGTCTCGACCTTACACAATCCATTATCTACGAAACACTTAAAAGTCAGGTTTACATGCACTGGGGTTGGTGGGGGGGGTGTGTGTGAAGCAGCTATCACAATTATTTTCACTTTAGTGAATTTGCCCTCCATTGGAAGCCAGACACTTGATATCCTAACACATCCAGCCAGTGTCACAGTGCATGCAAAAGGAAACGTGACTGATTAAAGGATGCCTGGTACATATGGGAATGGCACCCTACGATTGAAGACACCAGTCAGGGCTAGTGTCAGCGGTGCAACGGCTTATGTGTGAACTTTTTCCAACTTGAACCTGAGAAAAAGAACAATCGAGAACTGAGTCCTTCAAATTTCTAGAAGGGCTTGACATTCCTTCAAAAGTGTGTTTTACTAACCACTTAGCAGAGATCAGGAGGTGCCAGGGGAAGGGCCAGCAGAGCAATTATCGTCCTGCACAGTCAGCCTGATGCTTATTCACAGACAAGAGCGGCTTGTATTCTGCCGTGCACCAACTGTGCATGTTGCTGATAATAGAGCAGAGGTAGTGCTAAATTGGTACCAAACTAGCAGTCCTCGTTTACCTCCAGCAACTTATTTGTGGAAGGCAATGAAGGCTGCAATATTTTCTCATGACTGCAAGAATAGCCGACTCATTGTTAACATTAAAATTAGTTTCCTGACATGGTACATGCCATGCATTTACTTTTCCTTAAATAGGAACTCCCGTGCCTGGAGCAGACCGCTGTTGGCATTTCTTTTCCCCTGAGGATAATGTACCCTTTCACTAATAAACCCATCCAGCAGTGGCTGGGAATCAAAGTGGTCACCATGTTATGGCCCTTCATTCACAACTCCAAAGACCACTGCCCTTGGTTTGGGCAGTGCGTTATTCTTTAATTATTATCATATTATTCTTGCCCTGACTCAAATCCTTAGGAGTGACACCCAAGGCAGAGGTGGCTGCAAATGTGGCAGTGGTCACTGTCTTGTGATGAATATCAAAACCTTAACTTAAGTTTATAAAACTTAACCTTCCTATGTCCAGTTGCTGGGGTAGGGGCAAAGAGAATAGCCAAGAACGGGGTTATAATATTCTTTTTAAAGGAAGAGGTTTTTTTTTTTTTAAATTTAGGTTTGTGTGTTTGTGCCTACATGAGTTTATGTGTACGACGTGGGTTCAGGTACCCACAGGGGCATGGGAGTATCTAATCCCTTGTAACTGGAGTTACAGGCAATTATGAGGCACCCGATGTGGTTTCTGTGAACCGAAGCCTGGTCCTCTGCCAGAGAAGTACAGGCTCTTAGCTGTTGAGCCATCGCTCCAGCCCCAGGTACAACATTCTTTATGAGTTTATTTAACCACATTCCCCTGAATCCATGGGCTCAACTTTCAGACTCTGTACTCTCATCTTCAGCCCCTGGTCCCTACTGCAATAAGTCAGCTTACAGGAAACTGGGATGGATGGTCATTCAAACTGGCTTGGGGCAACAGAATCCCACAGAAGTGGAAGGGGATTCTGTTAAGGTTCTGGCAGCACACCCACTCAATCACAAGCCTGCCTGTGCATTTCTGGGGCCTTTCTACTAAACAGAGAGAGAACAGGATCAACACCATGAAGCCGAGGAGGCAATGAAGAGGCAAGTGTTGCTGTTAAGGCCAAGACAGCTACTTATGTGGGAAGAAAAGTGAGCAGAAGGATTCGCCATTTTTGAAACCTTGTGCAAGAATGCCAGAGGCTGTCACTTTCCAGATCAGTGAGAGCGAGGCTAAGAAGGGATGGGAAGGTAGGCTAGCAGAAGAAAACACCCAGAAGACATTATGAATGCAACCGCACTGTAGTTTTAGCCAGAGAGGTAAGCGAAACAGGCACAAAATACCAGCTAAGTTAGCCACTGAGTGGTATCATATGCTTTCACCGAGTGAGCCCTGCTGTGGGAAAGAAAAGCCACCCCAAAGTACCAGGTCTTCACGTGACTACACAGCTCAAGAACGAGTCAAGAGTAATGAGTCCAACTCAAGTGTTTGGACAGATTGGCCACTCTGTAGCCATGCCTGAATTAGCTGGAAATTGCAGTGTGTTGATTAGTGGTCTTGCTGGTCACTGCTGAGAGGGCAGTCACGTGATCCCAGGCATGCTCTGCAGCGAGTTCAGGGAGAGCCCAGGAAGCTGAGGGCATCATGTGCATAGCTGAGCCTGGATGTCTAACATGAGATGGGTAGCCAACGCTGTCCCCAGTTCCCAAATGTCATGGGTGAGAAGACATGGCAGATCATTGTCACAAGGCAATGTGACCTCCGTGTCGGTCGTTATGGAGGGCCTTCTCCAATCCCCTTAAAGACTGTTTGGGTTCTGTGGCTGCTGACCAGTTTTCTGAGTCCCCGAAAAACCAGCTGGGTAAAGAACAAAGCTAGCTTAGAGTCTGAACTTGGAATGTCAAGTGTACTTTGATGCCACATGTGTGCTGGACAGCTCCCGGGAGTGTAGGCTGCTGCCAGGATCTAGCGTGCCCTTACCACAGGAACTGAAGTCAATTTCTACCAGGTGTCTCCGTGGCTGAAATCATGCGGCTTTGCCTGTTTTCTGGCTCAACAGCAGTTTGGAAAGAGGTGAAATAGTGGCGTTCCCTTCCAAGGTCCTTTTGGAAATTCTAAATCAAGTGCAATCTCAAACTCAAATACCAAAAATCAGTATCCTCTGATTAGCATTTAGGATCAAGAGCATTGTAAAGTAAAATCACTGTAATATACAGTGGCTTGTTTCCTAAAGATGCAAAGAGTCTGAGGGAAAAAGGAATCCGTATGAAGGGAAAAGGCTAACGCACTGGAAGTAGGGAGACAGGAACTAGAGAGAGAGAAGAAGAAAGTTAGCATCTACTAAAATGACCAGAATTGCCTTATATTAGGCTCTCTCCTACAGAGGAGGAGACAGGAAAGTAGCTGACACCCATCCCTCCTACCCAGGGCAGGCAGAACCTTGAACCTAGCCTGAAGTCTTTGACTACCTGATCTCAGGGTCACTTAAACTGGGTCAGCCTAGGATGGAGGATCCAAGAGAGGAATCAGGGAGCCATAACTGACAGGCTTCATGACCTATTGAACTTGAGGCATATAGAGAGTGGAGTCCAACTCAGAAAGTAAGGGTTCAGTGACATGTCAGAGCAATGAGCCTGTTTGTGGATCAAGGGGATCTGAGGGGAATGTTATGGTCGGATCCACTGGAACTAGTCTGAACTGTGTTCAGGTCTAAAGTTTTACATAGGATTATAAAGGTAAGAAATACCTATTTGGATAATACTTAAAAATCTGAAAGCAGAGAAGTATGGATAAGGGAGGGAAAGGTAGAATTTAGAAGACTGTGTCCTTACAGAAGTCCTTCATGACTTGAAGCCACAGCCTCACCATTTGTAGAATGAGTATATTTGATAGACGAAGGGGTATACACGATAGTGTATACATGCGACCCAATAGTATTCAGTCTTAGAGGATGCATCACATGTTGATGCACGCACAATATGAGTGAACCCTGAGGACATTATGCCAAGTGAAACAAGCTAGTCCTAGAAAGACAGCCGATAAGACTCTCCTTATATGGAATTCCTAGCCAGCCAAATCCACACAGACAGGAAGAATGACGGCTTTCGGGGCTGGGGTGACAGGAATCGGGAATTGTTGTTTAATGGGGGCAGAACTTCAGGCTACTGAAGGTGAGCAGTGCTGAAGGCTGTCCGGTGATATGAACAGACTAATGCATGGAAATGCCATTTTCTGGTATGTGTTTATACTATAGTTAAAATTAAAAGTTAAACAACACAATTTTAAATGGCAACAACAATATTTATATCCTTGGGCTGATGTGAGAAGAAAACATGCCAATGTTTGAAAACTCAGGGTAACACCTGGTGTGGTGGTTAGAATAGGAACGGGCCCCATACACTCATATTTGAATGCTTGGTCACCAGGGAGTGGAACTGTTTAAAAGGATTACAAGGGCTAGGGGGTGTGGCCTTGTTGGAAGAAGTGTGTCACTGGGGGTGGGCTCTGAGGCTTCAGAAGCCTGTGACAGGCTTAGCTGCTCCCCGCCCCCATTTCTGTCTCTCTATCTGTCCCTTTCTCTGTCTCTGTCTCTGTCTCTGTCTCTGTCTCTGTCTCTCTCTGCCTACTGACAACAGTTCAGGATGCAAAGCTCTCAGCTTCTTCTCCAGCACCATGCCTGCCTGCACCACCCTACTCCTCCCAGATGAACTAACCTCTGAAACTGCAATTACATTCCAAGAGCTGCCTTGGCTGTGGTGTCTCTTCACACAACACAACAGTGAGTGACAGAGACACTGGCAGACACTTTGTCAATAAAAGATTCAATAAAATTGGTTTCTTCCTCTTACTGGAGAGGAAGAAAAAAAGAAGAGCAGAGAGCGGGTGGGGAAGTAACAAAGGAAGAAAACCAGAAATAAAAAATATCGTGGACATTTTGAAAGACGTGTTTCTAGTAGAAGGCTAATCGACAGTGTGAAACATGGCCAAGACTGAGCGGAAAGCAATCTCATTAAGGATCTAGGTATGCACACTGGAGAAAAGACAGCATCTTTACGTCAGAAAACTCTGGTGGGAAAATGAAATGACGCTTCCCTCTCACATGGAACACAATTCAGTTCCAAATGGACCAAAACTATCTGTGTTAGACTTGAACCTCTGGCATTTCTCGAAGAGAGAGTAGGGAGTATACATCAGGATATTGGCTCAGGTGAAAGTAGGGAGTATACATCAGGATATGGGCTCAGGTGAGAGTAGGGAGTATACATCAAGATATGGGCTCAGGTGAGAGTAGGGAGTATACATCAGGATATGGGCTCAGGTGAGAGTAGGGAATATACATCAGGATATGGGCTCAGGTGAGAGTAGGGAGTATACATCAAGATATGGGCTCAGGTGAGAGTAGGGAGTATACATCAGGATATGGGCTCAGGTGAGAGTAGGGAGTATACATCAGGATATGGGCTCAGGTGAGAGTAGGGAGTATACATCAGGATATGGGCTCAGGTGAGAGTAGGGAGTATACATCAGGATATGGGCTCAGGTGAGAGTAGGGAGTATACATCAAGATATGGGCTCAGGTGAGAGTAGGGAGTATACATCAGGATATGGGCTCAGGTGAGAGTAGGGAGTATACATCAGGATATGGGCTCAGGTGAGAGTAGGGAGTATACATCAGGATATGGGCTCAGGTGAGAGTAGGGAGTATACATCAGGATATGGGCTCAGGTGAGAGTAGGGAGTATACATCAGGATATGGGCTCAGGTGAGGACTTTCTGAACAGGATTATGGTTGCCCAGGAAATACCCACTAATCAACAAGTGGGATTTCATGACACTGGAAAAACTTCTGTATTTCTAAAGAAACTGTTAACAACTGAAGAGGCAGCCTAGCAAACTGAGAAGAGAAATCTCTGTTAGCTACGTATGTAGCAGAGGATTAGGATTCACATCTAGAACACACACACACCTCAAAAAAAAGTAGATTCTGAAGTGAACAGAGAATTCTCCAAAGAGGAAATACAAATGGCTAAGAAATATTTTTAAAAGGCTTATACCATTCTTAGCTATCAGGGAGGTGTATATAACTTAGACTACTTTGATCTTTCACTGTATCTCTGTCAGAATGGCTAAGGTTGAAAAAACAGGAGACTAAGGCTAAGTTTGAAAAATGCTGGGGAGAGTGTAGGGAATGGAGCCCTCGCACACTGCTGATGGAGCCCTTGTGCACTGCTGACGCAGCCCTCATGCCCTGTCGATAGAGCCCTCGTACACTGTCGGAGGGAGTGCAGAATGGTACAGCCATTATGGACATCAGTGTGGCGGTTCCTCAGAAAACTAGTACGAGATCTGCCACATAACCCGGCTACACTGTTCCTGGGGCATACAACCCAAGGACCACAGAGCCATGCTCACCCACATCCATAGCTGCTCTGCTGACAGTATCTGGGACATAGAAACAGCCTGGCTGTCAGCTGACGAGTGGACAATACAAAGGTGCCAAAGCACGATGCAATCCCATCTGGCTGTCAAAGAAACAGACTTGCAGGTAAATGGGTGGCGCTGAGGAGCAGTATACTACGTGAGGTCACCCAGACCCAGAAAGACAAGATCACGGGTTCTCGAGCACAGCAGCTTTTAGATATGAGCCTTTATAGTCATGTATTTAACTTGGTGTACCTGTAGAATCCGGGAAACTGGAAATGGTTCGAACTAGTTTGCCTTTTATTTTTATTCGTTTACAAAACATCAGGGCCAAAAGCAACTTGGGAAGGGAAGGGTTTAACTCAACTTACAGCGTCTACTCTACCATACAGGGAAGTCAGGGCTGGAACTCAAGGCAGGAAATGGGAAGGAAGTCCAGAGGCTTGTTCTCTAAGCTTACATTCAGCTTCCTCCCTCTTCCTCCTTCTTCCTTCTTCTTCCCGCCCCTTCCTCCCTTCCTCTTCCTTCTTCCCCCTCCCCTTCCCTCCCCACTCTAGCTTTTTGAGAGAGAGTCTGTCTATGTAACCTTGCTGTTTTGGACCTTGCTCTGTTCAAGACTGACCTTGAACTCACAAATCCTCCTGACTCTGTCTCTAGACTTCAGAATAAAGGTGAATGACACTGCATCCAGCCCAGCTATCTTTTTTTTGCCCCTCCCATGACCACCTGCCCGGGGGGCGGGGGCTGTTCATAGTGGGCTGAGCTGTACCCCATCGACTACAGACATTAGACATATGTGATGGAGGTATTTTCTCAATAAGTTTCCTCTTCTTAGATGACCCTAGTTTGTGTCAACTTGACAAAACACTAACCAGTAGAGGGACCACTAGTAGAAGAGGGAATAAAAAAGCTTAAGGAAGTGTCAGCAGAATGCTGGCGGGTTGAAGGGGAAAACAGAATATGGGGTAGGAGGTTTAAGTTGAAGGAGGGATGAGAAAGTAGCAGGGAAGAGATAGGATGAGAGGAAAACTAACACTGAGGATTTGAAGAAAGCCATATGGAAGCCTATTATTTCATAACACACACCTAGTAAGTGGTCCATGCCCATGAGTATACAGGCAATGCAGATTGGATTGTACAGAGGACAGAAAGTTTGGGAGACTGGGGAGTTAGAGGGACCATCGGAAGTGGCTATGGAAAAATATACCACACACTGACCAAAGGGTTAGAAAAGATCAAGTTCTGGTTACTAAGAATGCACCATTAGGGGCGGGAGAGGTGGTCCCTGCCCTCTTAAAGGACCTTAGCTCCGTTCTCAACCCTAACTAACATCAAGTGGCTCACAGCCATCTATAGCTCCAGTTCCCGGGGAATCTCATACCTTCTTCTGGCCTCTGGGAACATTGTGCACGCATGCCATGCAGCTAGATACTTTTCACACATACACTTAAATAAAGACAGAGGAGAAATCTTTTAGCCAGGTGGTGGTGGTGCACGCCTTTAGTCCTAGCACTCAGGAGGCAGAGGCAGGTGGATCTTTTTGAGTTCCAGGACAGCCAGTGCTACCCGGTGAAACCCTATCTTGAAAAACAAACAAATCTTTCAAACAAGAGTCTGCATGTGCCCATATACTCATGGGCATGTGTGTGTATAATGCACATATAGTAATTTTTAAATTATGAGAATTATGCATCTATCATCTATCTATTATCTATTATCTACCTATCATCTACCTATCATCTACTAACTCTTGCTACCTATCTCTATTTATATCTATCTATCTATCTAATTACTAAAAACTTCTGACAGAGTGTTGGACCCAATGTGAGTTTAAGGCATTGGTTCGTAACCTGTGACCCCTTTGACAAACCTCCATCTCTAACAATATTTACTTTACGATTCGGAACGTTATCCAAATTACAGTTATGAAGTGGCAGTGAAAACAATGTTATGGTTGGGGGGGGGTCACCACAACAAGAGGAACTTGTATTAAAAGGGCCACAGCATTTAGGAAGGCTGCGAGCCATTGGTTTAAGGAAGTAAGTACTGAGCCAACAAACAATGGAGGCAAAGACTACAAATGTGTTTCCTAAGAGGTTCAGAAAGGCAGATGGACAAGGAACAGAAAGACAGATGGACAAGGGAGAGTGGGGATTAAGGGATCCTGGGGGAGGGGGGTCTCACACTAGCATCTGCTGCCCCCCACCCCTGTGTTTAAGGTGGCAAATCTAAATCATGTTTGTAAACAGAAGAGAGGTTGGTGGAGAGGGCGGGGCCCTGTGTAGACAGGAGGGGTCCCGTGTAGACAGGAGGGGACACTTTAGGGTGAGGCGGGGTCTGGTGTAGACAGGAGGGGACACTTTAGGATGAGGAGGGGTGGGGAAGACCTGATGGTTGAGTTTTTATTTTCCTGTCTCCCTTTTTTTCCTCGCCCCCCGCCCTGCCCCCATCCCCCTTGTGGGGATGAAATCATTACAAGCCAAGAATGAGAGGCTATTAGCGGGGCAGAGAGACAACAAAGCTGTATAATCAACTCTTAATTATCAGCATCTTGGTTTATCAGCTTCACATCTTGCTTTCAAGCAAGTTAGCCCTCACTCGGCTTAATTACTTGCTTTGTTAGCGCCTCAAACTCAAACAGGAATATAACTTTGTATGTGGCCTGCAGCCCAGCGGGGTGACATTCTGACACCTGAGTGCTTAACCACTTGCCTGGTTGGGAAGGATTTACCCTAAGACACTTTGGCTGAGCTCGGAGGCTTCCCAGCAGGCTGGGAGACAGACGTGTGGTTAGGCGCTCCAGGTGTTGCCTTTCTAGTGTGTGGCATGGGTACTCTGTCCGCAGTGATCCCTCAGCTCATACATGTGTGTATATATCATATGTGTGTATACACGTGTATGTATGTTTGCTGGGTTAAAATAAAGAGCAAATAGCCAAGTGTAATTCACGATGGGTTGGGATCCGCCTTTGGTGATCAACTGTTCCCTCTTCGAGAGCTCAAACGATAATTCACTGTAATCTGCTTACCCACATACAACAAAGCGGAGCAAGGGTCACACTGACAGATCCAGTGATGAGGGTCACGTCGCCAGGTCCCAGTGAGCTCTGCCAGACAAGGTATGATCCTGCGAGGGTCACATTTCTGGGGCAAGTAGGTGCTTTCTTTTCCATTTCAGGATTGCTGGAAGCTTTTGTCCATGGGAAGCAGCACACAAGACTGAAACCTTTCTTCTACTGTAAGGGATTCGCTGGGAAGCTCAGTCGTACGGTAGAATGGGAAGAGCTGGAGCCAACGAGGCTCTGATTGCAGCCTTGGCTTCCCCAGGACTGTGGGACCCCGAAAAGCTGTTCAGGACCCTTTGTTTCTACCCAGAACATGGCGTTACAGACATGTCCTCTCGTGCAGAATAACCCAAACTCCCATTTTCTGTCAAGTGCAGTGGCAGCTCTTCTGTTTCCCAGTGGCCTGTCGTCCTCCTTTGCTCTCTAGTCTCTACAGCTCTGCTCCTTCCTCTCTTCCAATATTCTGATGTGGCCTCCCTCACTTAGCTGCTCTTCTAGAGAAGAGATGCTGTTGCCAACAGAAGATTGCTTTTTTCCTACTAAGTAGCAAAGCGGCCAATCACTGACTGGTCAGGGATGTGCTTTATCTGGGGATTTTACATGTGTAAATTAAATATATACATTTCATTTATTCATTCTGAATATGTGTGTGGTATATACATACATATATATATGTGTGTGTGTGTGTGTGTTCGGGGGGTTGGGGAGGAGGCGCAGAGATGTGTGTGATGGAGCCGAAGATTGATGTCTGTTATTTCCCATAGTTGCGCTACACTCTAAGTGTTTGAGACAGGGTCTCCAAGCTCACTGATCCGTTAGGCTGGATGGGGGCGCTGTCCCAGAGCTGGTGTGACAGCTGTGCACAGCCACACCTGGCTCGGAGGCTGTGGGTGTGGACTCAGGCCCTCAGCTTGCTTTATTAACTGAGCCACCTCTCCGGCTCCCTCTGTTTAACTAATCGCTCCCAGGGTTCTTTCTTTGACTACAACGGAAATTTTCAACATCAAAAAAGATCATATATATATGGAAGTACTCTGAAATCTGTCACGTATGCAATTGATTGAGATCATTACTCCTTGGTTCAGAACTATTCCAGGGTCTAAAGTTGTTCTAGGAGAAAATCACACATAACCAAGGCATTGATTTATTTTTGATTAGTGGTTATGAAATATCTATTTACAAGAACTGTTAGTAAAAGAACGTGGTGGTGGGGAGGAAACACCACAAATAGAATCTGTCTATTTAGCACTCCAGCTACACAGGAACCCCATTACTGGCGAGTGTGGTAGTCCTCATAGTGTTTCAGGGCTGTAACTGGACAGAAGTGTCTGGTATCCCAGGGAAGCTACAGTGGGTTTCTAAACTAGGATAATGCCTTCGACACCACAAAGCCCAGTGTCCTACCATGTCATGGGGGGGTGTCCCTTAGAATGACAGATTCTCTACTCATGTTGAAAGACACTAAATTAGATAAGGTCCTGAAACTCAGCCAAAGCGGGGCAGTGTTGTAATGGTCCAACTGCTTGTCTAATTCTGCATAAAGAGACTCAAGAGGGGCCCAGTAAATACTGGGCCAAGAGCAAACAGGAAGAGAAAAGAAAAGAAAAAAACTTAACTCTATAAAAATTGACTGTGTTGGCCACAGAACCTGGAAACATGGCCTCTCCAAATCCAAGCTGGACACAGCACTTGGGAGTGGCGCTCAGGAGGGCAGGCTGTTCTGAGAGTGGACGGGACTCAGTCTTCCCAGGGAGCGCGGATTGCTGCCAGTCAGCAGACCTCCTCGCTAGCCTGCAAGCAGCTATCTCGCCATTATACATCCAAAGAGTAATCAGGGTGAAAGGGCAGTTGGTGTGAGAGGAAATAATTGCAGCTTAAACTACTCTTGCTCATTAAGAAGCAAGACTATGTCGGGAGCGCGGGGGTGGGGAGGGTCAGGGAGAATGGTATTGAGTTCCCATCATCCTGTCAGGGCGGGTCAAGTTTTAGCTCTAGCAATTTTGGCATGATTTTCTATAATCACATTATGGTTAAAAGTATATTAATCATAGTAACTACCACCATCCTATGGTGAGAGTAATATTTGCAGACGGGCAGGGACCGAATCTGAAGTCCTTCCCCAGGTCTGTCTCTGCCTGTCTGGTGACAGCTGCCTGTTTTTTTGGTTTTTTGTTTGTTTTCATTTTTGTTTTTTGTTTTTGTGAGTTTTTTTGTTTGTTTGTTTGTTTGCTTTTTGTTTTTCATTTTTTGGGTTGTTTGTTTGTTTGTGGGTTTTTTTGTCAAAATAAAAGTGATTGAGAATCATTAACAAAACTCTAAGCATGTAATCCCTTCCTTGAGTGGAAACCAAAAGCAACTACGTGGTAGGAAAGGAAGGGAGAAGCTGAGAGTGTGTGGAACTGAGACTTACAAAGGTCAAACCAGCTGACAGCAGCTCACAGGCCTGAGGAGAGAGAGAGAGATCAGGTAAGTGTGGGGACAAGCCGTGCTTCTCACTTCTCGGCTCTGCTCTCAGGGGACACTGGGCACTGTCTTGGGACATCTTGGTTGACCCCCATGGGGCAGGGGATGGAGTTCTGCTGGCTTGGTGAACAGAGGCCATCTACAAGTCAACAGTGTCACCATGGAAAGCTTGGAGAGGAGATCTAAATATGTGAATTTAATTTTTACACTGTATGCCGTTTAGTCCCCTAAGTCTTTATTATTAAGATGTCTGAGAATGCATGTCATAGAGGACTACATGGGTACCCACAAATAGGGCCAGAGACGTACGGAACTAACACAGGTTCAGGAAATTACTGATTTGAAGTGCCAATCTGAAAGGATTAAAAAAATGGTAGAATTTCTGGTGCCTCAGCAGAACAAGAAAATGAGTTCATGATTTAAAATTGTGTCCAAATAAATTCATCACATAATAAACTATAAAGGAGACTACACAGTCAGTTAACAATGCTGGGCGTTTGGAGGGCCTCGTGTTAGCTGTGAACAGAAGACAATGCCCACTAACCCTGCAGGCATCTTCTAGGCTACAGCACGCCCTGGGAGGGTGGGGAAGGCTGGAGTCAGGTGACCCAGACCTAGCGGGGATGATCAGGGGGGGGCAGGCTATGATTTAGGGGTATAATCTCTGAAGAGTTACTTCAGAGCAGCGCAGTGAGGAGAAGCAGAATGGCTCCTGGGAACCTACTGGAATTGCAAATGACCAGGGTTCCACCCCAGACTCAGGGAATCTGAAGCTCTGGAGGTGAACGGTAGCAATCAGTGTTTGAATGAATGTTCTAGAAGCACACGAAACGACTTTTGTGAGTCAATTTTTTTTTTCTTTGTATTTCAACTTAGTAGGTAACCATTAGAAGCCCCTGTGCGTTATGTCATGGGGACACTGGTTAAAAAAGAGGCTGAAAGTCTGGACAGCTATAACACATCCCTGACCAAGGACTAGTATTTCAGATATATGAGGGGTTCTTAAGTCGGTAAGAAAAAGACAATTAACCCACGAGCAAAATGGGCCAAAAATACGAGTGTGCGGGCATTTCACAGAAGAGACAACGAAAGCCTATAATTATTGAAAAGTGGCTGATTAGCAAATGGAGAAATACAGATTAAAACCACGAGATGCCATTACCTAAGTACAATGCTAACAAAAAAATTAAAATTCGGTGCCAAGTTTTGGAACACACGGTGGAACAGAGAAACCTTTAACAGGCGTCCATGCCAGTACAACTTCATACCAGTCTAGAAAATTGTAACTAGTAAAATTAACCCAATAATTCCAGCCCCGCTTAGATAACCTACAGAAATGCTTGCACACACAGACTGAGTATAAAAATATCCATAAGGACTCCATTAGGAGGAGTAGACTGTTGAGAAGTAACCCAAGTGTCCGTCAGTAGTGAAATGGGGAAAGTGGATCGCAGTCCGCCACTGCAGTGTAGCGCACACAATGTGGGGGTTTTAAGATGGGTGACTAAAGAAGTCAGTAGGAAGTATGTAGATCCTTCCAGAAGCAGAGGGGACAATGGTTCAGTGGGTAATTATACTTGCTGAGCAAGCTAGAGGATGTGGGTTCATTGTCTCAGAACCCATATAAAAAGCCTGGGATGGCCGCGTGTACCTGTTAGCCCAGCATTTGGGGGAAGAAGCAGGCAGATCCCAAATGCAGTTCAGGTCCTTGATTAATTCATTAACTTACCCAACAAACCATGAGTGTGTGTGTGTGTGTGTGTGTGTGTGTGTGTGTGTGTGTGTGAGTGAGAGAGAGAGAGAGAGAGAGAGAGAGAGAGAAGAAAGGAGGGAGGGAGGGAGGGTATTTGGTACCACCAAGAAGGTCAGAGGATGCCTTCAAGCTGTTTTATGGAGCACATAAGGAATATAATTAAACCCTAAGAAGGCGATGTTGCAATGAAGAGAAGGACGGTAAAGCACATGAGCCTCAAAAGTCTAAGCCACCAAAGAAGGGCAGAAGTAGGCAGGCTGTCACTGTCTGTCATTAACTCACCACAGTAAAAGCAAGCTCTGGAAGCTGAAGCAGAAGGTCCATACAATGGCCTCAGCACACTGTTCCTGCCTGACCTCAGACCTCCTGCCTGCTCACTCCCGCATATACTCGCCCTGGCTCGGGCAGTCTCAGCCATGGCTACACACTAAAAAGGTCACAGCGGTTGCCAGCATTTCCTAGAGGGCACCTGGTCACTCTGTTCTCTGGCCAGGACTGGAGACGCCTGTGTTTCTCCTTCTGAAATGTCCGCTAGGGATTCAAGGCATGGCCCCATGTTGTCCATTCTTACAACTTCTCTTCCACTGAGGGGCACCTTTGTTTGGATGCCAGTGATATTCTCTGTCTCTGGTTTGTCTGCTTTAGTTTATGTCTTTATCCCTTTGGTTAAATACGCCTTAGGGTCATAATGATATCCATACCACCTTTACATATACTATGTAAATATTATATGAATAAATTAATGAAAATCAAGCCAGTAAGGAACAGTGATAAACTGACATGTTTATTACACGTGTACTCTGTATAGCGCCTGTTGGTTCAGACCAGAATGGCTGTGGCATTGCTACATTGGTGGATGACCTACGAACCCAGACAAGCGAGGTGCTTATTTGCTGTTTCGTTGAACACTTTCCACAGGTTTAGTGGAGTGACCCACCATGGGTTCTCTTGTCACCCTCCTTACCCTGACTCTCCTCTCACTCCTTAGCTCTCTTGCTTATTTTTCCCTTGGAGTTGTCACCATAAACTGTCTCTAAATTTTGTAGCCTTGATTAGCTGTCTTCTTTCGCTAGGATGTAACTTTGCCCGTTTGCTCTGGGCTCCATCTCTAGCACTTGAGAATGTCTGTCACACAGGTGACGACCAAGCCACATTTCTTACAGGAGTGTAAAGAAAGAACAGAAACGAGATCCTGAAAAACTGACTGTCGGGGTCTAACACAGTGTGACGGTCAAGGTCAATCTCCATCATCAAGTGGACTGAGCGTCACCTAGGAGACACACTTCTGAGTGTGCCTGTGACTGTCTCCTAAGAGGCTTACAGGAGGAGAGAAGACCCCCTGGGTGTGAGCAACACCACCCATGGTCTAGGACCTTGCACTGAACAAAAGGAAAAAGTTAAGGTGAGCTGTTAGCTCCCTAGCACTTGCCTCTCTCTGCTTTCAATTGTGGGCACCTCATGCTCCCTGCCGTGGAATCTCCATAGATAGAGTCATACCTATGTAACTACGTTAACCCATGAGTCTATCTACAGGATGATAAGCCAAACAGTGTGTAAGGACTTGGAGTTACTCTTGAGACACGTCTGTACATTTAAAGGTACATTCAGAGACAGCTACTTTCCCTTCCAAGACAATTAATGTTCCCCAGGAATGAACCCCCTGACGGGTTATCTAACACTGAGTGGCCAGCTCTAGAAACGTATACAGGCAGGCAATACTGAACAGACTCAGAAGCTTATATTTTTTCAGTTTATTCATTTATATGTTGTCTTAATTAGGGTTCTACTGCTGTGAGCAGACACCATGACCAAGGCAAGTCTTATAAAAAACAACATTTCATTGGTGCTGGCTTACAGGCTCAGAGGTTCAGTCCCTTATCATCAAGGCAGGAGCATGGCAGTGTCCAAGCAGGCATGGCGCAGGCAGAGCTGAGAGTTCTATGTCTTCATTCAAAGGCTGCTAGTGGAAGACTGACTTCCAGGCACCTAGGGGGAGGATCTTAAGCCCACACCCACAGTGACACACCTACTCCAACCAGGTCACACCTATTCCAGCAAGGCCACACCTCTAAATGGTGCCACTCCCTAGCCCAAGAAGATACAAACCATCACATATGTACAGGTAAAAACAATGCTTAAAAAACAGGAGGATGTGCATCCAGTAGGGGGTGGGGTGGGCAGACACGGAAATGGTAGGAAAGTCTAGATGGAGAAATTGGATAATTATGTTTGAATTAAATTTAAAAAAAAAAAAACCTTTTTTTTTTCAATTCCTTCAAACTTGAAGGGACTGAGTTTTTTGTTAGTTTTACTTTGTTTTGAGACAAACACTCACTATGTAGCCAAGCCGGTGTCTGAATTGTAATCCTCCTGCCTTGGCTCACAAGCACACAATGATAGGTTTCTGCTACCTTATTCAGTTGGCATTGAGTATTTAATGCTAGTCTTTTCCAATATAAGCAAAACAAAGTATATTATAACAGAAGTCTATATGACTGCGCTGTGGTTACCATTAATAGTAAGTACAGTGCACAGTAATGTCACATAACTGCCAAAGGAGCCAGACCATCAGCCCCACGGCAGATTATAGAGCAGGCACCGGTGAATTCTTGTTCCTCTTCAGGGATCATTCAGTATCCAAAGCATGCCGCTTGTTTTTCTGGGTGTCATACATACAAAACCTTCAGGCTAAAGACTAGAAGATATGAGAGTGAACCCTGGTGTGTGTGTGGCTGTGTGTGTGTGGGGGGGGGGTACCTCAGAACTGCAGAAGTACAATAGTGTGGAGAACAGTATCATTGTGGGTTTCAGGTGGGAAAAAAAAAACTTCTCCAACAATCAGAGCTCTCCAAAGCCAAGAGTCTGCCTCAGAAATCATCTAATCCCAATGGAAGCATTCAAGCAGACAGGAGCAGGCAGGGGCAAGATGGGCTAGAGAAGTGCCTTCTAGTTTTATAAGTGATACCACTTAATCTCTGAAAACCTTTGGCAAAGTATAAAGAGAAAGGAATATATGCAAATATATATAAGGTATATAAGGTATATAAGGTATACAAAAGGCATAATCCTATCTGTGGGGGGTTTGACGGCACATTAAGAAGATTCAAGGGCCACAGAGTGGTGTATTGCTACTCCCAAAAGTGTCGTTGGCACCTTCGTAGATTACCATCACCCCTCTGAAAACCCAAAGAAACTTGGGACATTCCTCATAGGCAAAAATAGCTATTTCTCACCACCACCACCCCCAGTACTTCAACATATCCTAAATTCAATTTTAATGCCTTATTGGGCAAGTTGTGCACTGGAAGCCTCTATTTTCTTCCCTTTAAATGTTTGAGAGTTTGAGATTGTTCCTTCACAGAGAAAGGAAAAAAAAAAACCTGGTATTCTTTTTAAATACTCATTTTATTTCTTATTGTATGTGTGTGTGTGTGTGTGTCCGTGTCCTTGTGTGGGCTTGTGCATGTGAGTGCAGGGGCCCATGGAGGCCAGAAGAAGTCACTGGGATTCCCTGGAGCTGGAGTTAGAGGAAGCTAGCTGTGATTCGCTTGACATGGGTGGGAAACAGACCTGGGACCTATGCAAGAGCAGCAAGCATGTACTTGAACTAGCCAAGTACCCCCAAGCTCCATGCCACAGATCCCCTTAGCATAACCTCACAGAACACTAGGCTCAGAGGTGCCACCCCCATTGTTGTTATTCCTTAAAGAAGTGTAAAATAAAGTGTGTTCTTCGAGCGTGTTACGTTGCTCTGAACCTAACACCACCATGTAACACACGCAGGCCATCTGCCTGTCCCTCACACAGGGAGGACAAGAAGCCATTTGCTCTTCTTTCATTACTGAACAGCAGACACTGCAGCAAGGCACACATGAAAATAACAACAATTTACTAAAAATGAACTTCTCTGTTACAGATGGGAAGGCTTAAAAAGACATATGCTGCATAAAATGAATGTCTTTTTTTAAGCCACAAACAAATGCTAAAATCATAGCACTGATTTTATATGTCCCTAGTAGCTTTTAAAATACATTGGCCAGGGGGCTGGAGAAATGGCTCAGAGGTTAAGAAAACTGGCTCTTCTTCCTGAGGTCCTGAGTTCAATTCCCAGCAACCACATGGTGGCTCACAACCATCTGTAATGCCCTCTTCTGGTGTGTCTGAAGGCAGCTACAGTGTACTCATATACATAAAATAAATAAAATCTTAAAAAAAAAACATTGGCCAGGTCATTAAAAAAAATCTAAACATTCCTGTCTACATGACTTGACTTTAACTGGGAGAAAGGTTGAAACAGTTTGAGAAAACAGTAGGTCACTGAAGTCACTAAAAGTTTCAATGTGGGTGAAATATTATTGCTATTTCTTATGTTGCTATTTTCATTAGCTGTGTTCTATAATAGTAATTCTTTTTGGTTTTGTTTGGTTGTTTGGTTGGTTCTTCTAGACAGGGTTTCTCCATGTAGCCCTAGCTGTCTTGGAGCGCTGTATACCAGGCTGGCCTTGAACGCACAGAAATCTGCCTGCTTCTCCTCTCCCCACCCCATCAGTGCTGTGATTAAAGGTGTATGCCACTATTGTCTAGCCAGCAATACTGAAAGTAAGGTCTCTGAACACTCCCAAGGCCCTTGCATGAGGTCTATTGGAGTTGACATCATCACCATCATCACCATCATCATCATCATCATCTATTTCTGTCTCATTTTCTCGTAAGACCCTACTTTCTATGATATGGTAACAAACAGGATGCAGAAGCAGATACGAGACTCTGGTTATCTTCCTTTAACAGACATTAAATTGACTCACAAAAAACAATACCATCTCTTCCACTGAAATGAGACATTGCCATTGTGTGGAAATTAGTGCCTACCCCAGAAATTCCTACACTTCCATGTTAACTGTTATAGTGATGAAGAAGTGGGACTAGCCTCAGTGTGTGTTCATCACTAGGTGAATGGATAAAGAAAATGTGTTATCCAACTAGACAACGCACAGAGAGCGAGAGATTTTCAAACACTTGATCCTAAATGGGTCTTCTTCATCGAATCCTTCCTCCCAGAACTCGGGGAGTTAGAGCCAGAGCAGGTGAACAGCACCAGGGAAACCAAGGCTTCCAGACACAGCTGGGCTTACAAGCTCACAGAGACGGAGGCAGTGTGCGCAGAGCTGGCACAGGGTCAAGTCAGACTGGGGCCCAGCAGACAGGGGAGTTACCATGAGCTTTGACACCTAACCAAGAAGCTATTTCCAACTGACAATAGCTTGCAAAAGAAAAGTTAATTTTTGCTAGTGGAGGCTCAGTGGACATATTAACCCCACAGAAGGGCAGGGCCCCAGCAGTTGATGATAAACTCAATGAAATTTTTGTAGACTTTTTCTCTCAGACTGGGCATTTTTTTAAAAAACTGGTCTTTTTCTCATATATTATGGCTTCCAATTTTGTATAAAAGGAAAACAAGGAACAACAAAGAAAATGTAGTAGAAAAGCACACAGCTGAATTTATTCGGCCACAGAGAAAAGTGGAATATTGATGCGTGCAGGAGGTGATACAACTGGGAAGCAGGTTAACTGAAACAAGGCTCATCCAGGAGTACAGACACGTGCTCGTGCTTGTACAGATCCTGGATGTGAGTGTGTGCATGTGCATATGTGAGCCCACACACATGCCCATGCGCACATGCACACACGTCTAATCCCAAGGCCATGACAAGGGAAGAAGAGCTCTTAGGAGGAGGGGGAGGGAGCGTAATGGACAGGAGGGGAGCCTCTGGGAGAAGACGAAGGAAACTGGTAGGAGGGGGCACGCCATGATGAAATTCATTATCATATATGCTAAACTTAAAAATGAATTTAAAGGAAAATCACAATACCACTCCTCTCACTGAAATGTATCTTAATGTCTGGAAAATAGTATTTTTATAAATACTTGGTTTTATATAAGGGCTTAATGATATTTCAGATAGTTTCTAAGCAAATATTAAAATTTTTCCTATTGATTTTTTAAAAAGTATAATAAATATTGAGGTAAATATAACTCATAAAACAAAAGCTTGATCTTCAATAATTTTCGAAAGTGCAAAAGGACCCTGAAACCAAAATCTCAAGAATCGCTATTTAATAATAGTAATTATAATGTAATAATCATTAACATTAAGTAACAGTAATGTGTGTTATTCTTCAGATTTTTTTTTTCCTGGAAAATAGAATTCCTTTACATTGAGCTAACATTGTAAGTGGATATTTGGGTAGAATAGCATCTTGTTCCTGTTTTCCCAAGAACACAGAGACATAGTAGAGATCCAATGTGAGGCTGAGGAACTGAGGGGAAAAGGGAGCCCTGACACCTACAGAAATAAGGACCGCAAAACACCTGGACCGAGCCTCATTCCTTCCCTCGGCTGAGTTTCCACCAAGGTTCAGGATGAAACGACTGCACAGTGAGGCTGACAGCTGCACCACCAGAGAAAGCCCAAACTGAGCACCTGGCAAAACGGATGGAGGAGTGGGCCCAGGAAGCCTGTTCAAGATGGCTGCAGGGCAAAGCACCTATACTTAGCTCCATTTTTGCTAGCAGTGAGACCGAAGAGAAACGCGGCTTGACACAACCGGCTCCCATGGCTTGGAAGGAGGCAGACAGGCATAACCTTCCTGCGGAATGAACTCTGAAAACCATCCGTCATGAGACTCTTCAAGGAGCGTGAGGAGAGGGAAAGCCTGCAGGAACCTTGTGGGAGCGATTTCACACATTATTTTATTCTATACTTGAGGAAACAGAGTCTATCAGAGGGCAAATAGATTGCTCAAGGTCAAACAGCCAGCTGTAAGTATCAAAGCCAGGACGGGAATTAAAGTCTGTCTGATTCAGAAGTGTGTGTCGCAACCACTTTGCTAATTCTGTCAAGGTCTTCACATTAAATAAAATCTCTGGAAGGTCAGCGAGCAATTGTGTAAGACCCGTCTGTCCCACAGCACACGGCTACTACAGTTACCTGCTGCTGTCACACCAAGGTTCTCACTACAATGAGGCATTAACATAGGAAAATGATTCATAATAAATAATATGCACAATATGAATGTATTCAAAACCCAAGTGAGACAACTTCAGAAAACATGAAAACAGATACTTGCTCTTCTAGAGAGTCACCCAGGACATACACAGTGATGACAGTTACAAAATGAACATTGATTTCATCTGAAAGGGTCAAGTGGTGATATTGTCAGCAGATACGGTTTTCTGGGGGAGCAAAGAAGTTATGTTTCAGGGCTGGAGAGATGGCTCAGTGGTTAAGAGCACTGGCTGCTCTTTCCAGAGGTCCCGGGTTCAATTCCCAGCATTCAAATCAGGGTTCACACACAACTCTCCGTAACTTCGGTTCCAGGGGACCTGACACCCTCTTCTGGTCTGTGTGGGCACTGCACCGGTGGTGCACAGACTCAGGAACACAGACCGCTCATAGACATACAATACACAGTTTTAAGAAAATGTTTAAAAACATTTTTATGTTTTTGGAAAAATCCACAGAGTGTAACTATGAAAAATAATTCAAAAGGAGAGATACCATTATTTTATATAGAACAGTATGAGGAAGAACACAACATTTATATGAACTTTAAAGCTAAAATCTTAACATTTAAAAACATGTTGAGTGTGTTATATACTATTTTGAACTCTGACTTTAAGGAGTCAGGTTCATTTCCTTTCTTTGGTTAGTAGAAATGCTTGAAAAAAAATCTATTATCAGTTTAGTCTATGTTACTGAAATATATTTCTATCCTAAAAATCTAGAAAGCAGAAAGCATGCAGCTGGCAAAGACATAGCTTACAATGGAATCACCTTGCTTCCCTGATTGCGTGAGGTGGCGGGCATGACCTCCTTTCAGAAGCTGTCTCTTGGCACCTGCAGTCAGGTACAAGACTCATTCAGAGGGAAGGTCTGTGTGCATCTATTCATGAGTGAAGGACTTAGTTTTGTTCCAAACATAGACACCAAAACATGGGAGGCATGACCTTGGCTAGAAATATCTTGACAGTACAGGCAAACAAGTCTCTAATCTGCCATGTCCTCTTATGGGAGGAAGAATCCCTTTGTTCTCAACTTCAAAATCATGATATTCATGAGCGGTTTCAATTTTAAGATCTTTAAAACTCTCTACAAATGAGTCAGGTCAGACATAAAGGCCACTGCATTTAGTGTGCATAAACTTCAGTCATACATTTGTTATATGTAAATGTATAAAGCGAACCAATAGCTCCTACAACTAACAGCTCTTTTACATACCAGAAACCTCAAAAAACGTAGATGTCTTCTTGAATTTTCTCCTAAAATTTTACTCTGCCAGTCCATCACCCATCTCAGGACTTTCACAGGCTCCTCGCACAAGATGGACTGGGGTGAGGCGGTGCTAAGACTCCCATCGGAACAGTAGGGCAAAGTAGCCTCGGGTATCAAGAAGATGCATAAGACAGTCCTGTGCCTGCTGGGCACATGGCAGGCCCCATCTGTGTCCCTGTCAGAAGCCAGCCATCTTAGCAGTGGGTTCTCTGTGAAAACAACTAGCTGAAAGGTGCCACGTGCGTCTCCAGAAGGCACAGGTCTGGCACATGGGACATGCCCACCATCCCTCACGCTGGGACAGTCAAGAATCTAGTTACTGTCTCGTTTGAATCTAAGTGTGCTATGGCAACTAAAATAGGTGTCTCTGTCAGACGTTCATCTCTGCCCACCTGAATTTCTTAATATATTTTCTTTACATTTTTATTATATTTACTCCTTTTATTTTATGTATGTTTTGCTTACATGTATGTACGAATGTGTACCACCTCTGTGCTTGGTACCCACAGAGGTCAGAAGCGGGCATCAGAGGCCCGGAACTGGAGTTATGGATGGTTGTGAACCACCACGTGAATGCTGGGAAGTAAACTTGGATCTTTAGCAAGAGCAACAAGTGCTATTAACCACTGAGCCATTTCTCTGGTCCCCATTCTTACTCTTCTTACACACACACACACACACACACACACACACACACACACAGGACTTCCTAGAGATGTTCTTTCATGTAATAAGTAGAGGGCATCCCAGCACATCAGTGAAAGTCAAAGAAAAGACCGTCAGAGCTGAAAGGAGGTGGGAGAGAGCTTCCTGAGCTTCCACAGCTATAATATACCTGTCATTTGCTTTACATGCCAGTCATGCAGCCATGATCTTAGCTTGAGCTATACCAGTCATGTAGCCACAGTCTTAGCCTGAGTTATACCAGTCGTGCAGCCATGGTGTTAGCCGGAGCTATACCAGCCACGCAGACATGATCTTAGCCTGTGCAACACCAGTCATGTGGCCAAGGTCTTAGCCTGTGCTGTGTCAGTCAGTTATGCAGCCACAGTCTTAGCTATGCTATGCTACTTTAACAAAGCACTGGGAGCAGGGTCTTCACAAACAACAAGAGCCTGTTTAGATGAAACCCCCAGAAAACTCTTAAGACTGAGGCGCTGATACCCATGTGGCTCTGGTGAGTCTTTCTGGATACATCACAGCATGGTGATGACAACATCATGAGAAGGGGAAAGGCAAAGTCGGTTGGATTACATGAGATGGAAAACAAAATATGAGGGAATGCCTTTTCTTAAAAAATTCTCTCTGCTAAAACCAGCGTTAGGTTATCTCCGAGGGCAAGTGCATCCTTGGCCAGCTTCTGCTTGCTAGGTCTCATCCCTGAAAGGCTCCCCACATCAACACTGGCATACACAAGGTGAGCTTCTGGTATGGGCCATTTGGAGGGATATGCTGAACCCACATCCAGACCACAGCCCCATGGCAACAGTGTCCCAGGGTTACAGTTATTGACCACTCTTGTAATCAAGCACAAGCCTCAAAGAAAAGCAGTTGCTTTTGTTTAGCTTATATGCCACCACCCCAGAAAATAAATTATTATTATTATTATTATTATTATTAAAGTTACAGTTTCTCAAGTTATCAACTCTTACCAATAAGCCAGGGCCTTTTAAACATATATTTGGAAGAATACTATTTATTTTTGTTCATCTGGGTTTTTTTTTTTTTTTGATATTGTTTTTAAGAACAAATTCTCATAGGACTTAAAATACTGTCCTATGAATGATGTTGCACATATTCACCTCTTCTATTATGGCCTTATACAAAGACAGAGGCTGTGTCTAAGTAAGCAGCGTCCTCTTACTTCTAAGCAAAAACCCACTTATGCACAATTTGAGCTAGTTTTGCTAATTTAACTCTTCTCTGATGCTTTGGGAAGGATTCGCGTCAGGAGACTCAGTCTTCAGCATCTCATCGTGCTCCAGCCTCTTTGTTGGTCATTGACCAAGTCTCTAGATGTCACATAAAGGACTGTTTTTGTCCGTTCTCTATCCCAGCCAGAGAGGCTGCTGCTGGTGGTTCAAAGCTGCCTCACCTATCTTTAACTGTAGGTCTCTTGATCAGTGTAAAAATTGTATCAGGAGAGGCTGATGTTAGCTGCACAACAGATGAGGTTCTGTTTGCTTCTCCAGATTCCCATACCATTTAGTTTAACACAAAAGATAACTGTTACCGGAGACTTTGTTGTGAGAGAACCATGACGTCATCTAGTTGGACAAGATCGGTAAGCAGGCTTCTCTCCCCACCTCCTGCCTCTGTTCCTTCTAACTGGACAGCACTTCTCTGTGGTGTACAAAGCTTGAGGAGACTCTGGGCCCTATGCTTTCAATACTCTTCTAGAAAGGCCTCACTGGAATAATCCTGGTCTCACTTGCGGATAGATAATGAGAGATCTATTTGGGAGAGAAGTTCAGATGATGGGAAAGTACCTGTAATGAGTCACTCCCGTGTAATTGAAGAGACAATGCCTTATTGTTTTTATAATCAGCCTAGAAATAGGCAAAATCAGGGGTTGGGGGAAGATTAGCACGCGGTCTGGTGACAGTTTGCCTCCAGCAAGAAACTGTCTCGTGTTAACCAGACACACAAAGGAGCCTCACTTACAGGCTAGAAAGGAAACTGATCAACATAATTCATTATCAGGATTTAAATCTCCAAAGACCATCCAAAACAATGCATGCTGGACATCATCAATTGTCAAGTATAATCGTATCAATACAGAATAAGAAAGTGTTTATTTCTGCCACAAAGAACCAAACACTAAGTCTCTTACAGCTAAAAGTTCAAAGTCGCCAAGAAAGTACACCTCCAGTTGATAAGGTCACATTCTCCAACCTTACACTGCCTGTATTTTCAGTGCAGCCTTGGCAGACTTCAAAACTCACTGAAGAACACCATCGGATGTTGGTAAGCAAGGTATAAACACATCTGCATAAACTACTGCAGTCGCTAAAATGGTCTCCAGGAATGTTTACTGCTGCCGAGTGAGTGATGCTCGTGACAGACGACATATGCAGATGAGTGATGCTCGTGACATCATATGCAGATGAGTGATGCTCGTGACATCATATGCAGATGAGTGATGATGCTCGTGACATCATATGCAGATGAGTGATGATGCTCGTGACATCATATGCAGATGAGTGATGATGCTCGTGACATCATATGCAGATGAGTGATGATGCTCGTGACATCATATGCAGATGAGTGATGATGCTCGTGACATCATATGCAGATGAGTGATGCTCGTGACAGACATATGCAGATGAGTGATGCTCATGACATCATATGCAGATGAGTGATGATGCTCGTGACATCATATGCAGATGAGTGATGATGCTCGTGACATCATATGCAGATGAGTGATGATGCTCGTGACAGACATATGCAGATGAGTGATGCTCGTGACAGACATATGCAGATGAGTGATGATGCTCGTGACATCATATGCAGATGAGTGATGCTCGTGACATCATATGCAGATGAGTGATGATGCTCGTGACAGACATATGCAGATGAGTGATGCTCGTGACAGACATATGCAGATGAGTGATGATGCTCGTGACATCATATGCAGATGAGTGATGATGCTCGTGACATCATATGCAGATGAGTGATGATGCTCGTGACAGACATATGCAGATGAGTGATGCTCGTGACAGACATATGCAGATGAGTGATGCTCGTGACATCATATGCAGATGAGTGATGATGCTCGTGACATCATATGCAGATGAGTGATGATGCTCATGACATCATATGCAGATGAGTGATGCTCGTGACATCATATGCAGATGAGTGATGCTCGTGACATGTGACAGACATATGCAGATGAGTGATGATGCTCGTGACATGTGACAGACATATGCAGATGAGTGATGCTCGTGACATGTGACATATGCAGATGAGTGATGCTCGTGACATGTGACATATGCAGAAGGTTGTGCTACTGAGTGTGTCATATGAACAGATGAGTTACACACAAAGGTGGAGACAGAGACACAACTAAACACTAACAGCTTCGCCTCCCAGAACTCAGAAGTTTTAGTCTTCTTAATGATTGCCTTGAGTTTCCAATGGTCCTGCAATGGGCATGCATTATTGGTTCGTCTTTAAAAAGAAGTTTAAAGAAAGCAATATAATAAAAGTTGTTTTCTTTTTCTTTTTCTTTTAGATTTATTTATTTATTTTATGTATATGAGGACACTGTCGCTGTCCTTAGACACACCAGAAGAGGGCGTTGGGTTTCCATTACAGATGGCTGTGAGCCACCATGTGGTTGCTGGGAATTGAACTCAGGACCTCTGGAAGAGTAGTCTGTGCTCTTAACCACTGAGTCATTTCTCCCGCCGGAAAGTTGTTTTCATGCAGTCTTTAATTAGAAAATGTTAACCTGGGGCTGGAGAGGTGGCTCAGAGGTTAAGAGCACTGACTGCTCTCCTGATGGTCCTGAGTTCAAATCCCAACAACCACATGGTGGCTCACAACCATCCGTAGTGAGATCTGACGCCCTCTTCTGTGGTGGCTGAAGACACCTACAGTGTACTAACACATAATGAATAAATATTTTTTTTTAAAGAGGAAGTGCCTAGACTTAAAAAAAAGAATAGAAAAAGAAAAAGAAAAAGTTAACCTGACAGTCTGTATAAAGCACCCCCACCCCACCCCATAACTGGAGTTGAAAATGTTATCTGATGTTCGAAAATTATCTTGGAACTTTAATTATGTTTGAAATGTTCAGGTTGTGGCTTTAGAATGGTCAGTGGACATTTTATTTGTAGGTGACAGTGGACTGACTTCTAATGTCCCCAAACAGGAAATTAATGCATTCATTGTAGTTTGTGGCAGAGCTATCGGTCTAGAGATCATCGAAACAAACCCATGGAGAAAGCTGTTTCACAAGTGTACGACTGCACCAGGGCTAGAACACACTGCTGCGTTCAACCTATGCTGATTGGTCCCTCCCTATGTGTCAGGTATGTTCTACACAGCGAGTGAAATATTTTCAGTTCTTTTCTTAAAGTCTTTAAAGTAAATAATTGCTCTGCTATCTATAACCCTAGAAAGGTTCTACAAAAAGGAAGGAATATTGTTCTAGAGTTTTGATTATTTGGAACACGGTGCTTTCTTCTGCTCCTTTAAGCCACTTCCTTTCTGTAAAATATCATTGCTGTCTAGCCCTAGAAGCTTAGAATGTGGCAAAGATGGCCACAGAGATATGAATTCTAGTGATCAAAGACAAGTGACTTTTCTATCAATAGATAAAAATTTTCTAGCTCAACTTCTTTAGCAATAATATAAAATTATTTCAATGTTCTTTTTAATTCTGATTGTCTAGGGTTTGCATTTGGCTGATTTGTTTGTAATAGCAAATAGCATTCAGTGGGTTCCTTCTTACAGCTGTAACTCTGCCATGAAATATCTGACTGAAATAAGAATGAACAGTACTTAGCCTGCAGCATTTGCCCTACTCCAGCCTCGTGAAGAAGAGCTCTCTGGGACAGTTGAAGAGGGTATTAAAGGCAGAGGAGATGTCCACTGCTTTCAAGGCGCTCACTAGCTAGCTGAAGTGATAAATAATAAACACAAGAGATAGTAAAGGACTCTTACAGAGCTCAGTTCAACAAGCAAGAGGCATATAGATTAGAAACTCACCCATGTGTCCTGTAAGGAGTGCAAAGATGCCAAGTGATCGAACTTGGCCAGGAGGTGTACAGGGTAAGCTGAAAAAGTATAGAAAGGTAATTGGAATGGCTCCGCAGACATGATTTTGAGTATTTCCTTTGTCAACAGGAAGAGAGGCAGGCAGAGAAGCCTATGGCCTGGATAGTCTACACCGTGGATGATCTCGTCCTTGAGTAATGGAGGGCAGACTGCAGTCCATCAGGAGGTCAGTGGCTAGCGGTGGTCTGGGGCTTTCCTGCATGGACCCCCACTGTCTAGTTCTTATTTTGAAGACATGGTTTAACTCCTTCTCATCATGCACACACCCCATCAGTCTCCTCTTTTCTCTTAAAAGGCGTATGCTGTTTTATTCACATGAAACTTGTGCAAAGGATAGTGTACGTATGTGTGTGCATGCGTGTCTGACTTAGGGAGCTGCAGGGTGGTGAGATGTGCCACTGCCCGAGTGTAATCTTCAGGTGGGCAATCCAGACTAGTGACTTCAAAGTGCAGTCAGCCACAGAGGCATAATCTAATCAGGCCTTAGCAGGAGAGCCTAGCGGGGCCGTCATTTTTGGTGACTTCTCACGCCCTGGAAAGAGTCAGTACCTGTGTCCCTCAGGATGATGGTGGGATCCTGTGCAGCTATCACAGGAAACACTTGCCAGGGACAAGCAGCAGGACAAAGCAGCATGGTTCTGTGTTCTTAAACTCTGTCAGAGAAGGTGGGGGGCAAGTCTTCTTCATAACCATGCAAACACTGCTATGATACACTCAACAGCATTGGTTTCCCGGTATTAAACTCACACGTTACCACAAAGTCAGAAGAGATCCGTAACATGGTGCGAGGGAGCCTACTTTCCTCTAGCCTATGGCTAAGTTATTTTCTCACACACTTGGCAGCATATACACCCACATACAAGACAAGCATGTGTGTGCACACACAAAGCAGGCAAGCTCAAAGAATTAAGTGTTTCTTCATGTTTTGAAAACACAGCTTTCGAGTCCAAGCCACAAACCCAGACGGGAGTGGATGATGAGAGGGGATCAGAGCAGTTACTTTGCCAGTCAAAGACATCACCAATAATTATACAAGGCATGTAGACTACACTGAAATGCTTTCACCAAATGTCACTCTTCAGACCCGGGTAGCCTAACCACTTCGTGCAAGATTATTTATAAAAGAAAGAGTAGAGTCTGCTATTGCAAGCAAATATTTTTTTCCCAAAAAAGTTCATGAGATCACCCCAAAAGTTTCATCGATGTGCAAGAAGTACAAGAGGATTTTAAGTCCATAGAAGGTTGTGCATGTTAGGGCCTTTTAAATCACGAGAAACTCTCAAATATGATGGGGAAATTATCCTAATCGTGTCACTTTAAAATGATCTCATGTTCCTGACGTCTCCCTGCTCCAGCTCATCGCTGCTGACATTTCTCTACAGGGGTCCTTTAGAAGTTTACACAGTTGCAAACATATATACAACTTTAAAGGCCATTCAACCTCAGGGCCGAGGTGGCCCTGTCAGGAGAGTGCTTGTCACACAAGAATGAGTTTGGGTTCTTGCACACCTGTCACACCCAGGCATGGCTATACTGTACCCCCTACAATCCTAGGGTCGGGGAGGAGAAGGCAGATCTCTGAAACTTATTGGCCAGCCACCACAGACAAACCGGAGAGCCTGAGTTCAGTGAGAGGGAGAGCCCGAGTTCAGTGAGAGACCCTGCTTCAGAAAGAAGTGAAGAACAACTGGGCACACCCAGTGTTAACTACTGAGATCCGCACAGACACTCACATGTGCCCATGTGCAACCAGACACCAGTGAGCAAATACACCCACATACATGGCAAACACATGGGTGCCCACACAGACCATGCAAGCACAAAGAATAAGTATTTCTTCGTGTTACCACAGGTCTTGGTAATTACACCTTTTGATGGCTGCATATCCCCTCATAATCCTGCCAACTATGCCTTTAAACATTAGTCTAGATTGTTCCCAAGTTCTTGTTATTACAAATGATCGGCAATTAGCAGTTTCAGGAACATAGCTCTCTTTCTCCTTTAGCCTATCTGTTTAGGATAAAAGTTTCTAAAGATATTATTCGCACCCTTTATCTTCATTTTGTTAAAGTTTGAAATTATAGCATAATTACAATTTCATTTCTCCCCTTCCTCTCCTCCCTCCAAACCCTCCCACGTCTCCCTTGCTCTCTTTCAAGTTCACAGCCTCTTTTCTAATTGTTACATGGATATGTGTATATGTGCACACATACGTGTTCCTAGCCCTGACCCACTCAGTGCCTATGTTAGTGGTATGCAGTGTTCTCAGGGCTGACCACTGGGTTTTAGGGAAGCAGTTTGGAGGCCTCGCCTGGGAAAGACCTCTCTCCAACTCTGAGCATGTCCAAGTGGCCTGTAGTTTGGTAGAGGATTGAGGCCTTGTGGGTTTCCCCCAGCCCTCTCTGCCAGGCCACCTGCTGTTGTCCTTGTTCAGTCCCTGTTCTGGCAGTCATGTTGGGAGACACTGTCTCACAGAAAACTCCTCAAGCCTCTGGCTCTTTCAAACTTTCAACCTTAGAACTCTAGAGATATTTATCAAATGCTTTTTCAGAGGACTGAGCCATTTACACCGCCATAAACAAGGTCACAATTTGTCAGTTTCTCTGTAGTTTGTGTTTTTAATGATTATTGAGTATTTTCCCCATAAGCCCATTGAACAGAGTGCTCTTATAGATTGGTTAATCCTTTGACCATCTAGCTACTGGAGGGCCTAACAGCTGCCTGAATTGTATTTCTTTTATAGTTTTTATTGTTTATTACTACTCTAAAAATACCCAGAAGTGCCTCTATGTAATCCTCAGCCCTACAAAGCTGTGCATTTTTTGGTGTCATGACCGGAATAGAGCTCCCCCCCCCCCCATATTTGAAAACAAAATTTCAAGTGGTCTCTCTTTTCCTGTCACAGTAGTATAATTCAAACAACTGTTTCTCAAGCTAGGAATAAAAGAAGGCTTTCAAAAACATATTCAACCCTAACAAAGAAAGGCTCCTGATATATACACTCAGTGCAATAAGTGATGGGCTGGGTTAGATGCTAGCTCTTCCCTTCCTGAAACAACTGAGTGTTAATTGGTAGATCAGATACAGCTAGGTCCTAATGAGGTTACATTGAATCCAGAATGACCTGCCATGTGAAGACAGACAGACACAGGAGAGGGCACAGTGATGACAGAGCAGAGGTTATAGTCATACAGCTGCAAGCCAGAGGCTGTCAGCTTGCGGCAAAGCAGCAGAAACTACCAAAAGGCAGTGGGTGGGACCCACTCAGGCGCATCAGAACCGCTAGACAACGAGTTTCTATCATTTACGTGGCCTGTGTGGTGGTTCGTTATTACAGAAGTTCCGAGAAACGACTCCGAATAGTTGCAAGGAAGAGGAGTAACTATGGGTCCTGCTATGACGGTTGCTGGCGTTGGAGCGAATGCCAGTCACAACGGTCTTTTCTTTACGTCCTATCAGGGGAATGTTAATGCCCACTGACCGCTCGGGAGGACTATAGGACAGCATTCCGTCCAATGAGGTATGTTAGAGTTTGAGGAAGGGTTTCTCCTTCGTGACGAGATCACAAAGGCTTACACAGAAGGAGGCCTTGGCTGCACAGTGGCCTTTGGGTCCTGTGAATGAAAGCAGTGGGGAAGGTTCATGGGGCAGGTTGCAGCCTGTGTCACTGGATGCTGCAGCACATGCTGCTTGGATTATTTCTTGTCTCAGTTTCTGTCGTGATAGGCAAATGTTGAGGAAAGAAAGAAAGAAAGAAAGAAAGAAAGAAAGAAAGAAAGAAAGAAAGAGAGAGAGAGAAAGAGAGAGAGAGAAAGAAGAAAGAGAGAGACAAAGAAAGGAAGAAGAAAGAGAGAGAGAAAGTCAGGAAGGAAGGAAGGAAGGAAGGGAGGGAGGGAGGGAGGGAGGGAGGGAGGGAGGGAGGGAGGGAGGGAGGGAGGGAGGGAGGGAGGGAGGAAGGTCACTGCTGCCATTTGGGGCTTGTAAATGGTCTTGGGAAACATCTACCAAACACCAACCCACATCTGCCTGTGTTCCATGACAGGAGAGTCCTTCCTCACTTCTCTGCCACAACACTTCTGCTGGCTCTGTCCCCTCACAGACTTCGTTACAACTGTCCGCTTGCTCCACCTGTCCCCTTTAGACACTATTGTTTCTAACCAGAATTACATCCTATGGCCATTCCCTGAACTTCCTCATTCTGCTGATGTGAAAGAGCCTGGGCACAGAGCCTCTGTCCTCCCTAGCACCTTAGGCCCGAAGCCAGAACTCAGTAAGCATTCAGTCAGTGATTGTGGAGTGAACAAGGAGATGGGGAAAGGCATTGGCCCTGACAACTGAAAGGAAATCGAATCCAAGAACACGAGAGAAAGTGGGGAGGTCTTGCTTTTACCAAGTCATTCTATATACACACCCTCACTAATAGGGAAACTTGACAAATATCACGTTAAATACAACTGTGATCCACTGGGGTTCCTATGCATGCACAATTTTTACTTACCAAGTGCTAGACATTGTGGTAAGATTCTTATGGCAATTATTTCATTTAATCTCAATGGCCTTCTGCCATCAGACTCATTATGGAGCCCAGGCTAGCCCTGAACTTAGATCTTCCTGTTCTAGCATCCAAGTGCTGGGATTCCAAGGGTGTGGCACCACAGCCCCGTCTCTTTCTGATCACTTAAAGGATGTGCAGTAGTAACTTGGTCAGAAGCAGATAACTGAGGTGCTTCTCCGTAACTGTGTTCATCTAGCTGGTCCACAGTTTAAAATCTAGATTTTGAAAAAAAAATAATATAAAATAAATAAATAAAATCTAGATTTTTATGCCTGCTTGGGGTGCCTAGAGGAACAAGCTGATAGAAGCTTTACGAGGAGAAGACAGGAAGCCAGTCATGCTATCTCAAAGATGCTGGTGCTCTCAAAGGGAGATGGGTCCGAAAACTCCCTTTTACAGATACAAAAGCTGAAAGTGCCTGCTTGTGAGAACTAATCAGATGGTGTACAGTAGAATGACTCGAATCCTGTTTCAAATCCTACACAGACAGGAAGTAGGTGACTCCAAACTCTTACAAGTGAGGTTAAACCATCCATTCTCCATACAGGGGTTGAGTTGTTTTCATCAATGCCATGCCCCCCCCCAACAGTATCAGGCCCCCCAACACACACTGTGAAGAAGAATCTTTTGAACCAAGTGTTCCCTAAAGTGATTCCAAGGCTGCTGCATCTAATCTTCATCAAAATGTTAGCTTTTCCCCCTCGTCATTGCACCGATTCCTGCAGTTCAGTGTCTTTCAGGACAAATGTAATTACTCTTCCCGCGGTGGCTCTGCGTGTGCTTCCGGACCTCCGGCCCCCTGTTCATTGTCTGTAGGCCGTCTGTGCCCAGATGGGAGAGTATACAGTTGTGCCGTTTCTCTGTCTCACAGCTGAGACCCACGTGACACTTGACAAAAAAAAATTAAAGCGTAACAAAGAAACAAAGAGCAGTAACAGTAGACGGGAAATTTAAATTGAATGAGAGGGGTGTTATGGAGAAGTAGGTGATGGTGGAAGAGTAACGGTGGCTGCCTGAGGGGCCTGGGTGGGGCGTGGCTGGGAGCCTGGTGAACGCACACTGACAGGAACAAGGAAGGTGGTAACACAGACAGAAGATGCCCCAGAGGAAGTAACGTCTGCCAAAAGCTTCACACTCAAAGAATTTTCGAAGGTATTTTACAACATTGAAAGTACAAAGAATCAAATGTTGGAAGCTTATCCAAACTTAGAAATGAATATGACAATTTGTCAGGCATAGAGAAGATGCTTGCTTCAGATGGTAAGTTATCTGATGAGACACTGAAAGTTCTCATCAAATCACTCCTGATAAGCTATTTGCAAAGAAATAAAACATAATTTTGAGTGTTTCTCATGTTTCAAGTTACACTGAACTATTGTATCTGTTTTACAATTCTCTTCTCTTTCTTACATACCTGTAGCCAACAGAAGAGGTTTAAAATGTTTTGACTTTTTTTTTTTATAGATCAGGAGACTATCATATTTTCTGTTGATTATTAACATTATTTTATACTTGTACAGTCCCACACTATTGTGAAAAACGAAGGCCACTTCTACCCATTCACACTGAATTTGAACAGTTCCGTTGCCTAGATTCATAAAGGGGAATGTTTGGTCAAAGAGCACACACATCATTATTATTATGATTAAGTACTGGGAGGTTTCCTTTATAGAAAGTCAAGATCTCATCCAAGGGGACTCTAAGTAACCCTTTGTTCACATCATGAAGAACTGAAGCTGGGCACACCTATGACACCAAGGTTAGTTCTACTAGATGTAGGGGAGCCTGAGACAGGAAGATTGGCAGGTTAAGGCCAGTGAGAATCACGCTGCAAGGTCCTATCTTTAAAAGCAAACTCTGAAAACTATAGCTCATAACAAAACCAAACAACCAAACAACCAAACAAAACCAGCTAGGTGCTAGGTTTGGTACAATAGTTTCCTCTGAACTGAAGTATTGGCTCCACCAGATGGGGGTGCCTGTGATATTGAGCAGGCAAAAGGCCCCTTCCCAAGGTTACAGTAAACCTTTGCTGGGGGAAGAAACAGTTACCGCCTACTTGTTCCTGCCCAGTCTGCCTGTGAGTCAAGGGGAGCTCCAAGGTGCAACATTTTGAGTTTCTTGAGTTGAGTGGTGGCTGGGCTTTTCCTTGCCATGGCTGCTTTGCGTGTTCACTGCTCCCACAAGCCACCCTGCACCCGCACTCCTGCTCAGAGCCCCAGTAAAAACTCATTAGTCACCAAGTTGGACTTTGATGCAATCATTATTTTGGCTCGATGCAGGGTCCCTTTCTAGGGTGAACAGATGTGTGTGTGCTGTATCTTCCTAGGAAATGTCTTCCCAGCACAACTAAAGATATCGATAGAGTTCACAACAAAATTCAGATGTTTCCCAAACAAACATTTTATATGCTTGGCGTGATAGATTACATACTACTAATAATGTTGTGGTTTTTTGTTTTGTTTTGTTTTGTTTTGTTTTGTTTCTATTTTTAACCAAATGGCATGGGATTGAGTCAGTTTAGGAACTGAGCCAATTTACTGCCGTGGTCAGGCAACTTTGAGAGTAGTACTCTATCTCATTTAAGATGTGGCACTCGGATGGAAGACTATGCCCTAGTAATGAGCGAGCCAGGACAAAATCCAATGAACCTTTTATTTTATTTTATTTTTTTAGATCTATTTATTTATGAGTGCTCTATTGGCATGTATGCCTGCGTGACAGAAGAGGGCATCGGATCCCATTACAGATGGTTGTGAGCCACCATGTGGTTGCTGGGATTTGAACTCAGGACCTCTGGACGAGCAGCCAGTGATCTTCACCGCTGAGCCATCTCTCTAGCCCCATCAGTGCTGAGGTCAACGCAGGGCCTGGCACAAGTCAGGTGAGTGCTCTCTGGGGGCGTGGCATCCTCAGCCACGGAGGAGAGCTCTGAGATGGACCAGTAGGGAAGAATAGTTTTACTGTCTTGTTACTTCCAAACCCCTCAAATTTTCCATGTTATGTGTGTGGTATGCATGCACAGGAATGTGGGTGCTCACACTAGCGTGCCACATATGTGGAGGCATGACTCTGACATCAGTTATCTTCCTTAAGTGCTCTCCATATTGAGACAGGGTTGATCAACCAAAACCACAGGGCTCTGATTGGCATAGTCTAGCTGACCAGCTTGTTTGGGGTCCTAAGTCTCTGTTTCCTGTGTGGGAGATTACAAGAGGCTGTCATGGCTGCGTGGCTTTTAAGGGGGACACCGGGAATCAAAACTTTGGCCCTCATGCTTGGGAGTAACTGTGTTATATGCTGAACCATCTCCCCAGCCCTCAATTTCTTGTTTAAGACACAATATCTAAAACAATTTCCAAGTCATAGTTGATCAATCAGCTCTCTCTCTCTCTCTCTCTCTCTCTCTCTCTCTATCTCTATCTATATATATATATACCCAGCTTCAGAATTTACATTTACAGTCATTAAATTTAAGTGTATGTATAGTCTTTGCCCCACTGCCTGAGATTCTGCCTTCCAGTGTATTCTTTTTAATAGTTGTAGACAGTATATACAGTATATATAATGAATAGACATATCCATATATAATATAATTTTATCACCTAGTTAAAAACTTTAATTGATGTTTAGTAAGTAAAACACAATGCTAGAATTCTCATCACCTTTGCATATATGATTAGTTGCTGATATAAAAATAATAATTATCATTGTACCTATTACGTCTAATAAAATATCCTAGGCAGGTATTGTAGCAATGATTTTCAAATGAAGTTGATTTCTTCTTTGCAACAGTTCTATGAGACAGTCTGAGTATTTGTGTCTTGTAGTTAAGAAAGCTAAAACCCAAAGAAATCAAGGAAACTTAAAATCCTCAAACTAGAAAACCACTGGGCCCACCCAGGTTTGAACCTGTGCACTTTTGAACCATCCAGGCAGTTACAGATCTAATTCTCCGAGACCAGCGCCTCTCAGCCTTCCTGATGCTGTGGCCCTTTAGCGCAGCTCCTCGTGTAGTGGTGGCCCCCAGCCATGAAATGATTTTCATTGTTTCTTCATAACTGTCATTTTGATACTGCATAGATCATAATGTAAATATCTGATAGGCGACCGTAGAGAGGTCGCAGCCCACAGGTTAAGCACCTCTGTCTAGACAGAGGCCAGGGAGCATCTCTGTCTTCTAGAGACCTTCTTCCCAAGCAAACCGTCAAACAGTGGGGACAAGTTGAAGTTCTTTAAAAAGCTAGAAAATCCTTCCCAGAGACTGGAGTCTCTCTGAGGTCTGTGGCTTCCCAGTAAGGAAGCTTGGATCTTGGTATTGGTTGTCTTTAAAGTAACTGAATAAAGCATCTTTAAAAAATAAAACAAAACCAACAACAACAACCCCGCCCCCTCCCCGGGGTTACTCAGATTTCACAGTTTTAGGGAAAGGCTAGCTGGCAAACGTCCCCTTTGTATAAAGTGTTCTGAGGTGGCTTGCCAGCAGGCTTCGCACACGCAGGTGGTGAGGACATGAAGTCACTTACTGGCTTTCACGGTAGCCAGTCCTGATTCCGAATGGCTGGATGAAGTCGTGGGGACTCACCTTTCCTTCCTCGGTGGCTGCTTCAGTCTGGGAAACCAGACTTCAAAAGCACGGAGATGCTATTTATTTATTATCTACTTATTTATTATCTATTTATTATCTACTTATTTATTATCTATTTATTTATTATCTACTTATTTATTATCTATTTATTTATCATCTACTTATTTATTATCTATTTATTATCTACTTATTTATTATCTATTTATTTATTATCTACTTATTTATGGAAAGAGGCACGAAACCGGCACGGTTTAACTTTATAAAGTTGCAGGTGTGTGGGGGACAAAGTTGAAGCCCGCGCTGTTGGCTCTTGGACCCAGCCCTGAGGCTGCCACTGCTTTTTGGAAGACAGATCTGCAGTCTCCTGTGAACTGCTAACACCTCCCCAACTTGAGTTTGGGTCATAAATCAGACAGAAGATGCTATTGTTGGGGTTTCACAGCACAGAGTTGTTGGGACAATTTTAGAAGCAGGTTTCCTGGTAGTCTAGTCCAGGTACCTGGAAGGCTTGGGGAAGATGGGAGGTAGTGGTAAAATCCTTTTTATAAAATCCTAAACGGACAGTGAGAGGGCATGCAGGGTCCTACTGGGCTCAGTGTTGCTACCCCGCAGTGATGCTCTGAGACATCACCAGACAGCAAAGAAAGCTCCAGGGCCGCTATAGGGAAGGCATCGCCTTCGTCAGACTTGGCTCTCCTCTGCTTCAGAAGAGAGCAGAAACCTTCCCCGTTGTCTCCCCCTATTTTTGTAGTAGATTATGCTTTCTTCAGTCATTTTGGTTTTAGTATTTCTTTCTGCACGGGCATCTTAAACCTCCCCGAGCTGCCTGGAGCCAGGCTGTTGCTTTTCCTTTGCAAGCCGTTCCTCTCGCCAAACCCTTACCCTTGGTGGCCTGGATTCCTGCAGGCAGAATTTTGATACAAAAGGAGTTGGAAGAAAACTGCTACTCAGAGCTTTTTTCATGGTGCCTGAGGCCGTGAAGACAGGAGTC
Organism: Mus caroli; assembly: GCF_978045245.1. Classification (NCBI taxonomy): domain Eukaryota; kingdom Metazoa; phylum Chordata; class Mammalia; order Rodentia; family Muridae; genus Mus; species Mus caroli. The sequence continues at coordinate 9,472,872 of NW_028227273.1, forward strand.
TGGGGTGGGAGTCCAGGCCTCCTGATGGCGCCACCTTCCACCTTCCGCTCCAACCCGTCAAGCCAAATCTTAATGGGCTTTCGTGCTTTGCTTAGACTCCTGCTAGGACGGTCTGATGCTGGGACTGTACGAGATGTAAAATTAACAGTAACAGTCAGGCTTGAACTATTCCTATCGATGGGGTAGAAGTGTTAGGGGTGGGGAGAACCAGCTTTCTGTATCTTTCAATACAAGCATGTTTGCAAGAATGACAGAACTCTTGCTTCTCCACCTCAAGGTTGAGCTGGTAATTATATATTTCAGAAGAATACTGCATACAATTTAAAAAAAAAAACCCACTAGCACAAAAATATGACATGGCATGAAGCTCCGTACAAAGTTGTTCAATGCACATATGGTAATTGCACCAATTACATTTAAAATATTTATTTGCGTACCCCCAAACCCCAAGATATAAAGGCTAATTATCAGAAATGACACCAGCAAACAGTTTTTACCCAAGCTAACCAAAAACAGAATAATGTTTATAATGCAAAGAAATGAAAAGAAACTTCAGTCTACTACTTGAATTAAAATGTCAACGAAATAAAAACGGCAAATCCGCCAGCCTTGGTGTTCGCGTCTGTGGCTGTATCATTTGAGGAGTGCACAAAGAGCTTTTTCAGCCTTGAAAATCACTTTTGACTCCTTGGAACTGACTGAGAAGTGAACTATGTAGAAACTTGTTCTGTGGTAAGCTAGGTTCCAGTTAATGCATAATTTGAAAATGAGGTGCTTTCCTGACGAGTACACAGGCCTCGTTAATGGATGCCATCCCACCTAAATGTTGATCAAATCGACTTACAGGTGTGTGTGTCCTCAGATCTGTTTCTGTTTCTGAGCACAATATCAAATGCATCACACAGGGCAGTTCCTTGGGGTGTGCTTCACACAGTATTTCTTACAGAGGTTTTCAGGCCTAAAATTGAGGAGTTCTATGGATGACACCGAGGGGGCGATTCTGAGATGCCTGACATTCTCTACTGACAGCTCAAGATCAGAGTCAGATCCTTGGCTCGAGTACAGTTTGATCTCTATGAACAATTAAATCAAAGCACAGAGACTATCATAGTCATGTTAGCTAAAAACATCTCTGCCTATTTTTATGCTTTGACTTAAAATGAAAAAAAAATATGAAGACTGTCTTCTGTCACAAAGGATGATCGCGACCCAGGATTGCTGCAGCTCTCCTGCAGGGGGCAGAGATAACGGCACATGGTACCTCCATCTCCACAGTCCGCACTATTTCTAGCCAGTCTATTCTACCATAATGTGTTAGCATCGATCATGTCGGTACACTATGGGAGTGCTGACAGAGCTCAGCCCTGGGTTCTCATCTCTCCAGGCTCACAGTGGGAGGGAGCGAGGGGTCACTCAGAGCCACCTTGGTCGTCCCAGGGACGCTCAGAGCCTTCTGAGTAACAGGGAGTCAATGGCCTGAGAAGCACCAGGTCTAGCCCTGAGCAATAGCCCCCCTCAGAAGTTACTTCTTTGTTCTTTAGACTATGTTTTGACACAGGGTCTCACTAGTAGTCCAGGTTGGCTTGGAGCTTGCTTTGTAGACCAGGCTGGCCTCAAACTCACAGAGATTCAACTGCCTCTGTGTGCTAAGTGCTAGGAATAAAGGCATGGGTCACCACACCTGACTTCAAAGGTTACTTTTAATAAACAGATTTTTTTCTGAGAAAAATATAGAACAATTCTGTGATTTAAAACATTGCTAAATTCTTTTAGAAATACCTCCCCCCCCTTCCTATCAGGCAAAGTTAAGACTATACACACACACACACACACATATATATATATATATATATATATATATATATTCAAAGATGTATTTTATTTTGCATGCATGTATGTATCATCTATGTTCCTGGTATCCTAAGAGGTCAGAAGAGCCCCAGATCCTAGAACTGGAGTTAAAGATGGCACTGGGAACCAAACACCATTCAGAAGCAGCTAGTGTTCTTGACCACTGAGCCATCTCTCCAACCTAGGTTTGGTTTTGTTTTTAAACCTTCTCTCTCTCCTCTCTCTCTCTCTCTCTCTCTCTCCCCTCACCCCCCCCCCGTGTGTGTGTCTCCTCCTCCTATTCCTCCTTTCTGTGTAAGTGTGCGTGAGTGTGCGAGTGAGTGTGCATATGTGCACTAAAGCTCACATGGGGAGGTCACAGGACAGCCATAGAGTGGGTTTTGTCTTTCTACCATGTGTATTCTAAAAGCCCACCTCAGGTTGGCAGGCTTTCTGCAAGAGCTTTTACCCACAAGTATGGTTTTTAACCACCACCTCTTTCACAATTTTGCAACACAGTCGCAAAATTTTCTTCCACCAGACACTCTCTCCTCTCTTTGGTACCCGTCAGCTTTTACTCATCTTTCAGGACCTAGCTTACCCTTTTCCTACATCCTGCTTCTCTTCATCTCTCCAAGTATCACCACACTCTCTATGCAGTAGAGCCCACTCCCGCTGACAACTGTAACCCTTCTCACATTTCCTGGCTGCATTATAACGTGCCATTGACATTACGGTAGTACCAAACCTACTTGTCTGATTGGAATAGCTAATATTCACTAGCAATCTTTAAGGAACATGAAATGGCATCAATTTTGCAAATGAAATGGAATGTATATGTACTGGCTAGTTTTGTGTCAACTTCACACAAGCTGGAGTTATCACAGAGAAAGGAGCTTCAGTTGGGGAAGTGCCTCCATGAGATCCAACTGTAAGGCATTTTCTCAATTAGTGATCAAGGGGGAAAGGCCCCTTGCGGGTGGGACCATCCCTGGGCTGGTAGTCTTGGGTTCTATAAGAGAGCAGGCTGAGCAAGCCAGGGGAAGCAAGCCAGTAAAGAACATGCCTCCATGGCCTCTCCATCAGCTCCTGCTTTCTGACCTGCTTGAGTTCCAGTCCTGACTTCCTTTGGTGATGAACAGCAGTGTGGAAGTGTAAGCCGAATAAACCCTTTCCTCCCCAACTTGCTTCTTGGTCATAATGTTTGTGCAGGAATAGAAACCCTGAGACAGTATACAAGGCAAGTAATTTAACTGGAAGTCTTTTGAGGAGTATCATGGGTACTGAAGAAAGGAAGTAACATTCATACTCATCTCTACGGTTCGGTACGCGCATCTCCCATCTCCTGCTCGCTTTACCACCATCACCGTCAGAGTAAAGATCAGGCATCCTGTCTTCACACCCATTATGCTTACAACCACGCCATGGCACAGCAGAACCTCAACATGAGCCTTTTGCCTGAGAATCCTCTATGGTAACCATATGCACTCTGCTCATCCTGACGGTGAAAGATTAACTGTCCCATGCAGTGGGTGATGTCCCTCACGAGGCCCCCGAGCCTCAAATGGGTCCTGAGTGCGGCTGGCTCCCTTTTGTGCTTTGGTGAGCTGGGGCCCAAGGGCACCCACCCCTCCCCACTCCCACAATTCCCCTCTAGAAGCCCTTCAGACACATCTGTCAGGCTTGCCAATACCGTGACCATAGGCAATTTAGCCTACAAAGTAAAGTTCCACCCGAGGACAGGTCAGAGATGGTCACAGAGTCACACCTAGTCACCCACATGGGGCAGGGAAGCAGGAGGGATACTTTCAGACCGAGTCCTCAGTCACATATCTGCATCGTGAGCATTCCTTGGGGCAGAGCGAAGGTGCACAGAGGACCTGCAGCACCCCGCTTAGCTCCAGGAGACGGTGGAGCTCAGAAGACACGGGCTGGGATCCCACACAGCTGCCTTACGGTACCAGTGTGACTAGGAAGCGCTTGAGAGCCTTTCTCGGGGTACTTCAACTCCTGCCACCAGATGAGCCTCTATTCCCTTTGCCCTCTAATTTCTTCTCTACCCATTCTGTGCTTATCCTTCAGGGTTGCTCCTCATCCCGTGGCCCTCCCGCACCAACTGCAGCTTTATTCGGATGACAATGAAAAGGGGTTTTAGCTATCAAAGGCAAAAGTAGCCTCTCTACCGAGCTTTTCCATTAAGGCGGAGGCAGCCAGAGGGAAGCAGCACATCCTGGCTGTCACATGGGTCCTCATGAGGGACCAGAGGCTGTTCAAGTCAGCAGTCTAGAAAGAACACAAGCCTCAAAGAGCATTTAACGTCAGAGTAACCTTGCCATCGAGTTTCTGGAGTCTGGGTTGTCAGAACGGAGAGGTGCAGAGCTCAGAGGGTGCTGGGAAAGTTTACTGTCAACGTTTGTGTAAGGACCTCGTGCTTCTTCTCAACTCCTGGCTCATTTTAGGAATCAGAAACAAACAGACTATTGCAACTGCTCTCAGCAACGGGCCCTGGCCCTGTCTGTACCTGCAACAGCAAATGATTATCAACAAATGGTATGGGAGCCAATTGGCGTAGGTCTGGGGTTGTTCGGCTATGCGATCATCTCAGCTGGGAAAATTGCTACTCCTAATACAGAGAACAGGCGTGTTTGCCCAAGAAAGGGACCAGACTGGAGGAGCTTCTAAAATCTTCCTCTGGGACTGTTTTGGAAGGAGCTTGGAAGACGAACATTAGAAAAAGGGCAGGCAGCACGGGTCGCCTGTAAAGTCAGAAAGGATGGAGAGAGCTCCCTTACTCTTGGCCGTGTCTCACCAGGCACAGCACAGCCATTTCAAAAGACAATGTATTTTTAATGCAACGACATCAAAGACCCTTAGGCTTAAAGATGGCACTTGAGAGAAGGTACAAGGATTCGGGGTTTTCCCCCCATTTTTTTAATCCATCTTGTGTCACTGGCTAGACATGCTCAGAGGTTCAGAGAAGCTTTGGGAAAATTCATGGCTGGTAAATCAATACAGGGAAGAAAAAAAATGAGACTGTCTCAGGCTTTCCAATAAACACACATCATAGGACGAGCACCACTGCCACCCCTACTTCCTAGTGACTCTATGAGAAAGAATGGCTGGCTCGGTTACATAAGGACATTAGCAAGAGTGACGCAGTGCCAGTAGTATTGGTGGTAGCAGCAGCAGCAGCTAACTTTTGCTCAGATGGAGGCAGCATGTGGTACACTGTATTTATTCTATTCATTCATTCATTCTCCCCAGACACTTATATGAGGTAAACACCCGAGTTTGACAGAGAGGAAGCCTACAGGGGTTAGGTAGCTTGCCCAACGAGCCAGTGATGGGTAAGGCCAGGACATGAAGCCAGCAGCATAACTCTAAAGCCTTTCCTCTGATACGTGCAGCCCTGGCAACCCCAGGCTTGGCGGCTGAAGGCAAACAGACAGACTGAAGACTTCAAGATAACTCAGATGCTATCTTGACAGATGAAGTTCCCCATCGAAGGTGAACAAAATCATGGGTGATGTTTCTTTTATCGGGTTGCTAAGAGTGGTGCTTTTCAAACTATTAAGGACCACTGTTCACTTAGGATGTGTCTACTTAAAATACCCTATTCCATTTTTACCCAAAGGCATATTGTTGACAGTCCTGACAATGACTCTAATTGTCTGTTGCTCAATGTGAATGTTCAGAACTCAAGTGCTAAGCAGAAGGTGTGTGTTGGGCAAGGAAAGCTTGGATCCAAATAGAAGGGGGATGGGTAGTTATGCAGTTATGGGATGTCTTATTAGATGCCTCTTACAGGGTAAAGAAAAGGGGCAGGGGGAGTTGGAGGTGGGAAACGACAACCTAAAATATGAGCCAGCCCAGATATTACAAATGCAATGGGTTGTGCTCAAGTTATCCTGGCATCCTTACATAATTCATAAAATTATTCTTTATTCTCCAAGCATAGAAGCAACTAATATCAAATGAGGTGTCTTGGGAAACAGAACAAAACACACCATGATTGGAGCACCTTTGATTCCAGGGGCTGATACTGAAAGAATAACCTATTCCACCACTCCAGCTACCCATGTGTCATGTTTAGCAAGGACTAGCTTACACACTTTTACGTGTCTAGTCACCTATAGGACAGGTACAACCAACGAAGGAAGCTCCAGGATCACCTACATTTACAGACGAGGAAGCTGAAGCTAAGGAGATTTCTCCAAGTTTATTAGAATAAGGCAGAGTTGGGGTTTAACCTCTGAAGTGCCTCCAGCATAGCACTCCTTGCTAACCTGTCTGAGACCTGAACACCGCCACCTGGGAAACCTGAAAAGGAGGCTTGGTATTGGTGCACTATCCTAACCATGATGGAGCTATATCCATTACCTTAGCATGAGCCTACTAGAAGTTCAGATAAAGATAGTATGCTAATAGCTTTCCCACCAGCTCCTTGTTTCAGTGGCATATCCCAATCTGGACTACCGTGGTGAATTCCAAGTGGCCTTTCTTAAGGTGCCTAGCCTATCTTAATTTGAATATTTCTTATATACCAAAGAACCAATCTTCATTTTTATGCATAGATAATCCCCAACCTATAATGTTTAGATCTCTGATCTTTCCATTTTTTGCCTGTGTCAAGTGAATTACACTCATCAGAAACTGTACCTCAAAGTTTGAGTGTTGATTCCCCCACCCCTCCTTGGGCTGTTGATATACAATACAATCCCTTTTTAAGATTCTGGTTGGTAGCAGCAAGTAGCAGCCTCCCATCAGCCACACAACCGCGACAAGAACCCACAGACAACTCTAGTCCTTCAGCACACTGTACAACTGAATTAGGATGCCTGGTAGTCTGGGTGACTTTTGGGGAGGAGGACTGGAGAGATGGTTCAGAGCATTGGCTGTTCTTCCAGCGGTCCTGAGTTCAGTTCCAGGCACCCACATGGCAGTTCCCAACCTTCTATAACTGTAGTCCTATGGAATCTGATGTCCTCGTCTGGAGTACAGACGTACATATAGGCAAACACCCACATACATAAACAAAATAAAATAAAAATTATTTTTTAAAAAAATTCTGAAACTGGGGATGGAGAGATGACCCAGAAGTTGAGAGCACTGGCTGCTATTCTAGAGGACCCAAGTTCTATTCCCAGCAACCACATGGCGGCTCACAACTATCTATAATGGGATCTAGTGCCCTCTTCAGTCATGCAGGGATACTTGTAAGCATAACACTGGAGGCATAATAAATAAATCCTTAAAAAGAAAAATCTGAGACTGGAAATGTACCCCTCAAGGTTTTAAACACATCTTTAAAAGACACCCCTCCCCACCCCCCGTGTTGTTGGTGGTCAAAGAGAGGGTCTTGACCCTCTAGGCTGGCACTCTACTTAGTAAGCTATATCCTCTGCCCTTTCAATACATTTTTGTGCCACATGTTTTCAACTTACCTTTGGTTTTTAGCAAGACACAACTCCATAGCAAATCAAGGAACATCTATGTTGTTTGCTTCCAGTCAAAGAGGCAAAGAAAATCAGTGTCATGCAGACTGTTCTCATGAGATCAAGACTGCTGTGCATGAACCTTTATGGGAGTTAACCTGGCAGATCAGACAACCCAGAGAAAATCTCCCAGCCCCTGGACGGTTTGGTCTTGCCAGTGGCTATGAATAGGTCCATCTGATCTATGAAAACCAGAGTTGGCAGCCCGTGACCCATCACTGACCACATGCATTGGGCAGGCAAAGGTCAGGCTGTGTCCAAAATAATCCATCAGATGAACTCTCAGAGGGTGAAGCGCGTCGCCTACTTGTCTGCTTTCCGTGGATAAACAGCACCCCTTGTGGAGGGGCCAACGCAGTTAATGCGTGGTCTGGATGCTGTGTGGTTTCATGGTAAAAGAACACCAATCTCAAGCGTGGTTGTGCCACATGATTTTACCTCAGAAGAGTGCCTCCTTCTCTCTGAGAGACTTCGCTCCAGGGGGAAGGTGACAGACAGACTGGCTGCCACAGGGGAAAGGTGGCTTTCAGATCTCATGGGAGCGAGGCAGCTTTGTACATTGGCCTCGGATCTTGGGGAAAACACCCTATTCCAAGTAGGGATTGAGTACTGCCGAGCGCTTGCTTGCCTTTCAGACACTGCGTTCTAGATCTGAAAGCAACAAAAGAGCAACAACAGTCATGAACGTGGCTCCTGTCTTCTCAGGGACAGAACCGTGGTTGAAGGCAAAGTACTGAGAGTTCCATAGGAAAAGCATAAACGTGGAGCTACTCAGATCATCTCACCGGGCTTTTCAAACACCAAAGAAACCATGGATAAATGTAAGATGTTGTTGAAAATCGTGTTGGGTGTTTCAGCTTGTTACTGTGAGAAACACCAGGTTCAAAATCGATTAGGGGAGGAAAGGGTTTCTTTTAGCTTACAGGTGTCAGTCTATCATCAAGGGAAGCCAGTGCAGAAGCTCAAGGCCGACACTGAAGCAGAGACCATGAAAGAGTGGGTGCTATTTATCGGCTAGTCTCTCCTGGCTTACTCAGCTACCTTCCATGTGCAGCCCAGACCCATCTGTCCAAGGACTGTACTACCTACAATGGCCTGGTCTCTCCTAAATCAAATGACAATCAAGAAAATGCCCCCCCCCACAGACGTCCCCACATGCCAGTCGAACGAAGGCAATCCCTTAAGTGACCTTTCTTCTTCCAAGACACATCTAGGTTCCTGCCGTGTTGACGAAAACGATCACCCTGTGTTTAGTATTGCTAAGATGCCTTAATACCACAGTCACATCCCAAAGAAGGGATTTGCATTTTTCTAACGCAGGTGTTTGGATGGCTCAGGGAAAAAGTGAAAGTAATACATATTTTTAAAAACTAAAAAGAAATTTTGCTACTTTGGGCTGAAGTACTGTGGAGGTGGGAGGTAAAGAGTAGCTTCCTAAGAAAAATGGAGAACTGAAAATTTTCTCTACATCTAAAGTAACATCGGGAAATTTCCTGATTTTTTTAAAAAGAAAAAGAAAGTAAAAACATTCAGTGGAGGAGGAGGAGGGGGAGGAGGAGGAGGAGGAAGAGGTGAAAGAGAAGGAGAAGGAGAAGGAGAAGGAGAAGGAGAAGGAGAAGGAGAAGGAGAAGGAGAAGGAGAAGGAGAAGGAGAAGGAGAAGGAGAAGGAGAAGGAGAAGGAACAGCCGCCCACAACATTCTTCTGACAGACTAATAAGGACTTTAATACGACAATCTGCTGTTTATCTGCACGTTGTGTGCACAGCCCCAGCTTTCTCAGCTATTATTCAAGAAAATGAAGAATACCTAATTGCTTCCCGGAGAAAAGTATTACTACCAAACGACTTAAGCAAACATATTCTGAACTAACAAAGTATTTTACAATAATCTGAACTGAAGAATGAATGACAGCTAAATGGCGGCCATTACTGTTCTCCAGGTGCCCGGTCAGGGCCCATTTTGGTCTTACGGAACACCTACCAGTCTCTGGACAGCTCCCAGCAGCCCTGTGTCAGATGCTTCAGGAATGTGATTTTTTTTTTCTTCTTACTTGCTACAATGCCTGTCAGGTTAGCGTACTGCTTGGTGAACTCAGATGGAGAATGTCCTAGGCCTTCGATGGCATACCATCTCAGCTGCTTCAGGTTAGGTAGGTACAAAGGAGCTCGTGAGGGGTGTGTTCATCAAAAATAATTATTTAGGCAGGGAACAGAAAGCTAGCTATATCCCACCTGACAGACGTTTTCCTGGCAACAGAGAAATGAACAGTATCTGCTCTTAAAACCCATTGGCAAAGTATAATTAGAGATAGTTACCATACCCTCATACAGTTTGGGAAGGAGTCTCCAATTTACTCCTTTGGAAAAAAAATATTTTAAAAGCCATAAGTAGACCTGGTTAGAGTTCAGAAATACATGACAATAACGATTCCCCGAGAGTATCCACGAGCTGAGGTGCACTGACTACTTGCAAGTCTTCTTTCTTACACCCCTCTTGCCCCCCCCCCAGTTCAGTCAGATTCTAAGCTGCACCCAACTCACCTTGTGGTTCCCAGCTGCATCTGAGTTGCCCTGACAACAGCCTCCCTGTTTGCAGAGGCTGAAGCAAGCCACCTCCTCAGCCCCTGAGCTGTTTCCTTATAGCTCTCCAGGTACCTGCACACCTGGACTCTCCCTCTCTCCGCTGCCAGCCTTCTCCACAGCTGGCTTCGCACCTGTCCGGGATGGTCAGCTGGCCCGCTGTGGCTTGCCTTGCTCGCTAATTTCTGGGACTTTCAACGCTGTGAGGTTTGACTTCCTTGGTCCATTTCCTGGGCCTTTATTTTTCCACTTCTGGATGTGAATCAAAAAGCAATTTGTCCAAGTCTACTTAGTTAAAAACAAAGCAAAACAAAACAATGACAGGCTGTTCTTTACCGCTCCTATTTGGGGAAACGGTGACACAGAATCTCTCTGTGTCTGTCTGTCGGGCTTATGTCTCTCTGTTTTTGCTCCCTAGCCCCCAGCTATGAAAACAGACATATTCCATAGGAAACTTCAGCTAGTTTATGTGTGTCTCCTGTGACTCTTGCTTGGAAGTGATGGCTGGCTCATAACAAAGTCCTTTGCACTGCAGGGAACTCTGTCTTGACACTGGATAACCTACCGCTTTAAGCCTTGTGGCCAGTCTAACGTACTGAATCTTATTAATGTGACAAATGACAATCCTAGGTTAGATTTGGATCCCCTTCAAAGGAGCAGTCCCCGCCATTTAACCTGGAACCAGCAGCTTCTCCACTACTTTTAAAGGCATTGTTCAGCCGAACTAGAATAAAAGTCGTGTTTGGACCCGGAAATGGAATTCTCATCAATTTCTTTCCTGATACAAGACTCTTTCTACTACCCAATAGTCTACAAAGTAAGAATAAGCCTGAGAACTGCAAGAGGAAGCATGGGATTCAAGAAGAAAGTTATTAGAATTATATTTCCCATTTTTGTGGGATTCTCCTAACAGCATACATACACAGTTTAATAATAAAAATTGTATGTCGTAAGTATGAAATAAAGGTCCAGGTGGAATTGCAATCAAATTAGTTTAAAGTCAGTGGCCTTTGACACAATCAATAGCCCCTAAGCACCCACGGAGACAGTGTGGACGGTGACTCACCCCTGCCACCTTGCTCACAATTCATCGGTATCGAGGCACCCTCTTTCCCATTCATACCACACTGAAGCACTAGAGTACAAGATGTCTAAAGGTAGGAGACCTTGACTCTTACCCTTAACATTAATATCAGTGAATTCCAATCAGAAAGATTTATGCCCCCCCCCAACCTCAGAGAAACCCATAAATCTAGGTCAATGTAGGGACCTCTCCATGACACCACAGAGTTACATAGACATTGACCTGCATTCTTTTTTTTTTTTAATTATCCATTTTTTTTTATTTTATGTGTGTTTCACCTGAATATATTTATACACACCATGTCTGTGCTTGGTGCCCACAGAGGTCAGAAGAGGGCATCAGATCTTTTGAAACTAGAGTAATGGATGGTTGTGAACCACCGTATATGTTCATTCATGGGAATTGAACCTGGGTGTTCTGCAAAAACAGCATACACTCTGAACCACTGAGCCATGTCTCCAGCCTCTCTTCTGGGTTCTTATACATCTAAATTTCATATTACATGTATGTCTCCTCAACGGACTGGACTGCTTAAAAGCACAAAGCAAGAAGTCAGAGTGAGATAAGCAAACTTGTAGATAACGAATTATTAATCCGACGACATTAGAAGCCTTCTGGTTTTACCAACAACTAACAACAAATCCCAGACCCTAAAGCATAAACTAGAAAACTGGATGCAATAATAGGAGGCTACTTATTTCTGTTCCTGGCAACAGGCAGTGCAAGGCTGGGCTCTTCCAGCAAGGCTCTGAGAGCCAAGCAGAGATGGATGAGAACAGAGATGGGCTAAGGGGAAGCAGGCGCACTGGAATTCACAGGGCAGAGTACAGAAGGAACATAAACTAAGTATAGAAGCAGAGCTTCAGAACTCAGGACAAAATCTCTGAGTCTTTGCTTGCATACATGGATTTACACTCCAGTAGGCTGAGGCTAGCCAGGGTTACACAGATAGACCCTTTCTCAAAAGGAAGTAAAGGAGACCAGGCATATAGCCCTTGCCTCCTAAGGGGAGGACTTGAATTTCATACCCATCTCAACAAACAGCACAAACAAGATTTATAAATAACCCCCAGATCAATGACTACTAAAATATAGAATTCGGGCTGGAGAGATGGCTCAGAGATGAAGAGCACTGGCTGCTCTTCCAGACGTCCTGAGTTCAAATCCCAGCACCCACATAGTGGCTCACAGCTGTCTAATAACTGTAGTTCCATAAAACCTGATACCCTCTTCTGGTGTGCAAATGTACACATAGACAAGACATCCATATACACAAATAAATGTTTTTGAAGAATACGGCATACCAAAATTTGTCAAATCTGTACTACCACAGAGGGAAATTATCACCTTCAGATGTTGGTATTAGAAGAACAAAGGCTTACTGGCTAGCTTCACCTTTGAGATGTTAGAAAAGGAAGAGTGTGATTAAACCAAACAAAGTAGAAACAAATAAGCTAGAGAAGGCGCTGAAATAGAAAATGAGTACCAGGGAAAAAAACAATTAAATCAAAACTCAGTTCTTTGGAAAGATCAATGAAATCAGTGAAGCCCTAGCTCCCTGCTCAGGAGGAAGCAGAGCTGAAAGCATTCTTGTTGGGGTTCTGAGTGCGACAGAGGCTATTGCTGCAAACCCTACAGAGGCGGAGGGAGAATGGGGGTTGCCGTAAATAAATACAGGTTAGTGAGTTTGTAAAAAGTACAAGAAATGGACAAATTCTTTTAAAATCTTAACTTTCAGAATGGACACAAGATAAATGAAAGTTGGAAATACCACATTTGTATTTTATTGAACCATTAAATAGAGATTTTTCCAAAGGAACATTTCAGGTTCGGTTGACCTTGCTGGTTAGATCTATCGTTTAGAAAATAGTTGGCAGCCATCTTTGTAACTTTTGCTTTTTGGAAAAGGAGAAAGGACATTTGCCAACTTGCTTTATAAATCAAACAATGTCCTAATATCCAAACCAGACAAAGAACCTATCACAAGTCTTCAAGGAAAACACATGTGGCTATGAAATATATAAACAATGATAAGGAATGCTTAAGAAAATAATTCCAAATCAAATATGGCAACATCTAAAATAATAGTAACCAATGACAAAATAGGTTAAGGTTAAGTTAACCTTGACAAATCAATGTAACCTATTATATTCAAAAATAAGAGAACTGGCTGAGGTTATATAGCTCAGTGGTAGATTGCTTACCTAGCACATGGGAGTCCCTGTGCTCAGTATCCTGAGCCAAAAATAAATAAAACAATAAAGAAAAAAATGAGAATCTTACATTCTCATAAGATGCAAGAATGTAATTTAACAAAGTTCAAAATCCTCATGACAGAAATTATCAGTGATCTAGCAACTCGGCCTTGGATACAGAAGCAGAGGAGCTGAATCAACGTGTGCAATGGTATCTGTGCTTTCAGTCTGATGGCAGCATTATTCAAAATAGCTAAGATATGGAAACAGCTGAAGGGGCCAACACCAGATGCACCCGCTAGAGAGAATGCTCTGAGAGGAGATGGGCCTTTGAGAAACCGAGTCTGTGGTCCTTGATCTTGACTTTTCCAACCATCAGAACTGAGAAATATATCCCTATTGTTTTTAACCTATCCAGTTTATAGTATTTAGATATAGCAATTCAACAAGTGAAGATATTCTTGGATAATAAAAATAGTATGGAATCTTGAAAAGGGATGTAGATTTAATAGAAGAAGCTAGCAATGTCTCAACATGCAAGGCACATATACAAAATCACTTTTATATTCTACAGTGAGCAGGCAGAATATGAGATGAATATACAGTACTACTAACAATGGCATTTTTTTCAGGTGACAGAAACACGATAAAACTTGACTACGTTAGACAAGTAGTGGTTGGAGAAGCTATGCCTTCATTAAAACCTCTGATATGAATTCAAAATGGCAGCATTAATAGCAAATAAATGGTACCTCCAGAAACTTGATTTGGGGGTTTTGCAATTTTAATTATTTTACATGTATGTGTGTTTTGCCCACATGCATGCCTATACACCATGTGTGTGCCTAGTTCCCACGGAGGACAGAAGAGGGGTTGGGTACCTCTGGAAGTGGAGTTACAGCTAACTGTGACCCTGTGTGTATACAGGGACATGTGTGTAGTCTGAATTGAACCTGGGTTCTCTGGAAGAACAGTCAGTGCTCTTAATAACTGGGCCATCACACCAGCCCTATTTATCTTATTTATTTGTATGATGCTATGTAGACTTGGCTGACCTTGAGCTCACAGAGAACCCATTGCCTCTGCCTCCTAAAAAGTTGACTTGTTTGTTTGTTTAAAAAGTCACCAAACCGAAATAAAAGGATGTTTCCTTTACCATACTATGAGAAATGGGAAAGAGAAATCAAAGACATTTTGAAACAACCACGAATAGCTTTGTAACTGTCTTTTGTAGTTTGGATCTTGATACTCTCCAATTGCTCACTGCTGAAGGCTCCATCGCCAGCCCCTGTTGCTATTGGGAGGTGGCAGAACCTTTGGAAGACAGAGGAGGAAGTTATGTCGCTTGAGATTTGGCCTTGAAGGGGCTACTGGGACCTCAGTCCTCTCTCTTTGCTTCTCATAAGCCACCACGGGAACAGTGTTTCTTACCCCACACTAATACCATGTCAGGGAAGGCTCAAACAACAAGGTCCAGAGGCTGTGGATTGAAACCACTGAAACTGTGAGCCCAACTCGTTCTAAAGTTGATTACCTCGTGGACTTTGTTACCATGATACAAAGGTGAGTACCACATTCTTGGATTATTTCTTTACCTTTTTATAAAACCTTCGTTTACCAGGAGGTCTTGACACTACCAGAGAATGACATAAACTAACCCATCATCCCTTATTTTTTGAGCCAATGACTTAGAAATCATACTTGGTTCTTATTTTTTCCTTCACCATAGCCCACTTCTACCCTTTTACCAGGTCCTCGGGTTTTACTTCCCAATTAGGTCTTGAATTGCTCTGTTGATATCTGTCACACACGTCCCTGTATACACACAAGCTCTTCAAAAGGGATATGAGCACTACAGGTCACCAAAAAGTTACACAGGGGTTACACAGTGGTGCATATAGGCCAGCAAAGGTGTTCTCTATGTCTCTGTGCTTGTTAAATTTTTTTTATTGATCTTAGAGGGTTGACAATTGCCAAATAATAGCACTGTATAGCAATTATGCAAAATACAGACCTTGATTACAAAACACAACTATCTATGCACTCCCTAGACAGGTGCATGAACATAGATGTTTACATATACATATCTCCTGCACAAGTCATTCTCCCCTATGAAAATTTTAAGGAGCTCAGAGTAGCAAGTTACAAATCATCTTAAATGAACTCTGTGCCAGGTACTCTGCAAAACACTGGGAACTTGGGATGGGGATGTGGCTCAGTGATAGAGCTCTCACCAGGCATGCACGAGGCCTGGGGTTCAGTTCAGTACACTATAAAACAGTGAATGACTATGAAAAACCTTAAATTGGACCACTTAAAAAAAACACTATTATTGGAAAGTATGGTGGTGATCCAAGCACTCATAGGCAGAGGCAGGAGGATCCCTGTGAGTTGTAGGCCAGCCTGGTCTACAGAGGGCGTTCCTGGCTGCCCAGGGCTACATAGGAAGACACTACCTTAATCACACACACACACACACACACACACACACACGAACAAAAATACCCTCTATTATCCATATCAAGTAGAAGTACTTTAATGACTTTCTGAGACTAGTGGATATAAGGAGTATTCTCACATACTTTAAGTATGAAGATAGATTTAGCAATACTTTTAAAACATTTTATTATTATTTACTTATGTTTATGTGTGAGTGAGAGCACATGTGGTTGTGCCTATGTGTGCAGTTGCCCAATGAGGACAGAAAAGGACCTCAGATCCCCTGGAGCTGGAGTTCCAGGCAGTTTGGAGCTGCCCAGATGTGGGTGCTGGAACCAACCTCTGGTCATCTAAAGTCACAGCGAGTGCTCTTAGCCACTGAGCCATCTCTTCAGGCCTGGCAATAATATTCCTGACACCTTGGATGACTAGCCTATATAACTTTTTCTAAAGTAAAAAATAACACTTCTTAAAGATATGTTTTTTGCGTTAATGGTATTAATACAATACCCATGCTTCTAGACTTTGGTTTACATCTCTTCCGGGAAAGGCTACCTCAGTGTCCTAGGATCATGGGGTGAAAGAGTGTCCATCCTAGTCCCCAGTGGGTCCCAAGCTATTATGAGAGGCAGATCCAGCATTACAGCAGTCAGGAAGAGAAGCGTGATGCCAAAAGGCTCTAACTTTATCACCGATGTAGCTATCAGGAATTGTGTGAAACACTGTCATCAATTAAACATGGGATAGAATAAAAGGTGGTTGCTCAGAGGAGAAAAGAAAAAAAAAAGAAAAAAAAAAAAAAGAAACAGAAAGCCAGTGGAAGCAAGGGAGCCTTATGGCTGAACTCTGCAGAAGGCGCCTTCAAATAAATATTTCAAACCTCCATATGAATATTTTAAGCATGACAACTACACATAAACACACAGCCAAAGTGCTCAAATCCACTCAAGAAAGACTATTAAGTCATCAACTTGCTCCTGACAGGATCCACTGACTATGGCAACAGTGAGAAGTCAGGAGACAGTTGGAATCACTTCAAGACTGCTAATTTAACTTGTCTTAAACCCAAGCGATGCTCAACGCGTCATCATCAATGTCATCTCATCGCAGCCTGAAAAGCCTTCGACCTAAAGCAAAAAGGTCCCCAAGTGCCAGCCTTCTTGTCTACTGGTTGAAAATCTAATTGGTTCTGCTGACAGGCTTGGGAATTGGTAGGGAGGCTGTTCAGTTAATCTCCAAGGGCCAGCGGAGAGCTCGGTATCCGTCTCAGAGCTCTGCTCCCTGGCTGTCGTAAAATGACTCTGATGGTAGAGAGGGCTCTTATGCTTCAGCTGTCTCCTGACTTCTGTTAAGTCAAATTCAATAAAGTTTGTCACTCAATAATCTGAGAGCTACCCAACAAAACCTCTCTGATCAATAACAGCTTGCTGCTTGCTCTTGGGAAGGTGACCTATTAAAGATTAAAAACACACCTGCTGCTTGAATCAGACAACATCTTTTTTCCCCCACTTTTAAATGGAAATTTGTCCGTTAAAAATCAGATTAGCTATTAGAAATATACATAAAGAATTGCATAGGGGAGTTGGGAATGAGACAAACACAACATCTCAGATGCGATGCTCTCTCAATGCCTGGGTGAAGTTTGGTGGTTGTGGGTTTCTGCTGCATTTGGCTCTTCCAGGCACCAGATTTATCCCATATTTGCATTTCAGTACCACACACGCATGTACTTGCTGCCTGTGTGTACAGTCAAAGCCTTGGCATTGCAACATCAATTCAACTCTCAATCAAAACAAAGCAATCTACTGTCTTATGCCTTCTACCTTCCCGCAGAAAACTGTGAGTGCTTATTTGAGGAGAAAGACGGTCCTGTTTAAAGCCATGCCCTCTTGATTTAGGAGTTTCTCTGACCTGAGTGTTCACATCACATAAGGCTATAACCAGGTGGAACCTTGGGTAACTTCACACTTACTAAACAGGGAGCAGGGTAAAGATTAGGCAAGATTAGAGGACCATTGACTTCCGGCTCACTTTCAAGCTTCCGTTCTTGAAAACTACACTCTTTTAGTAATGAAGAACTCACAAGTAATTCCAAATTCAATCAGTATCATGAGAGTCTTGGGATTTTTCTCTTTAAGAAAAAGTAAGTTGGATAGAGTGGAGCCTCGTTTACTTTAAGCCAGCAGCAGATGCTAACCTCTTTAGGTCCCTTCTCTTGTCAAAATTCATCTTATAAAGGTTATGATCAAGTGACAGAGGACATTACCTGAGAAGAGTGAGAGAGACCATCCCACAGAGCAGCACTTAGTAAAGAGTCATGCTGGCAGAGCCTCAGGCCGTGGCGCTCTTGACTGCCTTCCCCGTCGTGAAGCACACAGATATCCTTGCAGAGACAAACCTGTCCACCTCACAGTGCACACGACTCGGCCGCACGTGGTGCCTTCGCCATACACTCTAAGCATGTTTATTTTCTAAGGCACTCATTTTCCCCAAGACATTCTCAGCACTGTCACATAGGACACACGTGACAAGGAGATATGGATTACATCTCCAGCAGGCCCTAATAATTTCATCACCGGCTCTTTCAACTCAGCAGCTCCTCCTGGTCTGAATTAATCGTTTTTCCCTGCACTGGCCATTACCTCCTTGGTTTCATGCTTCTGGCTGCTCTAGGAAATGCCTTCATCAAAGCAGCTGCTTACAGAAGCGAGAGTTCACTTCTGTTCGCCTTTGTTTCCTCTCGATTGGTGTGGTGCACGCAGATCAAGGCCTGGACGAGCAACACATGAAGTTCAGAAAGGCCAAGCTAATCTAATTAAGGTTTCCTGATAAAAGTAAAGTAATTCCCCGTGCTAGTCGAGCCCTGGAATGAGGTGGCTCATTTCAGAGGATAGCTGGGTGTGCTCAAACATAGGGTTATACTGAGGCTGAGCCTAGGACAAGAAACGTGACTGCGGTGGTCAAGAAATGATCACCTTTCCTGTTGAATTAAAAAACATATATGTATTATTGAAGGCTTTTCAATTAATATATGTACAAGCTGACTTATAATGAAAAGCTTTGAAATCATCGAAATAAAAGAACAATAGTTTAAAAACACACACACATGAAACATCCGCACTAGAGTCAACAAAATGCGCAGTCGTCACTAGAGTTGCCCGTCTTCCCAGGGGATAATTAGTTGGCAGATACATGCAAAAACCTTATAGGTCTAAAATGGGTTGGTATGTAACTGAGAATCATACAGCATCTTCATGAAAATACACAAGGGGAGGACACGTTTGCCTTCTTCCAAGGCTACTTAGTTGGCTAAGGAGATTGGCCTGGAAGAGTACAACCATTCAAGCAGGGAGCAGCGGGGTTGCTCCTGGCCAAGGGTGGAAAGGCAGTGTAGTGAGAGCTGCCCTGCAAGGACACACACAGGACTCGGGACTGGAGGCTGGAGGTCAGAGGACAAAGGGCATGAGGGCCCAACATGGCTAGACAGATGGTTCCCTTGTTGGTCTCAAATCTTCAAGGGTGAGTGAGCGCAGAGCATAGCTATAAATGAGCTATGTGAGCTATGTGAGCAACGGCAGGCATCTTTGGGGACCAGGGTGAGTGGCCATGCACTTGTTGTGCCCTGCCTGATGTCCAGAGCCTCTCATCCTTGGCAGCAGCTTCTTCTGAACAATTCTCTTGAGACTCTGTGATGACATGTTAAGTAATGAAATGCGATCATAATACCTTTTTAAAAGAGATTGATTGATTGATTTTGCATATAGGAGTACACTGTAGCTGTCCTCGGGCACACCAGAAGAGGGCACAGGTCGCATTGTAGATGGTTGTGAGCCACCATGTGGTTGCTGCGAATTGAACAGTCAGTGCTCTTAGCCATTGAGCCATGTCTCCAGGCCCTGATCATAATACCTCAGAAGTAATAATAAGACATGAAACAGACATCATTTTCATTAGCATACATGCTAGGCCCTAACTAGACTATTTTCCCCTGATGCCTCAAATGTAACAAGCCTTAAGCCACTTCATCAGCTCACCGGAATCATTGTCTATCTGGATACTCAGGACAGGGATGTGAGAGTCTTCCCTCATCTTTAGGTACCAAGCCATCACTGTTCTAATGACCAATTTCTAAATCTCTCTTGGACCACACTTCTCTATCCTCTCAGCCAAAGCCCACATTCAGCTATGACTCCTCCTCCATTGACAGCTGTTCTTTGCCCATTTCAAACCTTCTCTCCAATTTTGGGCCACCATTTTTTTTTCAATTCACTCTTTATATGGCACCCTGATTTGACAAACTGCTTCAAGTTTGTCAGTGGCTCCCCAGTGCTGTTGAGATGAAAGGAGAGGTCCTCAGAATGACTTACACAAGCCTTTGAGGCCTCGGTATCATGCTTCAGCAGGCCTCCCAGAAAGCAGCTGCTTGCTCCCCTTTCCCTTACAATCCCAATGTGTGACGGTGACCCCCAACTTACTCCTGCTTGTCCTCCTGTCTCCTTCCCGCTGCCAGAATGCGCCAGTGACTGTTGCCTCCAGGACTCTGCATTTGGTGCTTTCTGCCCTGAACACTAGGGTTGATAACTGTGTGCCTCCATAGATAGGGAGTTACAATGTCAATGCTGCTCACTGGTTCTCGGTTTCCCTCATTAGACAGGAAGCAAATTCTCTCAGCTTTACTTCTGTCAGCCCCAGCATATCCCCTGGCACAGAGTAGACACACAACTCCCATGCCTCACCTCCCGCTCCCCCAGGGAATCGCTTACTGACTCCTTTGGCCCACCAAGCCCACCAGTCTATTTCCCCCATTTTTTCACCTTCAAATGGAGCCTTTGAAAGGGGATCCGGCACTCCATCCCTCTGGGAATTGTTTTGGTTGAAGAGGAGGTATGGGGGCGGTGGGGGGAAGAAGAGCGGGACAGGTTTTCTGGGAATAAATTGTGTATAACCCTCCCACACTTCATGCTTAGCTGTTTTGTATGATGTTCAATGTTCTTCCTCAAACTGTGATTGTTTACATTTGTCTTAATCCTTCTACGGAACCACAGGTTTTCCAGGCTGTTTGACAGCTGTAATCTAACCCCCTCATTCCACAGATGATGGATCTAAAATCGGTGCCTAGTTAGAATGTGGCATGCACCCAGCAACTCCCTTTACAGACTCTAACTGCTCGTTCTGTATTTATTGTGGCTGCGGTTCCGATCACGGTATGGATGACCTTAGAAATAGGAGCGATTCTCTATACCTCACTGCTCTCATCTGTGAAAGGGCAAAAGCAACTCCTCAGGCTCTCCTGGGAGTTAGCGAAGTGATGCACGACAAGAACTCAGAACAGCATCAGCTCCTAACAAGTGATCAGAAAAATGTCATCTTAAGAGGAGGGATGTGATTTGGAACTTTTGATGCCTCAGTGAGGTAAGCACAGCTTTGCACACAACCAAAGGCAATATAAAAAAACGAGGTAATTTAGCAAGTAGTATAGCATAGAGTCATGACCAATCAGTGGGATGCCATTGTGGTGCCACACTAGGGTCCCAGAACCCCTCTATTGTGCTGTGTGCTCTACCCCACTTATTGGATCACAGGGGACCTTGGAGGAAGATCTAGATCCAGAGGTGGACAGCTAGAACCGAGGAGACAGGGGATGGCATCCAGGAGTGCTACTCCCCGATTGTTAAGGACTTATTTCACAATTTAAAGCTCAGTCCTGCTGGTTGTGTTTTCTGTTGTGAACCAGCTGATCACTGCTAACGTTAGCTACTCTGATGCTAACTGATAAGTAAAACCCAACTGTATGAGTTAAGATTTCAAGTCAGTGTTACTCCCATGCTTCCCAGATAATGTCAAAAAAATCTTACATGGTTCCCCAAAAGATGCCACTAAGAGCTGGAGAGATGGTTCACTGGTTAAGTACACTGGTTGCTCTTCTAGAACCTGGGCAAATTCTCCAGACCCACGTGACAGCTAACAATCAGTTATAACTCCAATTTAAGGGCTCTAACACCATCCCTGGTCTATGAGGGCACTAGGCACTCGAGTGGTGCACAGACAGACTTGCAGGCAAAACACTCATATACATAAAAATTAGATAAACTACAAAAATAAATATGTTACAAAAGGGATGCCACTAAGTGCCATGTAAGTGTAAAAGAAGAACCACGGACTTTAAAATGGTTTAGATCCAGCCATCTTCCCTTTCTCCCTATTACTTCTATTTGCCAATTAAGTTTCAGGGGGTAATTTTTTATGCAGATATCAGACATGGTAGATTGGCAAAGATGTTGTCATAGAAAATTCAGACTTGGGCTTTAAAATTCAGTGACATCAATAGAGGAGGTGGGGGTGAGAACTGAGTTCTAAAACAAATAGTCTTGCTCATTATCAATGAAAATAGGGTTACGCACCATGGTTGAATCTGTGTATGAATTCTAATGAACTCATCTAAACTCTAGAACGTGCTCTCCTTGGCAGTTGTCCTGTGTCGTTCTTGATGTTGTGTGTGCACAGTCAATGACATGTAAGTCATTTTTCCATTGAGGAGCCTCGTTATAGGAGGAACTAGGAAAGGACTGTGCTGCACTTCCAAAGCTGAGTAAAGTGGGGGGGGGGGGTGGTAAAGTCACAACGAGAAGGTTACTCTGAAGAGGAAAAGCCTGTGAGTGCAATTCCATAATCCATACTTCCTCAAAGTACACTCTCCTGTTCGCTTTTCAGGGTGCTGAACCTAGGGGCTGTGGCTACGGCTCAGGAGACAAGATACTTCCCTCGTCAAGATCCCCAGGATCCCCACCAAAAAGCTGGGTGGGCACCTGTACTCCCAGCAGGTGGAGAGGTGGTTAAGAGCAGGGAGAAGCAGGGTTTGTGGGGGAAGCTGGCTGGGTAGACTATCTGGAATCATGAGTTCTGGGTTCTGCAAGAGAACCCGCCTCAATAGAACAGTTGAGAATGACATTCAACACCAACGTCTAGCCAATGCCTATATGTGTATACACAGCTATATACACAGGTGAGCATACTTACAGCCTCCCACACCACAGCACCACCAGTCAAGGAAACCAAAGTGCGGAACTTACTCAGTAATATATAATTTTTAACGGCTAAGGCTACAGTAGTGAATTTTTATTACTCAGCAAAGATACACTTTATTGTCGTTATTACTTAGCAAAGACACACTGGAAATTCTTCAGAGACTGGTAACATCCTTACAGCCATTCCCCTTTAAGACAAAATGCTATGTGTGATGGTTATCCGGTTTCCTGAATAATTATTCCCATGAAATTTTGCTTTTTTTTTTTTAAGCATCAAGTTTTGATCATTTTAATAACAGCTTCTGTTAGGCTTAAAGCATAACTCCAGGTCACAAAAGCTAAGTGCACAGCTTTTTAATTGGTGTATGATGTTCTTGAAGCAGCATATCACAATTTATTTGAATGGCGTCCAGGCTCAATGGGCTGAAGAAAGGGGTTACGTAAACCTCCTTTCTCTGAGTTCTTCGGAGCACAGGATTTTGAGATAAAGCTATTAGGTACTGAGGCTATTTCCTCCTCTTCTTCCTCCTCTTCCTCCTCTTCATTATTAAAGTAGAAATGCTCTATATTTTCTTAAAGTACCTGAATAGATATTCTTTATATGTGTATCACCTGACCACAGATGTGCCTTCAAGAACTTCTTTTTTAAAGTTATAATCTTGTTTTATGTGTAAAAAAAAAAAAAAAGTTTGCCTACACCTATGTCTGTGTACCACATGCATGCCTGCTGCTCACGTCGAAGCCCCGAGAGGGCATCAGATCCCCCAGAAGTGGCTGTGATCTCCCACGTGGGTGCTGGGACTCAAACCTGCGTTCTCTTAACCGCTAAAGCATCTCTCTCTCCAGCCTTCTCAAGGGCTTCGGAAAGCTCAGTATGAAATAGCATCCTGAGGCCATCAGTCTCCCTAGATGGCTCTCCCTTTTGCCCTGCTAAGCTTTTCTGCACCTAATTTCCTGTTCTCTCCCCAACTGGCGCAGTTTATTGGGCCCAATGGTTAAAAGCCTGGAGCCGTGAGCCCGCTGTGACCTTTACCCTTCAAAGGGGCAGGAAACCTGGCTTCTGTTCTATTCTAAGTGAAAAGTCTCAAGAACATCCTCGATATGGAAAATGCAAGTGTTTTTCTCGGGTGGGGCTCTGTAGCTATTCATCAATTCTCCCAACACAAAACAGTTAGGAACCATGAACTGCCTCTTCCTCCCTCACACAAGTAACAGAGCACAATGGAAGCTAACAAGTCACACCCTATTTTTACTTTGAGATATTCCATTTCCATGTATTTTTAGCGAATATATTGCAGATGTAGCTTGTCAGTTTAATTGAAAGAGTTACATTATTTTGGTTGTACTGACAGTTTTTGTTCATTGGAACTGTAGATTTCAGTAATTTGGGTAATTTTCTAGTGTGAATCACAAATATGGAGGAAACTTAGAAGCTGGGATTATCCATTTCACTTTACCTGATAAGATTAACACTCTCCCCATAAGAGAGGCCCCAAACTTCCTCAGACTTCTGGCTCTCACCTCTTCTTCCCCTCCCGACACCTTAACACCCCAAGTTCTAATGCTGCATTGTTCCCTGTCCTTCATTTTAGGTTAAGTTATTTTATTTTGATGTCTTTCTTTTCAACTGAACTATAAGCTCTCTGGGAATCGAGCGTTTCCTTTCTTTTGTCCTCAGAGATTTGCACAATTTTCTAGCAGGTGGATGCTCAATAGCTGCCCTCTGACTGAATAAACACACTGCTCTGGGCAGAAAACCGTTTGTAACTCTAATCCAAGTATATAGAACAAGATTGCTATGGATTTGGTAGGGAGGGAAAGGTAAAATTTTAGGGATACCTCTGTTTTCTTGATAACAAACATATTAGGACAAGATGCTTTGGGGTGCCCGCCAGCCCATCTACACATTACATGGACAACTTAACCAAGCCCACTGGTGATGATGGTCTCCAATATGCCCACTACCCTAGTACCCATCAGAAGGAGGTGAAGGTTCTGTCACCAGCAGGGGCTCCCACACCAACCCCGCTCAGTCCAATAGAGAGCATTAGGGTGGGATACAGTAACAAGCAAGGGCCTTTCAAGGCCTATGAAAGATTCTATGCCATCCCTTGGGGACATGCTCTTTCCTCCATTCCTTACAAGAGAAGATAATGAGCCCATCAGGACACATTTATAACTTCAGAACCTTCACTTGCATAGGGAAACGAGGGCAGGTTGAGAATGACATTCAAAGCAAATGACAGAGAACACTCTAGAGTGAGACGGGAAAGCTAATGTGGAGGCACAGAAATAAAGTAAGTTAGTGTACTGGCTAGTTTTGTGTCAACTTGACACAGCTGGAGTTATCACAAAGAAAGGAGCTTCAGTTGAAGAAATGCCTCCATGAGATCCAGCTGTAAGGCATTTTCTCAATTAGTGATCAAGGGGGAAAGACCCCTTGTGGGTGGGACCATCTCTGGGCTGGTAGTCTTGGTTCTATAAGAGAGCAGGCTGAGCAAGCCAGGGGAAGCAAGCCAGTAAAGAACATCCCTCCATGGCCTCTGCATCAGCTCCTGCTTTCTGACCTGCTCGAGTTCCAGTCCTGATTTCCTTTGGTGATGAACAACAATATGGAAGTGTAAGCCGAATAAACCCTTTCCTCCCCAACTTGCTTCTTGGTCATGATGTTTGTGCTGATACAGTAAAGGAAGCAGAGTGGTCCCTCAGCCATGTGTGTGTGCATCCTGGAGCCAGGCTCGAGCCACTGTAAAGGTGGCATGGGAGACTGTCAAAGGACAGAGAAACTGCAACTGTGCATATCTGATGTGACAGAGAAAACACACGTGCCATTCGTGAATGAAGATAATCGGGAGAGAAATGATATCTGGCATTTGACTTTTTTATAACCGGTGGTGGGAAGAAGGGGGACAGGTGGAAACATAAATAAAAGGAGACTGACTATGCTTTCTTTAATCACGGAGGTGGGTAATGAATATCCTGTACCATCATATATTTCATAACTTTATTGGCTTTTAAATTTCATAATACAAATTAAAGATCTCATTTCTAGAATTCATTTGGAAAGAACATTTGGAAAAATTGTCAATTATAAAAATCAGAATATTTTAAAATTATAATTACATATGCACAAATAGGGAATTCTTGTAAAATGCGGATGAGACATCTAATGCCCCACACAAATCATGATAGTCAGTGGGTTGCCTGTTTCTCAGAAAATACTATCTTTTAGTAAAAGTGTACGGATAGTTTATTATATTTTCTATACTATTAATTCATAATTAGTCAAATTTAAAATAAATAAAACTGTTTTTTGTGTGTCGTGTAAATCTTGGATGGATTTTAATACTCAGGCATCATACGCACAGTATATGCAAATATGTGCATGCAAGAGCAGCTGAGTGTTCAGTTAAGAAATAAACATGGATATGTGCTAATTGTTAAAAGAAAACGGAAAGATTCATATATAAGCCTTCCTTCCCCAAATTAGCTTCCCAGTGAGAAAAGGAAGAGAATTCTCGGCTGTTTCTTCTGTGAGTTTTTATGTGTTGTTGGAAATGAAGGAAACACCAGCAAAAACGTTCTGATAACTTAGAATGACCTCATCAGCATGGCTGGGACAGTCTGAATGTAATCAAAGGGGCAAGTGAGAATAAAAATATTCTTTCACAGACGAGCCTGCCCTGCCATGGGAATTCACAGCCTGTGCGCACAGAATGAATTTCCTACCCTGGCAAACGTTGTTCTGATCATAACGGAGCCACCACCAGGAGGATGGTGGGTACCACAGAGCTGTTCTGCAAGAGGTGTCTCGTGGCACATCAGTTCGTTACGAGCCAGTGACACTGACAGCCAAGAGTCTACAGAAGCAGCCCGAGCTTGAGAGGAAGACTCAGGATTGCTCACAAACAAATGGAAGGAGACAGGGAAGTTAAGAAACAGCCTTCTGTGAACTTTTAAAGGTAAACTTTTATTCAAAATTTTATTCAAATTCTGTAATGAGTAGTCTATACTCTAAAAGGATGGAGCAATGAACTGGGTGACTTTTAAAGTCTGGGGACCTTTAAAAACAACAGTGCTATTTCAAGGATGGCATTTTAGAGGGGGTAGAGAGATGGCTCTGTGGTCAACAGCATACACTGCTCTACCAGGGGACCCATGCAGGTTGCCCACACCCTTGTCAAGCAGCTCGAAATCACCTTTAACTTCAGCTCCAAGAGGTTTGACACCCCTGTTCAAACCTGGGTTTGAACCCCTGTTCAAAGCTGTTCGTGGCATCTGCATTTACATACACACACACACACACACACACACACACACACACACGAGGCTGTACACTGATGTGTAGGTGAGTGAGTATGTACATTAAGGTACGTTGCTTGGCATAACAACCCACAGAAATCACCAAACTCAGTTGCAAATGACATGAATATGTCCCCCAAGTGACAACTATAACTAAACAAAGAGGCATAGGACAAAACTGCTACCGTTTGAAAAGGCCACAGCAAAAAATTTCCATAACAGTGACAATAGGGCCGGGCTAAGATTAGTAATGTGAACAGTGCAAAAGTCAAGTGCTCTTAGAGAATATGATAATCGTCCCCTAATCTGGAACTTCACCTCCATAGAATCCTCTTAATTATGGCTTCTCCATCTCCAGATGTTTTTGTGTCCATATACGATGAACAATTAAGAAGGAGAAGAAATAAAGGAAAAGAAGAGGGAACCCGGCAGAGGGTAGAATTGTTGCCACAGTCTTCTTGGGAGAGGACAAGAGGTGAGAAAAGGTCTGGGGGCCTTGGAATTGCATTTCCTCCGAATTCAGCTGAGTCTGTCACTGGCTGAGGAACTCACACTGGGATCCAAACAATATAACACTCAGACGGAGAGGATGGGGGTGCTCGCTCAGGTTGGCCAAATAGGGTTAGCCACCAATACACTCCTTGTTCAGTTTTCTCTAAAGCCACAATGTATCCGATAATGAAAGCTAACAACTCTATCATAAAGCCTACTGGAGAACTAACAAGCACGCTTTGGAAAAGGAAAACTCAACAGTAAAAACACCCCAGCCCCGCAGCACATTCGATTTAGAAGACTCCGAGGGAATCGAGGGCTTGAGAAGATGATGGTAATCAAAGAAAACAGAGACTGGTAACTCCTGCCTCTCCTTATCACCATCATAACACATGCCAAAATTAACTGTATTATTCACTACTCAAACTTAACTTTGGGAGATGACGGGATCCTGGAGACAGGAGTGATGTTATAAAGAAGTCTAATCTGCATCAGCTGACTCTTTATCCAAACCTTATGGTTTCTAGTCAAAGACGTGTTATAGAGCACGTTCTTTCCATCCCCATTTGCTACAAAAAAATTCCAAAGTCACCATAAAACCTAAAAAAAAATAATAATTACTTTGACATTCCCCCTAAAGTAGTACTTCCATCCAACCAGTCTCTCATGCCTGCATATGCCCTCCCCACTCAACCCCAGTGGGGCGTGTGTGTGTGTGTGTGTGCGCGCGCGCGCACACACACACACACACACACACACACACACACACGCTCTATGTTATTGAACAGCAAGGAGGAAACCATGCTCGAGTCAAATTTCTAAACACAAAAGGTCAAACATTTAGGGAAAGAAAGCTTCCGTGGAAAGCCTGGCCTTGGACGGCAGCTGTAGAGCTGGGGGGGGGGGGGCTGGGGGGCAGCTTAAAACTGTTAGTTCAAAGGATCAATAGTTTTTAGCAGTTTAATCTGACTGTGAGCATAGATTTCAGTCTGGAAGTAGTGCTGGGCTTGCTAACAAGATCCCTCAACCACAGTGGGTTTATCATGAAGAAAGACGGGTTAAAAGGAGAACGTGACCATTTCACAAACGGCACGGAACAAAGCATTTAAAGCCACAAGTTCATAAAGTGTCAAGTTTTTAAAAAGGAAAATTGTAAAACCCCCATCTCAGGGTAAATCTCCAAGCATCTCAAAATCAAAGAACTGAGGGAGCCAGGAGATGTTCTTGCCAGCCATGTCGAAGTGCCAACTGTACTTTCAGCACGGATGCTCACTCGGGGCCACAGCAGCACAGCCTGTGCTTGGTCACTGTGCAACTTCAGAACCCAAACTGAAAAATCATTCCTAAAACGAATGTAAACTTACGTTCCAGATTCCCATTTTTTTGAGATTCTTAATTAGTATGCTCAAAATTAAAAAAAAAAAAACCCTATGGTTTCTTTTATTTTAAAAAAATTTACATAGATTAATCTTCGAATTTTAAGAAATGATTCTGACAAATTACTTTTCATTCCCAGAGAAGATAATGGCCCTATTAAAGGAAATAATAACAGGGCATGGATTCAATGGGCTCTAAAAGAATATGATATTGATGTATCTACCTACCCCTTCCAGCTCACTCATTGAAAGGATTAGCTGAAAGCCGTGCAGAAGCTATATAAAACATTGAGAGTGACTGGCTCCTAAGAACTGCCAGATGGCCAGGAGAAAATATCCTACTTACAATAGTGTCACAAAGCCCTCCAGACAAGGACAGATACGATCTACTTGTGAAAGCTGCCAGGTATTAGGATGTGTTACTTTCCGTGTATAAATAAGCTGTAGGTCACTGTCACAGTCTCTGAGAAACAGAGAACCGCAGACTTTCTAACAAGGTCCCGGAGCTCCTGACTCTTCAGTGGTTCTCGCTAGGATGTCCAGAGGGTTTTCCGGCTCTACCCCTAGGACTAAAGCTGACTTGTAGTAAATAAGGATGGAGAACTCACATGTGTCAAGTTCCCCAAAATACAGCGTTTCAGTCTCCAAGATGCTAATAGACTTATAATTGATCAAAATGTAAAAGGCATACTAAATGGAGGAGCCCTACACAGATAAAATGCATACATTTTTCTTGGGTAATTATGGCTTTTTACCGACATGTGCAATTACTCCATCTAATCATGCGTCCCAGTTAGCAACTCCCAGATATGAGGTTTGGCATCCGTGCTGAACACCTGGGATGGGTATAGCTCTTTTGAACCTTGCCTCTTATGAACCCTCCTTTCCCTTTGCTTGTATCTGCTCACCATCCATAGACGTTGACAAGTTTCTAAGATAAGAACCATAGGGGAACTGACATCCAGACTTGCAGACCAACCAACCGGGTCTTTCTGAATTGGGATTTCCTCGTGGTAGACAATGTTTCTTCGCATCACAGCATTTCTGCTGCGGGCCCTGTGGTTAGCATTGGAAATAGGTTTCGTGAGTTCCGTGTGCCTCGTGACTGACCGAGCCTTGCTTGTCTTCTTCATTGCTGAGAACTCAGCAGAGGATGGTGGAAGGGAAAGGATGCTGAGCAGAGCCTTTCACCCAGCTCCATGAAGAAACTGGACCTTCCTTTTCTCCTCTCAGATCCCTCCAAATTCTATTTTTGCCTAGTTTATTCTTTTGTGATTTGGAACTAAGTTCTCATTGTAAAATTAACAGAAAGTTGGAAACATGCCTAGGAATCATGGAGTCCATAAGCTACTCGTTTTTAAATTAAAACTTTATTGTAAAGATCAAAATGGATTTAGTGTAGCCTGTTCAAAATTAAACTTAGAGTAGTTACCAGAGCTTATTAGGCTTTTCACTTTTACTGTGTTAATAAGGAAACATCTATAGTATGACATCACATCTGTAGTTTAAACATGTCTATTTTGGCAGGCATGCTCCTATGTATGTGGGCAAGTGTGCATATATGTACAAATACATGTGTGATGTGTGTGAGTGTGTGCATATATGTGTATGCATGTGTTCGAGGGGGCGGGGCTGAGGCTGATGTTGAGTGTCTTCCTGGATACCATTTTATTTTATTTTATTTTATTTTATTTTATTTTATTTTATTTTATTTAGACTCTTTCACAGAAACTCATCTACTTGCGAGGAGCTCACGCCTCTTCCTCTAGCACTGTGGTCACAGGAACATGCTCCCATGCCCAGCTTTTATATCCGCTCTGGGGCGCCAACTCAGGTTCTAATGTCTAGCTAGTAAGCACATCACTGGCTGAACCATATCCCCAGCCCATTTTCAACATGTTTTTATAATTATATTTCAGTATAATTTTTGGCACTAAATTAATGCACTTGAAACATTATTTTGAGAAAAATATCCATAAACAGCAGCATCAAATGCCAAAGGGGTTCATGACTCCTTAACAATAAGGGCTGAGAATATTAGAGCTATATGTATATTCTTTCTCTCTCTCTCTCTCTCTCTCTCTCTCTCTCTCTCTCTCTCTCTCTCTCTCTCTCCCCTCTCTCTCTCTCTCTCTCTCACACACACACACACACACTCACCACCTATGATCTACTGCATTGCCTTTTTTTTTTTTTTGGTTTTTTGAGACAGGATTTCTCTGTATAGCCCTGGCTGTCCTGGAACTCACTTTGTAGACCAGGCTGGCCTCAAACTCAGAAATCCGCCTGCCTCTGCCTCCAGAGTGCTGGGATTAAAGGCGTGTGCCACCATGCTCGTGCATTGCCATTTTTATTAGAATGTACATTACAATCTACAAAGAGCCCAGAGAGTGACATTCTTTCTAGATAAGGTGGTGTTCTCACAAGCTGGTTAGGTACTGATCATAGAAACCCTGCAAATTAGATAACAGATTTTCAATAATTTCATCCCAGCTAGCCAAAATAGCTGTATGCTATTATGTATGTTAAGGGGGACCAACTTCTCAGAGACTAGCACTGCCTTCTCAAGAGCACAACTTAGCTGCATATTTAAGTAGTCTATGGGGACCTTGAACCCTCAGGAAGAGTCACACCACAGTTCATCAAAGTCTTGCAGATAAATCAACCAGCCAGTCAGCATGCACCCGGGGGACTGCCATCCTGACAGCCCCAAACAGAGAATTCTGCATAATAAACTCTCGAAAGTCACTGTCTGAGATCCATGTGGGATTTGAGTGAGACAGGTACCCCACAGTTTTGAGAATTTGAATACTCAGTCCCCAATTGATGGTGATGTTTGGGGAGTTTTAGGTGGTGAAGAAGTCCATCGCTAGGAGCAGGCTCTGAGCTGCCCTTAAAAGCTGTGCCTACTTCTGGTTTGATCCCTCTGTTTTAGGCTTGCAGTCCAAGATGTGAACTTTCCTCACATCCATCTCACGTGTCTGCTTGCTGCTATGCCTCCTGCCATGATAGTAGAGACTGCTATGCCCCTGGAACCATAACCATTTCTTTTTATAAGCTGCCTTGCTTACACTGTTTTATTACAGCAACAAAAAGAGACTGATACAGAATATTGCACAATTACTGAATATAAGTTTAATCATTCTAGACTTTACAAGATAAGATCTGATGGGTAATAGACTCAAGTTGCTTGTAAAAACATATGGTTGGGTTTTTTTTTTTAAAGTTTTGTTTTGGGGCAGGTTAAAGCAAATGTTCACTGGTGGTGAACATAGAATGGGCCCAATATATGTGATTCTAATTACCATAGTGATGAAAATACAATGGCCTTGATGTACATGATTCTAATTACCATAGAGATGAAAATACAATGGCCTTGATGTACATAATTCTAATTACCATGGAGACCTTGGGAGGTTAGAACCAGTACTCAGCTAGTGAAATGCTATTATACAAGCATGAAGACCTGAGTTCAGGTCCCCAGCACTCCTGTAAGAGCCAGGTATAAGAACCTCTGTCTGTAACCTCGGCACAGGTAGGGAACAGAGATGGGAGAATCCATGCAGTAGATTAGCCAGCTAGCCTAGCCAAATTCAAGAGATCCAGGTTCAAGGAAAGACACCATCTCAAAATGTGCCAGGTGTGTGGTGCAGGCCTTTTAAAAACTCGAGCACTTGTGAGGTACAGACAGGCTAAGCCTGTCTGGTCTACTTAACAAATTCTAGATTAGTCAGAGCTACAGTGATACCTGTCAGAGAGAGAGAGAGAGAGAGAGAGAGAGAGAGAGAGAGAGAGAGAGAGAGAGAGAGAGAGAGAGAGAGATGGAAAGAGAGAGAGAGAGAACAATTAAAGAAGAAACCTGAAAGTAACTTCTGCCCACAACACTCCAAGCACAATACACATGTTCCTTCACACCCACATGCATGCACACACAGGCACATAACAACAATAGAATCAGTGGCTTCCTGCCAGAGTGTTTGGTGTCAGATGCTCTGGGATGGGAGTCCCGCCGTTCAGTTCTATGGGTATGTTATGATAGGAGCACAGTTAATACAGAGTGTCATGGGCTAATGAAGACTTCATTGGTTCTTGAGAAATGTTGTGGCCCTGGCTTCTCAGTGATTGAACTTCAAGAGATCGTATTTTATCAAATGTGGTTCTAAAATTTGGATGGGCCACAGAACCAGATGGGGGGAGCATATTACGACATATTTCTGTTGCAGAGCAGACACAGAGGTAGGAACTATTTGTTTGGGCTGTATAGAAAATCTTCACAATTCTGTGAGTATTGAGTTGAATATACAGAAGATTTTGTCAAGATTTTGAAAAAAATAGTTCTATACAAATACTCTCCAGATCTCATCAGAAACAACATAAAAGCAGCATATAAAAGGATCAAGCCACATCTAAGCAATACATCTACTACTAAACTAAAAAGCATTATCTATTATAAATAAATATAGTTATAGTCATATAGTATACACACACACACACACACACACACACACACACACACACACAGAGTCTTTTGAAATGCCAATAGAAGCCTTACCATCTTGGACCATATCCTGAAACATAAAACAAGTCTCATCACTGTTAACAAAATCTAAGACACACAAAATATTTTCTCTGGCCACAAAGTAATTAAATTGAAAATCAATAGGAGAAAGATATTCATAAAATCCCCAAAATTAATTTTACTTTTCAAATATCCCATGAGTCAAAGAAGAAACAAAAATAAAATTCAAATTATAAAAGTGAATATATATTAAAATACAACATATATAGGGTGTTTTTAGATAAAAATTTTAAATAAAATTTGTGGTAAGTTCTAATAACAACAAAAGCCAGGTAAGGCTTTGAACATTTGATAATCTGAGCACTTGGAGGACTGAGAGGAAGCAGAAGGACTGTGGGCCTGTGGCCTGGACATTATAAAACCCTGCCCACCCTTCCCTAGAAGAAGATAGGCTTTGGCTTCATTAATTTTTTTTTTAATCCCAGAAAGAAAAAATAAAACTCAAAACAAACAGAAGAAATAAAACTAAAGGTTAGAGCAGAAATAAAGATTTTAATGGAGAAATTAAAAACCAATAAAACTAATAAAAGCTAATTGAGAAAATAAATAAAAGTAATAATATCTAGCCAGATTGATAAGGAAAAAAGATAGAGAGGATACAATTATCTATTGTGAGAATAAGAAAGGAGGCATCACTATAGACTCTACAGATATTTAAGGATCTATCTTAATGAAGAAAAATTATATGTAACGTTATGTTAATAAATTTACAACTTAGATGACTTAGGGTACATTCCTTGGCAGACACAAATACCAAAGCGTGCTAAAAAACAAAATAAAACAACAACAAACAACAAAGCCCTAAGTCTCCTAATATCTGTTAAGCAAGTAAAACCCTTGGTGACTAAAACCTTCTGCACAAAGAAGTCGGGCTGATCTGGCTTACTGGTGACGGTCGACCAGTGAAGGAGAAACAACCCAATTCTTCTCAGACTTTTACAGAAAACTATCCAGGAAGAACTTTATTCAACTTCATAAAATCAACACTAGGTTAATAGAAACTCCATGAAAAACTATGAGAAACATACTGAACAATGTCTGCCAATGGTCACATTCAGTTGTCACTTCTAATAGACGCTCTACTAGAGGTCTAATCCATACTCCAGAAGAAAAGAAGAAAAAAATATATAAATCGTATTTCTTGATACTAGAAACAATCTATTGGAAAATTTATAATAGTATAAAACTTTTTTGTCCTTAAACTGACTAGAGATGTATAACATCTTCTATAAATACTGTTGTGACAAGTCTGGAGGTGACACTAGCCTATGTCATTCCCAGAACTAGGAGATGCAGAACTGTTAAGGTAGCAAGTCGGTCCAAGTTGATCTAATGGTTAATACAGTCACAGTTAGGATCCTGGCAGTCAGGAAGAAATTTATAATATGATTTTAAAATTCATACAGAAATGCAAAAGACCTAGCATAGCCAAGACATTCTTGGAAATGGAAATCAAAGCTGGAGAATGAATACCACCTGACTGTAGGTCTTGCTTCAACATGGCCATGACCAAGAGAGTAATGCTTCAGTGCACACTGGACAGATAAGCGAAAAGAAGTGAATCCAGAATTCAAACACACACACACACACACACACACACACACACACACACACACTGGAACTTCAACACAGATTCAATGAGAACTCAGTGGAGAAAGAACATTTTCAACAAAGGATGCTAGAATAATTAGAAATCAATATGTAAAATAAAAATCTCAATCTATACCTTGTATCATCTGCAAAGACTTTAAAACTTCAAGTATAAGAGCCTTGTATGAAAATGAGAGAGAAACCATTCATGGCCTTGAGTAAGATAATGAGAAATGCCTAGCACATGAAATCAAAAGTGTAATTTGTAAAAAGAAAAAAAAATGACTTGAACTTCATTAAAGTAAGAGGACCTACCATGCCACCAAACAGCAAATGAAATCCAACTCAAAACTGTGGGTTCAGAAGTATCGTCTATCCCTAGCTGAACTGGGATCACCTCTAATACCCAGTTAACTTGTTAGCACAGCATGACCCGGAGACTGAACACCAAGTACCAGTCAGTGGCCCACCACCTAGCAAGCTGGGTAACACCATACACAGATTCAAATGTCTACAAAGCAAAGGTGAGACTAGACAGCCACGCAGAGACAACCACCTAATTCCAGATGCCCAATCTCATTACAGAAACACAGACAACATAAATAGCCAAGATAACGTGTCTCTTCTAGAAGTTAGTATTCTAATGTTCTCTGAGAAAGCAGCTTCATTAATACAAGGCAATGACTCCAAATTTAATTATAAATATGTTCAAAACCCATAGAAGGAAGACCCAAATCTATAAAGTCAGAGATGAAAGGGAAGCTGTATATTCAATAAAACTGAAAATTCTAAAAGAACTAGATGGATTTCTAGATTTGGATGACCTATAAAAATCAGTCAAGATGATCCATAACAATCAATGACATAGAAGAGGCAGTACATAGAGATCTCCCAACTGAAGAAAACTTCAAGACCAGTTGATATAGCCAAGAATTCTATCACTTTCAAAGAACTAATACCAACATACCCCAAGTTATTCTATATAATAGAAAAGGAAGGAACATTTCCAAATTTTATTTGTCAAGCCAGTATTACCTTGATATCGAAACCAGATAAAGACCTAACAAATAAACAACAAAAATTGAATATTTTAGTACATCTGACTTTAGTAGAAATGCTCTGAGTTTTTCTGTCTTTGGCATGATGCTGGCTATGGTCTTGGTGTGTATTACCTGTGTTATGTTGAGATATGTCCCTTATATCCTGGTGACTGCTACACTTCAGGCAAAGGCTGCACTGCCACCCTGGGTAACTCTGCCAACACCACCTTTGATACCATCTCCAAGACCTGCAGCTACAGGACCCCTGACCTCTGGAAAGAGACTGTGTTCACCAAGTCTCCTTATCAGGAATTCATTGATCATCTTGTGAGTCTCTGTTCAGAGGACCCAGGTTCGGAAAGGAAAGGAAAGGAAAAAGGAAAGGAAAGGAAAGGAAAGGAAAGGAAAGGAAAGGAAAGGAAAGGAAAGGAAAGGAAAGGAAAGGAAAGGAAAGGAAAGGAAAAAGGAAAGGAAAGGAAAGGAAAGGAAAGGAAAGGAAAGGAAAGGAAAGGAAAGGAAAGGAAAGGAAAGGAAAGGAAAGGAAAAAGGAAAGGAAAGGAAAGGGGAAGGGGGAAGAAGGGGGAAGGGGGAAAAGGGGGAAAAGGGGGGAAGGGGGAAAGGGGGGAAGGGAAAGGGGAAAGGGGAAAGGGGAAAGGGGAAAGGGGAAAGGGGAAAGGGGAAAGGGGAAAGGGAAGGGAAGAAGGGAAGGGAAGGGAAGAAGGGAAGGAAAGGAAAAGCAATCTTAAAATAACTCTAAGAAGTGAAAAGCTTGTATAATAAAAACCCTAAGATGTTGAAGAAGATAGTAGAAAATGGAACGATCTCCCATGCTCTGTGAAAATGAAAACAATTTACAGATTAATGCAATTCCCATCAAAATCCAAAAATGACTCCGCAAAAATTGACAAACAAATTTTTAATTTTCTTCATTAAAAAAAAATTTTTAACTCACTTTGTTTTTCTGGTATAAAAACCCTTATGTGGTAGCCACAGCTAGAGCCTGGGTCCCCTGAACAGAGACTCTGGTGTGGGTTTTCACTAGATGATCAGTGAATTCCTGATAAGGAGACTTGGTGAAGACAGTCTATTTCCAGAGGCTGGGGGTCAGGTAGCTGTAAGTCTTAGAGATGGCATCAAAGGTGGCCTTGGCAAAGTTGCCCAGGGTGGTAGTGCAGTCTCTGTGGCTGAAGTGTTGCAGTCATCTATATAGGCCATCATCAGTAGCTTCTTGGGCACAGGAGCAGAGACAATGCCAGTGCCTCTGGGGAGCAAGGATGAGACACACCAGCACAGAGCCACAGTGGCCTGTCACCTTGCATGGAACAGTGTGGGGCTTGCCAATCTTGTTCCCCTGGTAGCCTCTCTGCACAGGGACAATGGAAAGCTTGGCCAAGATGATGGCCCCCCTGGATGGCAGTGGCAACCTCCTTGCAGCACTTAACACCAAGACCAGTGTGATCACTGTAGTCCCCAGTATTGACGAAAGCCTTGAGTCTGCTCCGCTGGCCAGCCCGAGTTGGCTTCTGCACCAGCATGGTCTTTAGAACCTTTAGGATGTGCCTAGAAAAAGCCAATGATCTCAGATTCCTTAATGGGCAGGAAGGAAAGCAGGTGGATCTCCTCCAGGGACTTGATCTTCATGTCCTTAACCAGGTGCCCCAGCTACATGACGGGAATCCACTCCTTATCTTCAGCTTTCCTCCACAAGTCTCATGGCTTCAACCACGGCCACAGCCACGGCCACAACCACGGCCCCCAAGACTGCTGATGAATCCTCCACAGAAGCCTCTGTGGCCTCCTAATCCTGGGCCCCGGGGGTCTTCCAGACCCTCCCACCAAACTGTCATTTGCTATTTGGTGTCTTCCCACAGAAGAAGCAAAATCTTTAATTTTCATATGGAAATACAAAGACCCAAGATAGCCCAAACAATTCTGAATGATAAAAGAGCTGCTGGAGGTATCACCATCCCTGACTAAGTTATACTCTAGAGCTAAAATAATAAAACAACATAGTCCTGATACAGAAATGACACGTTGAAGAATAGAGTTGAGAGGACTTAACTGTAAATCCTCTCATGTACAGCCGCCTGGTTTTTGACGAAGAGGCCAGAAATACACATTAGAGTAAAGATAGGATCTTCCACAAATACTGTTGGCCAAACTGGGTAGTTGCATGTGAAAGATTGGAGCTCCGGCCTTGTCTCTCACGATCACAATGCTAACTTCAAATGGACCACAGAGGTTAACAAACGGCCTGATACTCAGGCTCTGACAGGGAAGATAGTGAACACACCTTTATTTGTAGGCACAGAAACAGGCTTTCTGAATAGGGCTTCAGTAGCATAGGCCTCAAGGACAACAAGTGACAGGTAGGACCACACGGGACACCATGATTCAAGTGAAGAGGCAGGTTACAGAGTGGGGGAAAACCAAAATCTCTACCAGCTACACCTCTGACAAAGGCTAGATACAAAAATATGCAAAGAACTCAGGGGATGGAGAGATGGCACAGTAGCTAAGAACACTGGTGGCTCTGCCAGGGGACTCAGGTTCAACTCTTAGCACACTTGTGGTGGCTCCCAACCATCTGTAACTCTAGAACCAACAGCTCCTCCAAAGACACCAGGCATGCACATGGTGCACAGATATACATGCTGGCAAAACATTCATACACATAAAGTTTTTTTTGTTTTTGTTTTTCGAGACAGAGTTTCTCTGTGTAGCTCTGGCTGTCCTGGAACTCACTTTGTAGACCAGGCTGGCCTCAAACTCAGAAATCCACCTGCCTCTGCCTCCCAAGTGCTGGGATTAAAGGCATGCGCCACCACTGCCCAGCTACACATAAAGTTTTTTAATTAAAAAAAAAAACTTAACATTAAGAAAACAACTCAATTTTAAAATGGGCCATGAAATTAAACAGAGCTGTCCAAATAGGAAATGCAAGTGGATGAGAAATATTTGTAAAATGTTGAACGGCCTTAGCCATCAAAAATGCAAATTAAACCTACTTTGAGATTTCATCTTAACCCATTCAGAATGGCAAAAATTAAAAAACAAAACAAAACAACAACAACAACAAAACCCCTGATGACCTATGCTGGCATACTTGTGGTAAAAACAGACATTAATTCATTGCTGCTATGCAAACTGATTCAACCACAATGGAAATCAGTGTGAAGTATTCCCCAAAGGCTGGAACTAGATCTCCAATGAGATCCAGCTACACCACATGTAAATATGCACCCCAAAGAGCCGAGGCTTTACTGCAGAGTTACCTCAACGCTGCTCTATTCCCAACAGGCAGGAAACAGAAACAGTTTAGATGCCCATCAACTGATGACTGATGTACAAGACAGGACATGTACACAAGAGAATATTCCAGCAGCTGTTAAAATGTGAAAGTAGAAGCTAAACGAAGTAAAGATGATAATCCGGAGATAACCCAGATAACACATATCTCACACCCCCTCCCCCATGGCTTGGCTGTCTTCTTGGATGAGGGAGGGGAAAGACTGTGAGGACCAGAAGTGATGGAAAGTACAAGGACATGGCAGTTTCCAGACACAACAAGGCAGATGGACATATCCACTCACAGGGACTGGGGCAACATGGACAGCACTTGGCTGAGTTAGAGCCAGCCAGAGAACTCCACCCATGGAGTAGGGGAAGGGGCACACAAAACCCCAGAACTAGCTGATGAGCTATTAGCGTTCGGAGAGAGGAGCAGTTTTCTCTAATGGTGTGGCTCCTGGTCAGGTGCACACGTTCATGGCATGCCCTGCTCCCATGAGTAGTTGGGCAGTACAATTGGTCTCAATAAAAAGGAGACAGAGAGGAGAAAAAGAGGAGGAGGAGGAGGAGGAGGAGGAGGAGGAAGAGTCAGAGAGGGAGGAAGGGCAGGAGGAAGGAGAAAACCTTGAAATTGGGTGGGAAAGGAAGGTGAGGGTGTAGAGGGGAGAACCCCTGTCTGGGAGGTTAAGGAGGAGACTATGATCAGACTTAATTGTATGAAAGTTTCAAAGGATAAAAATATTTAAAAACAGTGAAGGGATAAAAGGGCAAGCTATAGCTCTGTGGGGTGTATTTGCTAGTCGCATCTCTACTACAGAGCTTGTATTCAGAATTCTAATAAAGAACTCATAATAAGGAAATAAATGCTAAAGATTTATTTATTTATTTATTTATTTATTTATTTATTTATTTATTTATTTATTTATTGAGACAGGGTTTCTCTGTGTAGCCCTGGCTGTTCTGGACCTCACTCTGTAGACAATGCTGGCCTTTAACTCAGAAATCTGCCTGCTTCTGCCACGTTGGGCGGAGGGTGCCATTCTGTTTTCGAACAGCTTCCAAAAAGATATTTCAGAAACCTTTGGTGACAGGTTTTAGTGTTTCCTGACTCTGGCTGTCAGAGTGCTGCCTTTATTTAACTAAATCTTTCTTATTCACTGGTATTCTCTGTCCGAATCAAGACAAGACTACCGCTCTCATACAAGCTTTGCCATGGTGTGGTGGCATGCAATCTTTCCAGGAAGAAAGAGGTGACATGCAACCTTTCTATGGTGAAGTGACATTCAGCTGTCTGGTCAATAAATTACTATAAAATGCAACAGCACTCCCATTTAGAAAGTGAGGTTCTTTGCTGGGCTTAACTTTAAAGAAACATCTATTCATCTTCTCACATACTTAGAATGCGTCCCTCCCGACCCTTGGGCTCCCCTGGAGTGGGAAAGCTGAATAGTCCCAGTTTCGATGGACCAAACAGTGCAGTTATTTTTTTCCTCTGCTTCCTGTGTTTGCAAACCATATTCCTCTTTATGCATTCTGTGATTACGTGTTGTTCTTAACTGATAACAGGTTTGTCAATGCATGTGAAGTTATGCTATGGCTCCCCAGCCTTTCTCTGTCATCGTATGACCAAGTCTCTCCCATCTTGCATCTCTCTTTGGTACTGTTTACGATAACCTCAGCATGCGCCCTTTAAAAAGTATAGATGGAATTATTTTTCAAAATTTAAAGCTCATTAAATCTAACAATTAAATAGCCTCCCAAAATGCTTATATCAAAGCTTTCTTTTGTGAGCTAACACGTGAGCTTCTTTTCTTTGTGCATGTGTGTGTAAGCAGTGTATGTACTTGCTGAGGTGAGTGTATGCTTGTGGGTGGACATGCACACATGAGAGCATGCATGAGGAAGTCAAAGGCCAGCATCAGGTATCCTTCTCAACCAGCTCATCTTTGGAGACAGGGTCTCTCACTAACGTGGAGCTTATCAGTTCTGCTGCACTGACCGGCGTGCAGGGATTGACAGCAGCACTCCTGTGAGTGCTGGCTCTCGCATGGGTGCTGAGGATCCAAACTCGGGTCCTTGTGCTTGCATGCCAGGCACTGTACTGAGATCTTCCCAGCTCCCAGTTGTTCATCTGTTTAAAACGTGACCGACTGGGGAAGCGGTCCCTTGCTGAGGAATGGCCCGGACAGCACCAGATCATTTTTGAGCTCGTGTTAAAAAATATGTGCATGGCCGAGGCAAAAGTCTTGTCTGAAGTTCAGATAAATTACATATCCTGCTTCCTAAATGTCGGTATAAACTGCCAATCTCTTGAAGAGGAAATTAAATCGATCTGGTACAATTTGCTCTTTGCAAAGCCAAGATAGTGAGTACTTGGTGCTGCTGCGTGCTCCCCGTGTGGGGACTAATTGACTGTTCAATGATTTCATCTAGTGCAGAATCTTTAAAAGTATCAAAATTAACCTGACTTGCTTAGAGCAGGTAAAATTTGCTCTCCATAGAGGCTGGCCACCAATGCTGCTCGCCTCTGGCACCTGGCTCTTGTTTCTTTCCATCCTTTCATGCAGAGGCCCGGCTTCTCACCTCAAACCACAGCACCTCCATGGGAGGAGTTCTGTCTCGCTTACCTTTGGTGCTCTGTGTATAACAAAGATATTTTTCCTTGATTTTTGTGTCCAACATATAGTTGCTGTATTTCCTAACTACCCTACAACATGGGTGTGAATTGTTTTATTGACAACTTAAAGAACATTTAATACTATCCATAAGCTATCAATAAAGCAGTTTCTATAGGCAGGGGCATGCCTTTCTAACAAACTTCCATTTGTTAACGTTATTTTCATGTGGGCCATAATGTTATATATTGTCCACGTAAGGCAATGTCCCTGATACTCTGGTGCATTTCCATTGTCAAGGGAAAGATAGGATGCCCCTCTCTTTCCCACATGCACAGCAGGCTGAGGAAATGAACAGAAAGCTGGTGGTCTATCTATAAAGGAGAATGTGAGCCAGAAAGGGAAGGCCACCAATGCACACAGAGCAGAGCTGGACCTCAGAAGCAGCAGGCTGAGCTAAGCAAGTGGAGACGACAAGTGAGTGCCACAGGGTTGCATTTATCTGGATCTCCAGGCAAGGCAGATCTAGATCCTGGAAAAGCTCAGGGCTACACTCTAGGAAGGAGCACAGAGGAGTCTCTTCAGTGATGCATAGTAAGTCTATCCAGACCCTTTTCCCACTGTACGAGCTTGAGAGCAGGAGCCACATCGATGCTTACGAGCAGGCTTCACAGGGAGTTGGCCCTATAAACTTGTTAAATGCATGTTCAGCTGTTGTAATTAATATTTAAGTTCCTTTTACACATAAAGACTAATACCGCACAATGTAAAAGAAAAAAAAAAAAACTCTAAAATGGGCCAAACACAAAAGGGCTAGCAATATACTAGGGTCACCACACAAATAACTGGCTACATGAGACTTGCCTTTGAGTTAATTAAGGGAGAAGATATCAGAATAGTTAGAAGTTTCAAATAGATAAGTATGATAGTATTTCAGCAGCAATAAGATAAAGGAATGTGTACAAAGGTTTAGAGTACTTTTGGAAGCCTTTATCAAAGACAATGTTATAAATTTCAGCAAAGATTCAGTTGGC
Organism: Mus caroli; assembly: GCF_978045245.1. Taxonomy (NCBI): domain Eukaryota; kingdom Metazoa; phylum Chordata; class Mammalia; order Rodentia; family Muridae; genus Mus; species Mus caroli. The sequence goes on from NW_028227273.1 coordinate 9,515,838, forward strand.
TTTTCTATGTGATCTGTGTGCTCGGGCAACTTCCACTCCTGGGCAGTAGCAGAATAGTGGGTTTCTTTAAAATAATTTATGTTTATTATATGTACATGAGTGTTTTGCCAGCATGCATGTATGTGTACCGTGTGTGTCTGGTGCCAGCAGAGGCCAGAAGAGGGCATTAGAGTTGCTGGAACGGAAGTTACTTTACAGACAATTGTGCTGGAGTCTGAACCCAGGTCCTCTGTAAGAGAAGCAAGTGCTCTTTACCACTGAGCTACCTCTCCAGCCCCCAAATCAGTAGATTTTTAAAGGTAGAAACAAGGCAACAGAACAAAAGGAGGGGGAGGCAGAAGATGAAGGGGGAGAAGGAAGATGGAGGAGGAAGATGGCGGGGGAGGAAAAATGGAGGAGGAGGAAGAGGAGGAGAAAAGGAGGAGGAAGGAAGAAGGAAAGAGGGAGGAGGGAGGAGGGAGGAGGAAGGAAAAGGGAGGAGGAGAGGGAGGAGAGGGAGGAGGAGAGGGAGGAGAGGGAGGAGGAGGAAGAGGAGGAGGAGGAGGAGAAGGAGGAGGAAGAGGAGGAGGAGGAGGAGGAGGAGGAGAAGAAGAAGAAGAAGAAGAAGAAGAAGAAGAAGAAGAAGAAGAAGAAGAAGAAGAAGAAGAAGAAGAAGAAGAAGAAGAGAAGAAGAAACCCCAACCCAAACCTCTAATTGTTAACATTTGGTTTCTTCTGCTGTTTGTTTTTGTGTTTTAAGTTAGAGCAGGGGGTGCTTCATTATTAGGTTGGCTCAGGTATCTGGGATCTCCGATCTATAAAGAAAAATTAGTCTGTGGATCTATTTGCTTTCTTAAAGCTCCAGTTTGATTTGGTAACATTTAGCATGAGTGACTTCATTTTGGTTTGGTCTACTGTTCAGGGGCCTATTGCAGGAACTCACTTCAAGACAATGGTCTCCCACCAATTTTCTTTTAACAGCTAGAAATTCAAGAAACTAGGAGGTTTTTAGTTTTCTGTCTTGTGTAGGTTAGCAGTGTGTTAAAGGAGAACTCAAATAGCCATTTTTCTCTGGCACACACAGAGATGAAGTGCTCAATAGGCCAAAGTCCAATCAGCTCTGTAACCCACTTTCACATCTTCACCCATCTTCTTCTGCACTATTTAGGATCAGAATTCAGACATTTGCCTTTTAAAAATAAGAATATAAAATGCTTCTCAAGGAATAAAAAAAAATAAATCATTGCCCGATTGCAATTCAATAGCTGTGAAATTTCAGCTCAAAGAGAAATGGAGGGCCTCCAGACTTGCTTATAAGGCTGCTTGCTGCGAGTGTGCCTTTAAAATACAATGAGCAGGTGACCACTGACCTTTATGAAACAATGGGCCCAGGGCTGGCAGGAAGAACGAGGCCGTTTCCCAGGTACAACTGCGCGCATTTAGAAACATGGGACTGCGTGTAAATGTCTCTTCATCTTGATGGCTATTTGCAAAGTCAAATGATCATTTTCAAAACATTAAGAGTTTCATGGCACTGCACTGTTGGCGAGGCATGCCCTTTTCTTCTCAGAGAGAAAGGGTGACTAGCTATTGCAAACAATGTCAGCATTAAAAATTGTATTGGTGGAGTGATTGGAATATCAAAAATAGGCTACCGATCCCGTGCTCCAATGTGGTGTCTAAAGAGCCCACCCAGTCTTGGTATTAAGATGCGATGCCAGCCCAATGGTCCTGTGTGATCTAGGCAGACAGAACATGGCTAAAGGAATACCAATCCACACTCTCCTTTATTTAAAAGAAGTTGACGCTGTAAAATAAAATTTGCATTGTTCTCTATATAAAATGACTTTGTTTGTGTATATAGCTCCTTGGCCTTTGGAATGTTACACTTAATAACTCAAATAGTCTCAAAATTGTCCTATGTAGTTATTGCTTTAAATAACATTGGGGTCTTTTTTAAGTCAAGGAATAAAATCTTAGATCATTTGGACAGTTATATTTAATGGTTTGGCTAGATAACTCAATAGGGAAAGACAATAGAGGGGGAGCTAAACCCACAGGCAGGGCTCACAGACCTCATTCTTAGCCTCATCACCAAGTCACCGTGACCTTAGCCAGCTTGCCTAGCTTCATCTACATCTGGGCGGCATTCTTACTGGTAAAACAAGACCATTAATTGATATGCTGCCACAACCCTTACTTAGCACACAAATACACAGTTATGGTTAGGAAATCTCACTGTTCTCGCCAGAGAGATGCCCACAGAAATCTTAGTCATTAGAGTCACATGGAGAGGCAAACGCAGAAAGGAGTGAGCCTTTGGAAGCATTTCCCTCTGGCTTCCTCTGAGACACTCTTGCAGGGTGAGTTTTCAGGCTCGCTGTCTTGTGACATTTGTGTGGACAGCGACAACTGTAGCAAGCAGGATGGCATTTATCTTTTATAATAATACCGAGTGTTCTGCCATAAAGCAGGGTCACTGAAATGAGTAATAATCCCACCAGCAGCCAAGGTGTAACCAGCAGGGTCCAGGTCAACAGGCAAGCAGCCAATAATTTGCCCAACAACACTGAATTTCATCTGCCCACAGCCTCTATCTACTGATTATACAATCAATACACCTCAGATGAGAGGAGCTAACAACTGACCGGGGCGGATCAATGCTGACAAATAAGCGCTTCATGACAAAAAGTTTGATAATTACCATTCTGAAGCCGTGTAAATGTTGTCTCCATTGTAACAACATTCATGATGATACTGCTATGATTGCGCTGTTATTATAGGTTTAATGTTAGGCAATCAAGCTACAGTGGTCTAGATATCAACAAACAGTATCAAAAGAAAACATCAAATTGTCCCTATTCTTTTGACACTGTAGCTGAGAAATTTTTCTATGTTAGTGGCCCTAAATAAACAATAATAAGTGACAATTTAGTGGAAAACACTATTTTCACATCTTACAAAAGTCATGCAATATAGATTGATACAAGTATGGCTATTTCTAGCAGCACTTGAACCAGGGGATTAAAATAAATTCAGTCCCGTGACCTTGGTTTTTCTTTCTTTCTCCCCCCTCCCATATATCATTTAAAGAGGATTTATGTAAATTTTCTACATACTCATAATTTTTTCAACATTAGTGCTGCTGTAAGTGTTGGGTCCCTGGGCTTGGTTTAATTATCATCGCTTCTAAAACGGCACACTTAGTTTTGTTTTATTTTATTTTTGAACTCAGACTGCTAGTTCATTCTCAATCATTAGCATTTAGAAGAACTAGTCATTACTGGTTTTCAATAGCTTCTTGGGTTCCTATAAGCACTCAGAGTCTTGAAACACAGAAATGGAAAACAGACATTTTCAAAGGTAGAACAAATCAGGGCTCTTGGAGGTAGGGTACAGGAAACCCAGATGCGTGGGCACTGAAGCAAGCACACAAATTTTTAACTTTCCCATTTGCGTTTTAAACACCACAAGGAATTGAAAAACACACACACACACACACACACACACACCTTATTTCTATAAGATGCTTGATCATATAGAAAAGTGGGAATCTATTCAAAATGAAATTTTTTCCTAAAGAATGCTGGTCACTTTGGGGCCGTGGTAATTACTCCTGCAAGAGCATGTCTGACTTTCGTGTGACATCCATTTTTAATTATTCTCCTCCATAAATAATGTCTCTCAGCTGCACCCAGACAAGAACAAAGTTTCCTGTCTAAAACTCAGTCTCCACAGCCCCAAGTGGACAAATCTCTCACTGACTGGGGTGAAGCATCACCTTTTCCGTGGTGATAAGATACACGGAGGAGGGGGAGCGGGGTGGTAGCGCGGGTAGCACTGTGGAAGTTTGTCAACAGCTCAGGGGAGAAAGGGCAAACCGGAGCCCCTTTGTGGGCATCAGTGCGAGCAAAATGTTGAGCGCGCTCCGGGGTTGCTGTTAATGTCTTTTTCAGTGGCATTGTCTCTCTTTCCAAGCAGCGTCTCCCTCTCGATAGAGTCAGAGAATGTGATGTATATTAAAACGCTGTCTCTCAGATGGGGTTCATTTTTATTCAGGGACAATTTTGCTGACTGACAGGTAAGCGCTCGGTGCTGAAATTGGACCCATACGAGAGCTCTGGCGTTTCATTTGCTCCATTACACCAGTGCATGAATTACGGGTCTTCCACGTTGCCTTCGTTCCATTACTTTCAAATGTCTGACATGAGCAAAATGGCTCATCTGACATTTCATGTAACAAATTTGTTCCAAAAAGAAGAGAACATTATTATACTATTTTATATACGTAGGTACCACAACCTTCCACCCTAATCTGACCAGAAATTGTAAGTGTATAAACAGTAGTGGATATCGGTTTAAGAAACGCATTGCCACTGACAGCTGGAAAATATTGTGGCAAGAAATACATCTGCTTTTACGTCTTACCCACGATCGCTTCTCCTCACTTCTGAAATGTTAGCAAACGCCAGTCAAAGATGCATCGTTCCATCCTGGGTTCTTCTCTACCATTAGTAAACTTTGAGCCGTTATTTACCCTAACATACAGTAGGCTCAGCTCACTTTCCCTCCCTTTGCAGTAAACCCAGAGCCTCCCAGAAGCTAGGCAAGCGCCGTATCATGCAGGATGCAGGCGCAGGCTATATTATGGTCTATCCTTTCTTCGGGAAACTAATTTAGCTAACCTTTTCACTTTTAATCAGTCCCTTTAACATGAGATCATTTTTCTTATGGAACCATACCTCTCTGACTCCCACAGCCCCACCACCTGGCAGACCTTCTCTGTGTAGCCCTGGCTGTCCTGGAACCTGCTCTGAAGACCAGGCTGGCCTCGAACTCCGTCTGCCTCTGCCTCATGAGTGCTGGTATTAAAGGCATGTGCCACCTCTCCCTGGCCAAACTTACTTCTTAAAGCAGAACAGAACTCGAACAAGAGCCTAGGGGCCAAGCTGCCTGTGTCACATAGTGGCTCACAGCCTGACACTGCTGTATGCTGAGTAGAACAGGATCAAATCTTTACAACCTTTAAGTCTTGCTCTCCCTTTGAACACTTAGGTTGCTTAAGCAACAACTACAAAGCCCATGTCTGTCTGTTCACCTTTTCCTTCCAGGCCTAACACCCAAGGACTCTTTCAATCTGTGGCCCTAGGGATGTCTTTTTCTTTTCATTCTCTGCTGAAGGCGAGCGTGATCATAGAGAGCCTTGCCCTAGCAGAGCAGGAAGGAAGAATTCTTAGCTCATGACTCAGTTTTTTTTTCCCCCACCTCTTCACTTAAAAATACCTCAGTAGCACATTACACCCTGCCATCGAAAGCTGAAGATCACGGATCTTCACTCAAAGAAGGCTTTTTTGTAGGTGACAGTGTAACATTTCACAAAGTAGAAGCATAATTATGTGACAGCCAAATTTTAAATATCATGTTCACTGTTAGTATGAATACATCAAATTAATACAGTATTATTTCCATAAGAAATTATGAGCCTCATTATTACATAATGGTATTTTCTTTAATAAATGGTCTCTTGCATTATAAATGTTAAATTACTTTATATTATGGTATATCCTTTCTTCATGATGCTAATTTACTTTCAAGCATTATTCCTATGCTGAATTTATATCAAGTTATGATAAAAATGAGGCACTCCAAAAATGTCTTTACTTTTGTCATTATAGCTCGTCTGTCTGTATTTAAAAAGCCCCTGGGACTCCATGGCATTTCCCTGGGACAACAGTGTCAAGGTGACTCCCGCTCTACACACACACACACACACACACACACACACACACACATGCACGCACGGAGTCACTTGACTAGAACGCATATGGAAATATAGCAGACTTGAACAGCATACATTGAGGGCGAGATGGCCCAGGAATGCTGGCAAGACAGAAGCCTTGGCATCAGGCTCAGCAGGGGACTTGGGTGCACATCCACATAATCTGAGGGGCAGGGCCCTCTGCACTGTTTTGTATAAGGATGTGGCCACAAGGCCATTTCAGTGTTGGCGACTCTTCTTAGAGCCACAGTTTAAAAACTGTAAATGAGCTATCTGGAGGCAAACCGTATGCACCCTGTAGTCTCAGTAGAGTGCTTATGGTTATTTTAAAATACTTTCTTTCTCTCATGAATCCTACCCTTGAGGTTTGGATAATGTCACCAACCAATTCCCTTTACCATGGTTGCTAATTGCTTTCAGGATAAAGCCAAAGTCACGTTGGCTCTGACTGTTAATCGAGTTTATGTTAGACTCTCATGTGATCCAATAAGCTTTCTAATTTTTAAAAAAGATTCTGTGTGTGTGTGTCTGTGTGTGTGTGTGTGTCTGTATGAGCACATGTGTTATAGTGCCAGCAGAGACCAGCAGAGGGCACCAAATTCCAGGAAGCTGGAGTTAGAAATGCTTTCCAGCCGCCCACTTGGGTGTTGGGAACCAAACACCCCGTCCTATGAAGAACGACGAACACTCAGCTGCTGAGCCATGTCTCTAGCCCCAGGCTTACCATTTCTATCACAGCAAATGTTCTCTCTCCACCATCTAAACTGGCACCTACAACCTCACTTTTAGCAGACAGCTGCACTCAGAACTACCAAGATTTCCTCAGCTGTGTCTTCTTCAGACCTGGCTGCTCTGCGTCTCTGCTCCACTCTCCTAGCTCTAGTTCCCCTCCTCTGCTATGCTTTACGGTAAGAAGTCTTGATGAATGGATACATGAGAGCATAGACGCACACATATTCACGGGTATACAGATGCATTCGGTATACATATACATCACATAATCATTAAAACAAGTTAAACGTCGATGTCCTCAAACATTTATTTTTTATGGTAAAAACATTAAAAATCCTTCTAATTTTTTGAAGTAGCCAGCACACTGTTGTTATTAAACAGCCTCCAGAAATCTTTACACTAACCTTGAACTTTATACCCAGCTGGTCAACCTTTCCCCTCCCCCCTGCCCCTACTCTGTCAGCCTCTGGTAACTGCCATTCTGCCCTCCACTTCCACTGTGACAGCAGGCAGTACCTGGCCCATTTGACTTAACACAATAACCTCCAGTTCCATCCTGGTGTCCTGTGACAGGAGTTTGTTCCTTTTTTGTAACTTCTTATGTTACTGCCATGTCTTGGTAGCTGTAAACCGTTCTACAGTGAACACGGGAGTGCACACTCCTTACCGACTCCATTTTCTTTGGATATGCATTGTATGGACACATGATGAGTCTCCTGTTATTTAAAGACAGTAAAGACAAACTAGTTGATGGATTTTATTTGCACAAATAAATAACCACACAGAAAAATTAACTTTGGCTTAATCATACCACATGCCGTGTACGTATGAGCACAGGCGCATGCAGAGGTCAGAGGCCAGAGGTCAACCTTGAATGTCAGTCCTCAGATCCAGCCCCTTAGCTTTTGAGGTAGGGTCTTTTATTGGCCTGGAACTGAGAGACTAGGCAAGGCTGGTCGCAAGACCCTGTGAGCCTCTCACCATTCGGATAGCAGATATGAACCAGTACACGTGTCTGAGGATCTAATTTAGGCCTTCATGCTACAAGTACTGGCTAAGCTATTCAAGAAAAAAAAGTAATCTCTAATTTTTTTCTTTTATGCATATGTCTACTGCTTGCATGTACATGTGCACTACATGTGTGACTGTTGCCTGCAGAATCCAGAGAGGGCACCAGATCTCTTGGAACTGGAGTTGTCAGCCATTGTGTGGGTGCTGGGAACTAAACCCGGGTCCCTTGCAAAAGCAACAAGTGCTCTTGTTTGCTAAGTCATCTCTCAGTCCCCAGGAAAAAAGCTTTTAGACGGCCAAGTAATGCGTTAGAACAGTGTCCTGATCAATGACTCCATCTGTTCCTCTGAATGATAGGTCTAGAGCTGGTAACTTTGCTTTCTTTTTATTTATACTCAAAATCCATACCAAAGAATTCCTTAGAACGCCACTACATATAAGGCATTGGCCATGAATCATTATGCAACTAAAATGTTCCACTGTATACATGGACAGTCTATAGTCACACGTGCGCACACAGACACATGCACAAACATGCACCCATAGACACGCACACATGCACACAAACACACAGACATGTGCACACACACACACACACACACACACACACGATGTCCAGCTACTCAAAGTGAAAAGAACAGGCTAGATTCAAGCTAAAACAATGCTTTAAGTTTATTAGCGGAGTTCATACTTGGACATATACTAAAACTTGAATCCAAATTCTTCTTCAAACACATGTGTGTGGGGGGGTGTCTAGGGAGATGCCTGTTTATCCTTCATATTTATCACCATAAATAATTTCTTCTAATATCTAGAAAGGAAAAACAGCATAAAGACCTTGGTTGAAGATCACATTTTTCTAGTCACTACAGCATCTACCTTTTTATTCTGATCTTATATTTTAAATATCCTAGCATTGGTTTAAAAGGAAAAGAGGACTGGCTTTAAAATATCAGTACTACTTCACTCAACATGAAAGAAGAATGCATAATACATGGCTTTGTCATTTGATCTGAAGTCTCTGTCAGTGGTACTATGCCCTGATCTAAGCATTCAGAACCTTCAGATAATCCAATCCCACTTCAAAACATGTGGAGTTTATGTGAGGGATATTTTTAAATCAATAACTACATACCTGTCTAAAAGTACATGAAAATATAAGACTAAAAAATAAGAGCTGCAGCTGGGTGGTGCCCTACTAGCGCCAATGGAGTTAGCGCATTGCCCTCAGTGTGCATGCACTTTGTGTTCAAAACCGAAGTGGGGACCACATGGTACAGTAGTTCAGATTGTCTTCAAAACAGCATGAGTGTGTCTTCATGGTTTGCTTTCCCTCTTCTTAAAAAGTAGCATTATTCACAACAATCTAAGAAAAGAGGCGGCTGGATGGCATTTGACGCAACAGATGCAGATCTGGACGCCGTCTGACTAGCAGCTCCGGCATCCGGCACACAGCACTCTGGTTGTGGTCTGCATCAGAGACAATGAACGTTTAGGTCTGACTGCCCAGGAGGATGCTTCTCTCACGGTAAATGAACAGATAGATATCTCTCTGTGCGACGACAAGATTCAGATAATGGTATTTCTGTTAGGTCCCTAGAATGCAATTGTTCAAGAGATGATAAATCTATTCTTCTAACAGATTTAATATTCATGGGGATTTCATGATAACTCAGTCGTAGATTAATTGCACAGAAGATTTATTCATCTATCATTCGACCATAACAAGTCCGATCATGATTGCTTTGTATGCCTCCATTAGGCACACCCGGCTTTATTCATTTAACAGGATTATCTATTAATCAGGCATTTATTAAACAGGGTTTAGAGGAACTCAATGGGTCTGAGGCAAAGTGCATTAGAACTGTCGTGCGGATTATTTTTATTTCAGGTATTCATTTAAATGGACCTCATTATATTTGGAGAAACTATTACTTATAAGATGGATATTTTCTCTTAAATACATTTATCCTGGCTTTATGAAATGTCTGATATGGGGATAATCTAGTTAAAAAGAAAAAAAATTTAACCATGTAGCATCTCTATGACTTTGATATATAGAGGGAAAATACTTCCAAATTAATATCCGATAAAGAAATAATCCTAGTTAAGAAATAAAATCCCTCTTGGTCCAAATGGGAACTCTTTTTTTTTTTTTTTAAGGTAACCAACCACTGTAAAAATTTCCCACACAAATAAATCTGCCAACTGCCATAAAACCACATCACACTGATAGGCCATTTTGCCTTATCCTAGAAAAAGAAATGTCATCGCAACAAAGAGCATTTTATTTGAGGACTAAATGGGTAATGATTCCACTTGAAGTAAAGGCAGAGAGCAAGCTGTAGCACTGGGGTGCTGATGCAGGGACCTGGCTTCCTTGAGAGCTGCATTCCTAGATATTATCATTCGCATCCATTCAGAGCAGAAGCTGGAACCCAGAGAAGAGATGGGGCTATAGCTAGGAAGGGAGAGCCAAGTCAGGGAAAGTTGTGGGATTTAGAAATGGAAAAAGGTGTTCCATGCTCCCTCTAAACCTCGACCTGCGGAGGCAGCTGAGAACGGTTAACAGTCGATAGACCTGGGGATACCAAGTCATTAAACAAAAACTCATTACCCAAAGAGGAGAGGGAGGGAAAAACTGCTCTGGGAGCCATTTGAAATGAATATATTCCAGCGGATCACATATGCAAATGTAGCAAAATAATTCTAAGAAAATAGCCATTCCTATAATAAGCCGGAGAAGCCTAAGACATTTGCATCTTGATTTTATAGACCCTTACTACCGTGTAAGCAAAAATATTGCAAGTAAGTGAACTTAGAACTTTTGAAAATGAAAAACATTTATTTTGAAGCAGTGAGATGATATTATCACCAGTTATTAATAGTTTTCCTATTGAGTTGTCTCTAGGTACAGTTGTTCCATGAATAAACAATCACAGGAGAGTGTGATTTTTATTCATGAGGTAGACTCTCCGTGCACACACTTAGTTTGCGGCTCTCTCACTAGCATTGATTCAAACAATCCAGAAATGGTGATAAGATGGTCAGGGCAGTCAGGTGAAATCCTGAGACAGAGATTTCAACCACCACCACCACGGCGGTGGCTATACCAGGCTGGCCACCGCACCTTAGCAGTGTGCCTTGCAGCTTCTGTTCTTTCCTGTCACTGCTCGCTGCATTCCTAGTCTCCCGGCCTGGCCTGCTCCAGGTAATTTCCATCTGTCCCGCCTGCATCCATACTTCATCCTGGCCTCTGGGGTTTCATTTCTTTGCTATCATAAAAATACCTCGATAAAAACCAAACGACAATGACAACACCACTCTGGGTTTATTTGGCTTACGGTTCCTAGCTACAGTCCACCATTTCCGGCAAGGGTTCAAGCAGTTAGTCATAGCACGCACACAGTCAAGAGCAGAGGGGAACAGAGAACCCTGCTAGCTGCCAGCGCTGTCCGTCTGGCTGGCTTCCTTCCCACACATGCAGCTCAGAGTCCAGCCCTGAAATGGAGCTGTACATATTTATGATGAGTCTTTCCCGTCAGTGAGGGCAATCAACACACCCCTATAGGCATGGCCATGAGCTAAGGCTAAGTGATTCTTCATTGAGATTCTCTTTCCAGATGATTCAAGGTTGACAGCTAAAGGTGGCCCCACTGACCATGCGATCTGTAGCCACAGGGTCTTTAAAACTATCAGCTGCATCCATCAGTTGCCTAGCTTTGCCTCCTCAGTGGCCTTTCAAGCTTTTAGGATAAAGGCCCGGCGCTCAGCCGTGACCCATGAGACTCTGCACACTTTGGCCCTTTCTCCCCCACCCCGTCCCCAACCCCCACTCCCACCCCAGTTCTGCTAGCCAGCCCCAGGCAGAGTAGCCTTTTCTTTGTTTTGGTTTTGGTTTTTTTTTTTTTTAAAGACAGGATTTCTCTGTGTAGCCCTGACTATCCTGGAACTCACTTTGTAGATCACTCTGGACTCCGACTCAGAGAGACCTACCCACCTCTGCCTCTCCAAGTGCTGGGCAGAGTCCTTTAAACTGCTAGTTCGTTTTTTTTACTCCAGCCCCTTTGCTGCCTCAGGCACATTTGCACAAGCTCTTTGAATCATCTTAGGTATTTCGTACCCATTGCTCCTCTCTCCGCCAACCCCTTTAATGTCTAACTCTTACTTCCTCGAGGCTGCACACTGATCACTCCAGTCCTGGCCCAGGCAAAGCAAGACCTCATGAAATCCATACCCACCTTTACCACACCGAGTGGATTCACGGCAACTTGCAAAACTTACTTGAGAACTGTATAGCAGAGGCAGTCCTCTGCCGTGGCAGCTTCCCTAGATACAATGATTGTCTGCTGGACAGACGATTCTACAGCCTCAGAGCACATTCGATGTCGGCTGTGAAAGTGGCTTCCATGGCTCTGCTGTTGAGGGAAGATTGGCTCCACCAGAGTGAGAGATTTTTGAAGTTCCACCAAAAAGTTGTACTGCCCATGCACGTTAGGATAACAGACTGTATTATTTCCTACAATTGACAAAGCACCATGACCAAGGCAACCTAGAAGAGAAAGCATTTAACTAGGCTTCTGATTTCAGAAGGCTGGAGTCCATGATGACAGGGCAAAAGCATGATGACAGAAACAGCTTAGAGTTCACATCTCAACCCATGAGCACGAGGCAGAGAAAGCGCACCCAGAGGGTGGAAGTGGTTGGACCCACAGTAATACACCTTTTCCAACAAGAGCACACCTCCCAGTCCTTCCCAGACAGCCACCAACTGGGGATCAAGTATCCAAATGAGGACTTAGAGGGAACATGTCTTTCAGACCACCACATAGAAATGACTGCAGAAGAAACCTGTGGTGGTTTGAAAAGGCTTGGCTCCCATGGGTAAATGCGTCTCAATGCTTGGCCATAGGGAGTGGCACTATTGGGTGTGGCCTGGTTGGAGGAGGTGTGTCACTGTGTAAGCAGCTTTGAGCTCTCCTAGGTTCAAGCTCTGCCCAGTGTGGAATCAGAGCTTCCTCCTGGTTGCCTTGGATCAAGATGAAGAACTCTCAGCTCCTTCTCCAACACCAGGTCTGACTGCAAGCTGCCATGCTCCCCTACATAACGACAATGGATGAAACCTCTGAACCTCTAAGCCAGCCCCAATTAAATATTTATTAAGAGTTGCCTTGGTCATGGTGTCTGCTTACAGCGATGGAAACCCTAACTAAGACAAAACCTGAGGTGGAAATGAAAACCTGCTCTTTAACTTATTTTTTTTTACTTCCAGCTAGCTTCCTTCCTGTATCTGTCTTAGACAGCAAAACAATTCAGCTTTCCGGACTGAGTGGAAACTTCCACTCAAAAATGTAGGTATGCTACCATCGCTGCCCCAGTTTACGTGAGAGATGGGGAAAGGCACAGCGCTGTCCTCGAGGAAGACACTGTCTCTGTGGCACAGTTGATAGTGCCTGCTGTGGACTCATGGCAGAACTGAGTGTCCCAACTTGGCAAGCATCACATCTGCGCTGAGGTCACCCACAACATGTGGTCTAGTGGATAGCATTTTAATATGCCACTGCACAATGGTTGGAAGGTCCATGTCACATGAGCCAACAGAGAACTGTGTTGATGTTAAGGACAATCTGAGGGCTCTCTGGAAACAGTGCTACTGAAATATTAGCAGGAAAATGTCTATTCCTGTGCTCTGTCATCTCAGGGATTCCTACTGAGGCCTAGGACTCTCTTTACTGACCCTTGTGGGCATCTATAGGCCAATCAACCAGATTAAGCAGATCTGGCCCTGGAACACCGGTTCCTACATATGTTGCCTTTCTTTAGGCAGACAATGGACCCCAATTCTGCTTTCTGTAACTATAAGATATTTTGCCTTAGAATCTTATTTCTCTTAACAATACTCCCAGACCAAAGCCCAAGTCTTAAAAGCACATTTACATTAATACTTTTTTTAAAGAGCTTTATTTTTATGTCCATTGATTTTTGCCTGCGTGTCTGTTTGTGTGAGAGGCCAAAAGTCCTGGAATTGGACTTACAGACACATGGAGCTGCCATGTGGATGCTGGGGGAATTGAACCCAAGTCCTATAAAAGAGCAGCCAGTGCTCTTAACCACTGAGCCATGTCACTAGCCCCCACATTAGTCCTTTTTAAGACATGGGACAGTGTCAACTGAGATATTTTTTACATGTATGTTTTCAGCTTATATGGTTTTTTAATTTAAAAACATTCTGAGTAGATTAGCCTTGCACAGTTTCTCAAACCACATCTGCTCACAAATATCCAGAGGAGTTCTCAGGTCATTGGTTGAGAGACCTTGACGCTGTCTCAAGCTTGCCATGACTTCCAAAGCTCCCATTCTAAGGTTGGCTTTGTTTGCTGGTTGGTTTGTTTGTCTTAGTGATGTTAATGTCATGCTTTGCTGATCCAGTGAAGAGAGTTTTGACTCCTCTCTCATGAGCTAGAAGCCTTTATGGCGGTCTTGTGGTTCGCTGGCCTTTAAGGCCATCCCTACATGTGTCAAACAATAGCTCACATTGGATCCAGCTGCCAGACTGAAAAGAAATTCCAAATTCTGCCCAGAGGACTAATTAAACTTAGCATTTTGTTCTCTTTAATAAAAATACGTGGAGCACCTTTTATAAAAGAACAATAAGCTGCCATGTGGATTTCTGCAGAGCTCTGGAACACAGCCTGAGCAACAATAGCGTCTTTTCTTGAGGAGTAAGGCGCACATGTCAAAATGTATCTAGAAGTTCGACTTGGCTTGCTGCTTCATCGTACTAGGAGAATAACTACAAAATTATATGACTGTTCATTATGTCCGGGGGGGATCCCTGTTCACCGTGGCTCATGGCAGGATAGCACAGCAGGCCTAGCCAGGGCCCTGCCTTGTAGGCATGTGTCAGTCTTCTACGAGGAAAGAGTGCATTGTGGTACTATGTTTAGTGTTTACAAATGTCTAATCAGCATGAAATATTCAACAGCTAACCAAGATAACATGTAATCGTCGACTGCCCTTGAGCACCATTAAATCTTTGCAACAGGTTTAATCTATATATACCCACACATACAAGCACAGACAAACACAAACATGGGTCGTCACATGACAAGACACTGGTGTATGACAGATGCCCTCTGTACGCATACAGCCAAATGGTGCCACTCGACAACCTTGAAGAACTCAGCCTTCAGGTTTATGTTCAGGGTCAGAACAGTCCTACTTGGGTGTGATCAGGAATTGATCACTTATATATCAGTAAGAAAGTAGGAGACATTTATAAACAGTAGTTTAGACTGAGCCCAGAACCACTGGGGAGTCAGAGGATGAGCCTGCAGGCTTGGGTCACATGCTGGCTCACGTGGATCTGATTCCCCACGGTAAGATCTCAACAGCAGTTAAAGCCTCTCAAGGGGATGCCAAATGCAACCAAACGCTAGGAGAACTGCTGGAGAATGTGCTGTTTCCTGGGAATCCAGCACAAGCTCAAAACACATTAAACCACGGTTCCCATTTGGCTGTTTTGGGAGGGATCTAAAAGCCATCTTAGGAAGAACTTCCCTATAGGAGAAGGGAGATGGAGAGCCGGCCAGTCAAACAGCCAGGCTCTCAGCAGGCTGAGATCAAAGCTCGACAGAGATGCCTTCTTATCCAGCTCACTTCTTTCCAAAACAACAATGGCTTCCATACTGTCTTACTTTCTCTTCCTGCTGCTACGATAAAATACTCAGACAGAAGCAACTGAGGGGAGAAAGGGCTGATTCCATCTCACAGTTCCCGAGCCCAGGCCATCACAGTAGGAAAGCAAAAGCAGACAGGTGCGGAGCAGCTGGTCACATGATATCCACAACTGAGAAGCAAAAAGGGATGGATGTGGGGCTCTCAGCTCCCCTAACCACACACACATGGTCTAGGATCCCTGCCAGAAACCGGTGCCACACATAGAGGGCTGGTCTCTCTGCTTTAGTCGATGTAGCCCGTAAGCCATCTTCCAAGTAACTGTGGAATCTTTCAAGCTGAGAATTTACACTAACCATCACAAATACCTTCATGCATATTTTTAAAAGTCTTATTTATCTTTCTATGTATTCTTTGTGTACATTCATGTGGCCATGTGTGTGGAGGCCAGAGGTAGAGGTTGGGTGTCTTTCATTGCCCTTGGCCTTATTTTTTTGAAACATGGTCTCTCACTGAACCTAGAGCTTGCCAGTTCAGCCATACTGGCTGACCAGTGGGCCCTAGGGATCATCCTGTCTCCTCTTCCCCCAGGCAGGGATTACAAGTGTGTATAACCATGACCATGTTTTAACATGTGAGTTCTAGAGGGCTGTTCTCTATGAGTTTGGTATGGTTCTTCCTCTCAGTTCCATGCTCCCAGAAATAAGATGCAGATTCAAAATATATTGATAAGTACCATGGCCATATAGTTAGGCTATTCTTTGACTAGGTCATAACTAAAGATAACCCATTTATTTTTCATCTTTATTCTGCCACAGGGTTAGTTACCTGTGCTCAGGTACCATGTGTCTGCCTCCTCACACCTTCCCAGGTGGATCTTCCGTGCCTAGCTCTATCCCACAATTCTTTCTCCTCCTGGATGTTCCACCTCCCATTTCCTGTCTAAGCCCATAGCCATAGGATTTTAAATTGACAGGTAATGTATACATATAATACACAAGATGTTCTCTCTATAATTCCCCCTTTAAGTCCAATAAAAGGTTCTTTTTCTTTCAAATATTAATTGAATACAATCATAACAATTATGAAAACTATTAGGTATGATAAACATTTATACTGTCCAGTCTATTTACATTTGGCAATTTAGATAAAGTATTCTATCATTTATCCTATCTTGATGAGTTCATAGTTCTGTATCTAAATAATTTTCTATCCTAAATTGTCTTACCATCCTAAAAAACATGCTAAAAAAAACCATTTTCTTATACCTAGAACATCTTAAATTCTAAACTACTTAAGTTTATAGTAAGACTATGACTATCTAGTCTTCAACCCCATCAGAGACCTGAGAAGGAATTGAGTATGTAAGAAATGCTCGGACACAGCTTCCCAAAATTATAGAAATGACAGAGACAGCTGGCTGCCTAGATAGTCCCTAATACAATGTCAAAGGAACCATCTTCAGCCTCTGGCCCAGTATATCTGACAGACTTTTTGTGAAGCAGGAATTATGAAAGACTTGCTTGCCCTGACTTGGCAGAGGTTGGCAGTCAACTTCCCTGTATCCAATTGTCCTTTCTGGACAGATTTGTCTGTAATTGAAGCATGGGCATTTTCTTTGCCAGTGGCCAGCTTGCCACAATTCAAGCAACTCCATGTGGACACTGATGCTCTTCTTTGAAGGTACTGTCAGGAGCAGACCTGTCTCATAGTCAAAAGATCTTTTAATAGTGGAATAATTTTAAATGTCATATTTTATGGATCTCTGAGGTTTTTGAAGACCAACTATCTATCTATAGTATATCTGAATTATCAAACATTGTTTATTCTTCACTATTTACTATCTGAATAACCTTGGAGACATTTTATTGTAATAAACTAAACCAATACCTAACCAGAGGTTGACTATCTCACTACTAGTCTGTATTTCTTACTTATACTAAATAGTTGGTAACTTGTGCTTGTATGGCAAGCACTTTATCTACTGAGCCATCTCCCTGGCCTTTTTTTCTGAGTATTCTTGATCCAACTTATGAATAAAACATTTACAAGTGAAAGTATTTGCAGAAGCTGCCACTAAGCCATATTAAGTGAATTTAAATTAAAGGTAAACCACATGGCCCTTTGACCAGTACTGTGCTAGGAAATAGGACAGATATAAAAAAATATGAAAGATGATGTCTTTTCCAAAGAATTATCAACCAGGAAAACTGTCAGCCAAAGAGCATGAATGACCATGCTCAGGCCCCCAAAGCGAGGAAAACTCAGACAGCCCTGAACAGCTCCTCAGACTGATACTGTAGTTCACATCCCAAATCAACAGCATAGTGTAGTTTCTGAGCTTCCTTCACAGATAATGGTAGAAACCTACCCAGAGGTACAGATACTGCAAAGCCCAACCAAAAATTAAAGTGTTAGCAGCCTGATAAATTATCAAAACTGTATGTCCTAATTTAGTCTGAACAGAGTGCTTTGAATCTCAACTCTGTGAACAATGTGAGACTACTAAGTCTGTACTAGCCATCTGTCTTCCTGTCTTCATTATCATGCCTCATCCCAAGAAGGTATCAGGAGCACAGTGCATAGCAACTGCATGATGAAAAACAACACAGCAAATGTTGTAGTAACATGGTAGAAGGATAGTCAGTTGCACTGAAAATGTTCACAGTATATTCTGAAGTTCAAAGTCACGTTATGGGGCTGGGAAGAAGTCTTATGTTTAAGAGCACTTCTTGCTCTTGCAGAGGACCTGAGCTTTGTTCTCAGAACTTACACTGGGCGGTTCACGACTGCCTGTGACTTCAGCGTGGGGGGATAGGAAGTCTTTGTTTAACTTCCTCAAGCAACTTCAAGTACACAGTGTGTGCTGTGGGAGCAATCACATGCCAATCACATGCAAATGCATGAATAAAAAGAGGTTAAAGCTTCTACAAATATGTTACATTATAAAATTAATAAATTTAAACATCCCTTCTGGGATGTATTCTTAAAAAAAATCATCTCATATAATGCTTTCATACTTTGAAATAGTTTATAAACTGTACTATTTATCTCAAATACACATTTTATATATAACTATGGGAAATATGCCCCAAGCATTAGGAATGGATACCTCTTAAGAGCAGGATTATAGGATTATTTTTATTGACACATAATGACTATACATATTTATAGAGCACAATGTGGGTTTTTCATACATGCACACATTGTATAATAATCAAATCAGGGTAATTAACATATCCATCACCTCATGCAGTTAACATTTCTTTGTAGTGAGATGGAAAAAAATCTCTTTTTCTGGTTATTTGGAACTATATAATATATTATTGTTAATTATAGTCATACTGCTGGGCAGTAGGACACCAAAGGGTTATTTTTATAAGAAAAAAATGTAATTCAGTAGCAGTGGGTTTCATAGTTCAGTCCTACTTCTTCTTCTGTAATACAGGAACAGTACTAGTTACAAACCTGCTATTTATTTAGATCAAATGGTGCTCAAAAGAAAAACTGTACATTCGCAATGTGTCCATTTCACAATATATCCATCTTTACCAGGTCCTCAACATCTCACCCTCAACGGCCAACCCTGCCATTGCTGCTAGGTTCAGATTTTCGTACACACCTTTGACACAGTGGCCATTACAGTATTTATAGCATGCGTCTGGATACAGATGCAATGCCTGGCTTACTAGCTATGTGCTCTTGAGCAAAATTACTCAGCCTTTCTTTATCTCTGTTTCCTCACCTGTCAAATGGAAGAAATACCTAACTGACAGCCGCTATTCCAACCTTTGAGGTGGGAAGACACACACCTTTGGTCCAGAGCTTAAGGCTGGGAGGTACAGGCCTTTGGATCTTAATGCAGGAAAGCTCACCTTTAATCTGGGCTAGAAGCCTATATCAGGACTTGGAAGAATGGAGCTCTTCATCTTTGCTGGCTTGCCCTTGCCTTGCTAGACCATCCATTCCTTCACTGGCATTGGAGCCTACTTCTTTGGGATTCCTGCATACACAAAGACCAGCTGAGACATCCAGCTGTGTGGGACTGAGTCACTACTGGATTGTTGGACTTTCCATTCATAGCCAGCCATTGTTGGGTTAGCTGGACTGCAGCCTGTAAGTCATTCTAGTAACCCCTCCCCAATAGATAGATAGATAGATAGATAGATAGATAGATAGATAGATAGATAGAAAGAAAGAAAGAAAGAAAGAAAGAAAGAAAGAAAGAAAGAAAGAAAGAAAGAAAGAAAGAAATTCATTCCACAAGTTCTTTGACTCTAGAGAACCCTTTCTAATATACTAAGCAAATGAATTAGAGAAGAAACCAAACTAAAGATTGGATACTAGAAAACAAATAGAATTGTTCCGTTGCAAAAACTATTTGGGGGTCTAAAACTACGTCGTAAAACATGAAGCACAGTGGAAGGGAGGGGACCTTACCCTGTCACTACATTAGCTCAACATGTAGGGGGTATCTACTCAATGGACACAGTAGATGACAAGCTAAAAAGCCCCTGACCAAACACCTCAGTCAGCCTTCTGCCCAGGCCCTAAGCATCAGAGTGACCTTTCATATTCTGAGCAATGTTACCACCATGATCGCTCTGAAGGCGAGCTCAGTTTTTCTCTGTTTTCCATTCCTGCCCAGGGATCGCGTCCACTGTCTCTCGATTTGCCAGATTTTCTTGACCAATCCATGCACTTAGCACCTCTCGTGGAAATGTCTACTTCCTTGTTTATATAACAGCATCAAGTTCTGTTTCTCTGGCACGAACGTGAAGGAAACCAAAGAAGGGAAGCACCAATACACCACAGTGTCTTAGTTGTCCCAAAACATTGCTTTCTGCGTGCAACTTAAGTTTACAGACCAAGAGAACTCTGGGTGGAGGTCTCACTGACCCTCTAAGAGGGAGAAGGTGGGAGATCATGTTTAATAAAAACTGGCTCAGCTGACGGAGAGGAAAGGGGACCACTAGTAAATAGGAATGTTAATGAAAAGCCCTATGCAGATGACTTGGAAGAATGTTATTGGGCAAAGTAACCAGTTCATTTCAGAGTGCATCAAAAAAAAAAAAAAGAAAGAAAGAAAGAAAGAAAGAAAGAAAGAAAAGAAAAGAAAAGAAAAAGAAAAAGGAAAAAGAAAAAGAAAAAGAAAAAGAAAAAGAAAAAGAAAAAGAAAAAGAAAAAGAAAAAGAAAAAGAAAAAGAAAAAGAAAAAGAAAAAGAAAAAGAAAAAGAAAAAGAAAAAGAAAAAAGAAAGTCAAGCACTTATACTTTGATTGATGGGGAGGAATAAGGAAGTTATGTTTAAAACATACTCATTTACATGAGTTTAGTGCAATGAAGAAAGTAGAGATTGTTAAAGGAAAAATAGGGCTGGAGAGATGGCCTAGTAGTCAGAGCACTTGCCATGCGATCCAAAGAACTGGAATTTGGATCTGCATCATCCAAGTGAACGGCAGGTGGGTGTGGCAGTCTGCCTGTAATTCCAGCCGCAGAAGGCAGAGATTGGGCCCTCCTCCTCCCCATGCCAGTGAAGACGGCAGGTCGTGACTGAGGTTGACTCTTGACACCAAACTCCAGCCTACACATACACACACACACACACAAGCACAAGCACACACACCATACACACACCACACATGATACCAAACTCCAGCCTACACACACACAAGCACACACACCATACACACACCACACATGATACCAATCTCCAGCCTACACACACACACACACACACAGAGGGAGAAGAAAGAGAAATGTAACAGTGTTAGAGGTCTTAGGAAGTATGTGCTCTAAACCAAAAGCCTACTGGAGAGCTGAGATGATCCATTCATCTTTCTCTTTTTCTTAAATAGGGTCTTATACAGCTCAGAGACTGAGAGGAACGTGGCTCAGAGACTGCTGTGTAGCTAAAGATAATAACCTTCAACTTCTTTTAAAAAAATATTTGTTTACATTTTTTGTGTGTATGGAGGTGTGTGTGTGTGTGTGTGTGTGTGTGTGTGTGTGTGTGTGCATGCACGCACGCCCTGTGAAGGCCAAAGAACAATGATACAGGAACTGGTCCTCTGCCTTTACCATGGAGTTTTCAGCAATTAAACTTAGGTGCTTAAGCTCGGCAACAAGCAACTCTACCCACTGAGCCATCTCACTTGACCTGGCATTGAACTCCAGGTTCTTCTGCCTCTGCCTCCCACATACCGAGGGGTTCGGGCATGTGCTAGCACACCCAGTGTTTCCAGGCACTGAGCTCAGGCCTTCGTACATGTTAAGCAGGCACCATCCCCAACTGAGCTCCATGCTCAGTCTCAGAATGATCTATCTTTGAAATCTATATATTAGATTGGCCTTCTGGTGAGCTGTAATAGGTAGGAAGAGCTTCACCTCACTGGGCTGGTGGGAGCCACGCAGACAAGTGTGAGGAAGGCCAAGTCCCAGTGTACTAAGTGCTGCGTAAAAGGAAGACGCTTCTAACTATCATGAGGAGGCTGTTTGGAGCAGCAGGTAGTGGTGCCACAGAGCCTGTGGCGCAGTAAGAAAGGATGACGGGGAGCAGGAGATACTCAGCTTGTCCCTTCTCGCTCTCATTTATGTTTGTCTCAGGAAAGGTTAGAACGAGAGTCAAAGAGGACTCAAAGCCCCATTCATGATGTAGGATGATGTGAAAACAGCAATAATTCACTGCAGGTAAGCTCAAGTGTGCACACTCACACATCCTAGGGTACTGAAGGCACTTGAGGGCAGTGGCCTCATCAATATTAGTAACCTTGAGGCATCCGGAAGAACAGGATTTGCCAGGAGGATGGAGGCTTGCTCAGATTTTTCTTTTTTTAAAGATAAAGTAGCCCTGTGTATATTTCTGTAGTCCCAGATCCCAGGCAGGTGTAGGCAGGATAGCTTGAGACTGGGAAACCAGACTAAGACAGTTGGTGAAATGCCACCTCAAGTAACAAAGGAATCTTAAAAGGAATTAGATATAACTATGTCCTAAAGGGCTTATTTGTCCTATCTTCTATGCTACAGATATTGATAAATATTGGAAAAGTACATTAATTCACTACATTTATGTGTATAAATGCTCATTTGCATGGTGTGTGTGTGTGTGTGTGTGTGTGTGTGTGTGTGTGTGTGTGAAAGCCAGAGGCCACTCTGTGGGAGTGTCAGCTCTCTACTGCTAGCAGGGTTCCAGGGATGGACCTCAGGTTGGTGGCAGGCACCTTTTTTCAGGGGACCTCCTTAACATTGTGCAAAGACAGATCAAAAAGGGTATCATTAGCAAAATATTTCCAAGTACCTACTCATTTCAAAAAAGCATTTTGCTAAAGCTCAGGAAAACCGTCAATGACAAGATCAGATATAATAGCCAAGGTAGCTGGTAGCTGTCTTTTTGTCTTAGAAATGTACCGAGTGGTCAGTTTATAACTAACACATTCAAAAAGTTCCTCCACAACTCGGAAAAAAAGTCTTCAAAGGCAAGTATCACATTTTCCCATTGCTAGTTGATAATCTAGATATAACTTGTATGTTTCTGGCTAGCGGAAAAATGCATTTAAAACTAGTATTATTCAAATTGTAAAATATCCCCCACAAAAGCAACTTAGTGAAAAAAGGGTTTATTTTAGGTTACCATTCCAAGTAACTTCAGTCCATGATACTAAGAAAATCAAGACAGCGGGAACTTGAAGCATCAAGTCATATCCACCACAGCCAAAAGAAGAAAAAGAATGGGTCCGTGTATGTATGCTCATACTTAGCTTGCCTGAGCCCAATGTAGGGAGTAGTGCTGCCCACAGTGGATGGGCCCTCCAACCTCAATTAATATAATTAAGATAATTCCCTGTGGACTTGCCCACATCCCTATAAACAATCCCCTGAGCTAGACATTCATTCATTAAGACTCTCTCCCCAGGTGACCCGAGAGCGTGTCAAACTAAAAATTAAAACGAACCATCACAACTAAACCCCTTGTGAAATCGATACTCAGATGTTGATTTAAACCATAAATTCCTACGCCATCGCCAAAATTTCATGTTTATCCCATAACATGGGACACAGTCTAACTTTTAAACGTCTCCAAGATTCCTAAAAATTCCAACACTTCCTAAGTCCAAAATCTCTTTAACTGTGAGCTCCTATGAAATCAAAAACAAGTTGCAGACTTCCAGCACACCATGGCATAGAGTAATTCTTACTCTAAAACAGGAGAACATGGGCATAGCAAATTATCAACCACACAAAAGGAGATCACTGTCCTGCAGCTCCATGTCCAGCATGTGGAGCTTGCAATGTAATCTGCTGGGCCCCTAGAGGTCCCCAGCTCTGCCAGCGGCAGCACAGACAGCTTCCCACTTAAGCTCAGGCTGTGCCACTCCACAGCTGTAGCCCTTCTTGGCAGATGTCCCACAGTCCTGGCAGCTCCAGAATCCTAGAGTTTCTATAGCACCTGAAACTTCCCCATCTTAGGGTGGTGCAGTGACTTCCCAGCACTTTTTTGCAGGGTGCCTGTGCCACCAAACTATCTGACCTCAGTTGTTCTCCCTGACTCCCTCCGTCTTGTGTCTTTGTCTTCAAAGCTACAAGCATTTGAACAACACTTATGACACTACTAAAATCTATTACTGGCTTATGATGTAGCCCAACGTCCTTGGACCACAACTGTAAGAGCTTCTTTGTGTGTGGGGAGCAGCCTTCCTAGGCAACTGACTGGAAGCGCCAGGAACCCCTTTAGTTTAAGCTGTTTTCCGTTAAATCAATTTGGAACCTCACAGGGTGGAATCTCCACGGAGGATAGAGTTTTGCCATCAGGATATCTCTCCCACTGCGGTACCAGGGTTTTCTCTATAACGGTGCTGATTTCTTTATTGGCCACAGTTGCTTCTCGGCCCAATTTGAATAAGATCCTGCCATGAAATCTCCCCTTCCAAAGTAATCAGCCCATCGATTTCAAACCAAACCCATCCGAGGTCTCAGGACACAGGGAGAATGCATGGGGTTTCCTGGCTAAAATGTCACACAATGCCTGTCTTCCAGTCCCTGATAGATGCCTTGTCATCTTCAGAGACCTCATGAGTGCCAAAAATTAAATAACAGAAACTTCTAGTTTAAAGAAACAATTTTTAAAAGCCATAGCATTATCACCAAATCAAGACAATGGGGAAATGTCATATGCATTAGAACAAAGGGTAGATTTTACTCATACCTGCATATCTACCTGTGCATTACCTCAGAAATAATGCACTCCCCATCAGTGAAGACGCTCATTAATCTGCCAGAGATGCTGCCAGAGGCCTTTACCCACTTAAAGGAAGCTAGACTAGACTGGACAGCACCTTCCAACATCACCATCTCTGCTTCTGGGAAGACATATTCCAGTAGAAGAATGCCACCATTAGATCACGCCTCTAATCCAACAGTGCTCAAGTTGATGGCTTTAGTGGCTCTGCATCTTGGAAGACCCATCTGTGATAGATACTGAGAATTAATTAATGAGTTTCTCTGAGCCCTGACTATTGGAGAGGGATGCCTGCCTTAGGAAGCATCCTTTGAGGCTAACAGAAGATGAAAGCATTCTCTGCATCCTCCCATATATGTAAATCGGCCCAACCCGACATCTAAAGTTAGCAAGCACCAAGGAAGCTGTGCTCCTGCAACTGAGCTCTTTAAAGAGCTGACAGAGTGCTGCAGTTGAGCACCCCAAGGGAAATGTGTTACCTAAGTTTTCCTTTAATGCTCGCCGACATTTCTAATTGACTGACGTGTCGGGTGGCAAGGGGGAGCAACCTAAATTAATAGAGAGCTTCCGTCTCTATATCATTTTTCTCCTGTAACGGCTAATCTAATTCTTAAAGTTCTTCCTTTGTCTATCTCTTAGGTCCTAAAAATAGTACCATGAAGTGAAAGAAGCTAGAAAACTGTTTAAAGTGCACATGAAAAAAATTATCTATTTAACATGATCCCATGTTGGCAACAAGAACGAGATGATGAGTCAGATCTGAGGTACCAGAGGGGACTTGTGCCTGGTCACCATGCAGCTTGTGCCTGTTCAGCACACAGGGGGCTCAGAGTGCTAGGTCTAGGGTCCCTTTCCCCCAAAGAGAGAAAGTACTACCACCAAGTATACTGCTAGAAGCTCGCCCCTCATATTTCTCCTAACAGGGAGCATTGCTGTTGTTATTCTTATGTAACACATGGAAGGAGGAGGGGAGGGAGGGAAAGGGAGAGAAAGGAAGGAAAAGAAAGGAAAGGAAGTTGATTTTTCTCCAGATAGTCTTACAGGTCAGGAGAGAAGAAGGGAGGGAGGGAGGGAGGGAGGGAGGGAGGGAGGGAGGGAGGGAGGGAGGGAGGGAGGAAGGAAGGAAGGAAGGAAGGAAGGAAGGAAGGAAGGAAGGAAGGAAGGAAGGAAGGCAGGCAGGCAGGCAGGCAGGCAGGCAGGCAGGCAGGCAGGCAGGCAGGCAGGCAGGCAGGCAGGCACACAGGCAGGCAGGCAGGCAGGCAGGCAGGAAGGCAGGAAGGCAGGAAGGCAGGAAGGCAGGAAGGCAGGAAGGCAGGAAGCCACACAGGCAGCCACACAGGCAGGCAGGCAGGCAGGCACTACAGATGCCAGGAAAAGCTACTAGTACCCACTTTCAATGCCAGCCTCTCACAAACTGAGGAACAAGATTAGACTTATTCCAGAGAGGTGACAAGTCACTCATCACCACTCATTTATTCCAGGCCTTTCTGTGGCAGATGATGCTCTCATAACAGATTCTTGTCAATTATGAGTGAATCTTCATCTACATGAACAAGCAAACAGTGAAGACACGAAGGTAAACATGGAAGAGAGAGGCAAAACTTTTCAAGCTGTCACACTCGTGGTGGACAGGGACATTTGCTGTAAGATTTCTCCCTGAAAACCTCAGCCCCTCCCAATCTGCGTCTGTTTTCTGGGAGGCCATTTGAAACAAAGATATCACCAAAGACAGACAGGTACCACCCTGATGCTCTCTTTGACTGCTGACCTACTTGATTTCCATTGTAGAGAAGCCCTGCTTCGCCCCACTTTGCCCGGCTTTACCCAGCTTCGCCTGCTTTGCCCCACTTCACCCCACTTCACTCCGCCCAGTCTCCTGCAAACTGGCTGTCACTCTTCATTCCACTGGAAGCCTCTCTGGCCAAAATCAATAATGACCTCATTGTCGTTAAATTCAATGGACACTTTTCTGTCCCCATCCTACCCAACAGCACTGCAGGATTTGACATGGTTGACCACTCTTTTGCTCTTGAAAGTTTTTCCTCCATCCGTTTCTATGACAACGCCTCCTGGTTTCCTTTCTCCCTGGGCATTGCTTACCAGTCTATCTGTTGTAGCTCCCCACCTCCGCTGCCTCCGCCACCACGCACCTTACAAATTCCTCATCACTAGGAATCCATCCTGATGTCTGTATTTTCCCCTTATTCATTCTTCTTAATGCCTTACCTACTTTCTCCATTTTTGCATTGACTTCATCTGGGGAAACTCAAACCCAACCAAGAACACTGTCCTGACCTCAGAGACCTTACCACAGCCAGAGAGACCTACGGGGGCATACAGTCTCCTCGCATTCAAAATATCCAAAGCCAACTTCGGAAAAATTCCCTTTTCTCCGTCTCTGGCCTCATTTTGTCTTTCCTGATGTTTTTTCTTCCGCATGGTCCATGGAAGAAGCAAGTGACCTGCAAATCACACCTGATTCCTGATTGTCCTGTACTCTCAGAATCCAAATTCTAACTACTTCCATAAGAGCCCTCTAGGCCAGCAGTCCTCACCCTGTGGGTCGTGACTCTTTCCCAGTCGCCTACCAAGACCTCCTGTATATAGGATATTTACAGTATGATTCCTAACAGTAGCAAAGTTACAAATATGAAGTAACAACGAAAACATTTGTTTGGTTGTTTTGGTTGGGGCTCAGCACAACATACAGAACCATATTTAGGAGACATGACATTCGGAAGGCTGAGAACACTGCCCTGAACTGTCTTTAGGGGTTACAGCATCAGAAAGGCTAAGATTCTGATTCACTTCCTTGTTCCCTGTGCCTACTGTGAATACCTCCACCATTTTTTGGAATCTGAACTATACCAACACCCTCTTACCTCCCTCCCCACCGCTGGGACACTCAAGCCCCTTTCCAACCCATTTGCCAACAACACTGTTGAGCATGCAAATCACTGCCTTGGGTTGGTGGAGACTGTGTCGGATGGCTCCCCCTCACATCTGTGGTCTCTTTCTCACCACTGCCCCTTCCCCAGCCCCTCCCCATCTGCCTCCTCTGTTGGAACCATCCATCCCACCTCCCTACCTCCCTTCCATCCCACCTCCCTACCTCCCTTCCATCTCACCTCCCTACCTCCCTTCATTAACGAAAGCTGGTCACCTGTCTGATTCCTACTTAGCAGCGGCCTTGCTTTAATGTTCATATTTAATAGACCTCCAAAGCAGCACTCACTTGTGTCTACCTATCACTGTTTTAAGAGCTCTGTAAATAGTAACTCATTGGTTGGCATAATAAGCTACTAAGTAGGTATTATTTCCTTTATTTTGTAAATTAAAAAAAAAGAAGAAGAAGAACCAGCAAAAAGTCACATGACTTGTCCCAAGCCGCAAAGAGTGGATTGGGACTTAGGGAAAGTGGTCCACTTTATCACTAGGAATTTGGGTGTCCTCAGCTACCGAGTGCACACTTCTAGCCCAACACTGGACTCTTGGATTTTCTTACTCGCCCTCTCCATCTTCCCCATGAGACACTCAGCTTCTTGAAGACAGAAAATATGTTTTATGTCTAATTCTTACTCTGGCCACAGCTCCTGAGGAAAAGGACATTAAAGAAGGAATTAATGAGGCAACAAAAAAAGGGTCACGAGGAGCAAGAGCTCTAAAATTATGCTATTGGAAGAAATAAACCAGCATTCATTTCCTGAGGTCCTCTATAATTATTTACAAACAACTTCATATTAATGCTGAGTACTTTAAAAAGAATGGGTTTTTAGAACCAGAATGCCCAATCAGACACCAAAAGTAACCTATGTGCACTTAAATCAAGAAAATTCATGAAAGTGACACAGCAAAATTCAAACTCATTAACACAATTAGGAATTCTACTTTATCCATGAGGATAACTGTAACATTAGGATAAAATGAAGAAGGATTTGACAGCTGGGTATTTCATCACAGACACTGGTAAGTCACAGGGCGGAGCTGCCATTCTCAAGCTCATTTCTAACTGTAAAGGGGGCATCGTGTCTCCTTCTGAACAAAAGGGTGTTACAGCTTTTCAATGGGAGAATCCATATACCATAGGGGTTAAAAGTCAACTTGTCTTTTCTTAGCTATATTTATGTGCAGTGTGGCAGTTTGAATGAGAGCCCCCTAGGCTCATGTATTGGAAAGTTCGATTCACAATTGATGGAACTGTTTGGGAAGGATTAGGAGGCATGTCACTCGGGGCAGGCTTCGAGGTTTTGAAAGCCCATATCACTCCCTGTTAGCGCTCTCTCTCTCCTCTCTCTCTCCTCTCTCCCTCTCCCTCTCCCTCTCTCTCTCTCTCTCTCTCTCTCTCTCTCTCTCTCTCTCTCTCTCTCTCCCCTCTCTCTCCCTCCTCTCTCTCCCTCCTCTCTCTCCCTCCTCTCTCTCTCCTCTCTCTCTCTCTCTCTCTCTCTCTCTCTCTCTCTCTCTCTCTCTCTCTCTCTCTCTCCCCTCTGTCTGCTTCCTCCATGATGACAATGGACTCCCCCTATGAAACTGTAAGGCAGCCTCCCATTAAATGCTTAACTTTATAAGTGTTACATTGGTCATGGTGTCTTCACAGCAACAGAAATGTAACTAAGACAGGATGCTATCCCCAAAACCACAGCATATGAAAAGATAATTCATGCGCTCTCTATACATATGGCCCTCAGGATAGATGGTCAACAGACTGCCTGTACTATAGTATAGTGCTGATCAATGACAGGTACTTCAGTAGTGTGTGCTACTTGCTAGAGACATCACAGATTTGTCAACAAATGACTTCGATGTGTTGTGAAACATGACATCACAGCATACGTCTAGTATTGGATGCCTGGAACAACAGGACGGTTTGACTTTGAACTCTCTGGCAAAGCATCATGTTCCTTTGTACGCACTTCAAGGTAAATAAAATTTGATATGAATGCACTGGCTAACAAATGTGGGTCAAAAAGACTCACTGAATTTTAGTGAATCTTCAAAAGAGCTTTAATATTTAGGCTAAATGTCTAGAAATTTCTGCCCTATCAACTAAAGAAAGAATGAAAACCCTACTTTTAAAAGTCCAGGGCCAACTGTGCTGGGAGAGTCCTGGTTTAAGCTGCTGTGCTAGCACAGTTATTAGCAGGTCGCTCTTATTTTCTTTGCAATTCTCCTGTTCCTTTCCTCTAAAACATCTGCAATTTTATCCTAAAATCTTTGCTAATTCATCTGATGACTGTCAGGGGAAAATAATAAAAGGCAAATCCTCAGTTGGTAAGAGGTCTGCATTGTATTCACAGTGAGCATTTTCATATATCAGCTCTAATGTCATCTACTTAGCAAATTAAGACGAATTACTTTACCATTCTGTGCCTCAGTTTCCTCCTCTGTAAAACCTGAATAATGTTAATGGGAGTAGTTGTAAAAAAATTAAATGTGGTGGTGTAGTATATAAATTACTTGGCATGAATCTTTGAACATGAATGGGTGTCAAGAAATAGAAAAACAGAACATGAGCAGCTGTCTCAGCCACCAGACCCTGCACACTGCTAGAGCACACTCAGCTATCCACTCTCGTGGGTTCTACACGTGTGGATCCAACTAACCAAACCAGGAAAAACTCGCACCTGTGCTTAACACATGCAAATGTTCCCTGTCGATGTTCTCTCAACAACACGGGCAATGCACACAGCACTTGCTCACACTGTGTCAGGTGCTGTGAGGAACAGATCAGTATCCAGGAAGAGCCGGGAGTGGTGGTACACACCTACGTTCTCAGAGGCAGGAGGATCAAGACCATCCCTGAAGGGCTGGGGATGTTGCTCAGTTGACAGGGTGCTCTCCTAGCATGCACAAGGCCCTGGATTCAATCCTCAGCAGAGAATAAAGGCAAGAGTGAGGGTACACACCTGCCATCTCAGAATGTGGTAAATATGGGCAGGGAGAGCCACAGTTCATGATCATTCGGGGCTACATAGTAAGTTGGATGCCAGTGTGGGTTATGTGAGTGCTGGTCTCAAAGGAACAACAATAAAAAGTATATACAAAGATGTGCATAAGTTATAAACACATATGATGCCATTTTGAATAAGAGACTGGAACACATGTAGATTCTGAGATAGATAGATAGATAGATAGATAGATAGATAGATAGATAGATAGATATAGATATCCCAGAACCAACTTCCCACAGTCACCAAGACAAATTCTGTTTTGTGTGAAAGGAAAAACTCTTAAATTCTTGGAGTTGTTGTATACTATAATATAAAGGCTAACTCGTGAAAGTCTCCATTTATAGATGGGGAAAAAAAAAAACAAAACAGAAAACAAACAAACAGCCCAAACCCTAAATAGGAAAGTGACTTGGCTCAGCTTGCATGGCTTATTTACAAAGCAATCAAAGTAATGGGGGCTTAATTTGTTCTTTTCTTCTGAATTTCATGGACAAGGCTCAGAGCAGCAATGGCCATTGCTCACCACTATGAATGTATTTCCGAGCGCCGTGTTGGGAACCCACAATTACCCTTTGCTCCGAGGAGCTAAGCTGGTTCTTAACACTAGGGAAAGCTCTTCCTGGCTACATTGTACAGAGGTAGGTAGGTCATCTTAGGACTCAATTTTCTCTGGTGTAAAATGGAAATAATATGTGGTTCCCAGGGCTGGTGCGAAGACTCAATGAAGGAACTCGCACAAAAACCCCTCAGCACAAAGCCGCACTGTAATGTCCCAAAGT
Organism: Mus caroli; assembly: GCF_978045245.1. Lineage (NCBI taxonomy): Eukaryota > Metazoa > Chordata > Mammalia > Rodentia > Muridae > Mus > Mus caroli. Next base: position 9,546,977 of record NW_028227273.1, read on the forward strand.
TTACTCAGCTGAGAGTGATCTTCATTCTTCCATGTACATTCATGTATAGTGACATGCATTTCCCCCTAATCTTTCCACCACTCTCCTTTAAAAAGCATTCTTTGGTTGAGAGCCCAGCCAGGATATTCTGAAGAAAGCATGGGCTGGATGCTAATAGCCTGGCCGGCTTCCAGAAACTTTTTGTTGGAAACTCTGTCTTAGCGCTAAGTGCAGATCTCAGGTGACCCTGATAAAACGACCCAAGAAGGCAAATCTGACATCTGTCTGTCTCACGCAGACAACTCCAGGGAGCTGCGAGGCCCACTGGCAATGCCCAATAGGACTCTAAGGGCAACGAGCACAATTCCCCTCGGGTCTTCCAACCTCCCGATGTTACCCACAGGCCATCTGCTTAGAGTCACCTGGACAATGAGATCTGAAGTTCTTCAGTCTCAGGTCTCGGGAGAAAATTTGTGGGTTCCGTGAATGTGATCTGTAAGGCATGCCCACCGTGGCGTGGAATCCTGCTAAGCCCTGCATCTAGTGAGAGAGAGTAAAGCGCTTACAAGTGTGGGTTTCTGCCACCATTAAATAAAACCACACAATCTTGTGGTTCAATTATTGCCATAGACTTTATATCCTTAGCCATGGAGAACCACCTGGAATTGTGTGAATAAATAGAATGGCTGTGGAATTTTTTAAATTAAATTATTAAAAAATGTTTCATAACCTAATGGCTTTCAAGTCTTAGAAGCTGCAATATATTGTATGGGAATCTATCTAGACAGACATTTGTGGACGGATAGTCCAAAACTTAGCCTCGAGTCACAGCCCTGGCTGCCCATTAGTACACAGAGAGGATATACAAAACACCTTTATTTCCTTTAATAAATTGTGACAGCTCTCGCTGTTATCAGGGACTGAGTGTCCCTTAACTAATGTATGATGCAAAGCGTCATGAGATTAATCCTAAATTATGTAACCACTGGAAGAGAGGGAACAATATAATCTGATTCACCCAGATAACTACACAGCTTCGAGAATACCTTCGGTTCAAAGGCCATTAGTTGGATTATCAGCAGGCATTTGGTAACTGCTTTTGCTTATATGTAACAGAAAAAAATAAGTAAGTTCTATAAATTCTCGTGGCTGGTGTCTCCCCAAGACCTTAGTATTAACTTTATGGGAGGCTTTCCATTGTTGGTTCCTCATCGCCTGGTCCCACATGGGCATTTTCCATGTAAACTTTCCTTGTGGCTTTACCTAGACGATGTTCTTATGCTGTTGCTGGCCCTTCAGTCAGGTGTTTCTGTGATGCTAGGCCGGCCCCTTCCAACCACACCCACACTGCTTTCCTGCACAGCTGGCTCCTCTCTCCTGCCCACTCTTGAGAGTTACTCCTAACTCAGATCACAACGAATCACTTGTATTTTTTTTTAATTAGGTATTTTTCTCAATTACATTTCCAATGCTATCCAAAAAGTCCCCAATACACTCCCCCCCCCCAGTCCCCCACCCACCCACCCCCACCCCTTGGCCCTGGCATTCCCCTGTACTGGGGCATATAAAGTTGGCAACAAAACACCCATGGAAAGAGTTACAGAGATAAAGTTTGGAGCTGTGAAGAAAGGATGGACCATCTAAAGACTGCCATATCCAGGGATCCATCCCATAATCAGCTTCCAAACGCTGACACCATTGCATACACTAGCAAGATTTTGCTGAAAGGACCCATATATAGCTGTCTCTTGTGAGACAATGCCGGGGCCTAGCAAACACAGAAGTGGATGCTCACAGCCAGCTATTGGATGGATCACAGGTCCCCCAATGGAGGAGCTAGAGAAAGTACCCAAGGAGCTAAAGGGAACTGCAACCCCATAGGTGGAACAACATGATGAACTAACCAGTACCCCAGAGCTCTTGACTCTAGCTGCATTTGTATCAAAAGATGGCCTAGTCGGCCATCACTGGAAAGAGAGGCCCATTGGACTTGCCAACTTTATATGCCCCAGTACAGGGGAATGCCAGGGCCAAATCACTTGTATTTTAAACGTTCCAGATTCTGAGATAACGAGAGCCATATGCTAAGTGACAGGATATAATACACTTGCTTTTCGTAACATCATGACTTTTCACACCTAGAGCAGGCCTGAGATGAAAATACCAGGCAGAATTCAAGAAGATTCTTCAAGAAGAGTTTCCACTTCCGGAACCTGGAGAGATTCTGGCGACGCTAGACAAAAGGTGTGGTGGCACATGTCTGTAATCCCAGCACTCCAGATGCAGAGGCAGGTAAATCCCTGAGTTGGAGGCCAGCCTGGTTACAGGGCAAGCTCCAGCACAGCCAGAGCTACACAGGGAAACCCTGACCCCACCCCCCCCACCCCCAATGAAAAATTCTTTTAAAGTCAGCGTTCATGAACTTGTGAAGCTCATTTCCCCTGGTCACTGGCAGAAGGGAAAAATGGCTCCTTGTGGAGCCTATTAGCATGCCAAAGGTCTGCTATCTCCAGGCTCCTGCAGTCTCCACAGTATATGTTATACATTGTAGAGTCCACCACTAGCATCCTTCCCCAGTTCATGGGCTTCCCGCTTCACAGCTACTCATTTTCCTTCTAACCCTGCTAGTTCCACTATGCTTTCTCAAGTGTTTGCACTCTCTCTGTCTCTCCTCGCTGTGTGTGTGTGTGTGTGTGTGTGTGTGTGTGTGTGTGTCCCACTCTGCTCCTGCTTCTCTCCTATCCAGGTCCAGTCTACTGGCCACGCTCACTTTCCCACTTTTTCTCTCTGCTCTGGACTCTTCCAGGTGACTCTGGCTGTCTTCCCTCTCTCGTACCTACCATCAAAACCTTCCCCTTAACCATACTATGGAGAGATCATGTTACTAATCCATGGGTATAAAGATAGCAGTTTAAAGATCAGTTTAAAATAATGTCCATTTAGCAGAACTATGGTATTGTGTTCGCCCCCGCGGGTCATACCTGGGATGTAGCCAGTCCCAGGTTTTTGGTTCCGTTAACAGCATCAGGCATGAGTTCTGTCTTATAGAGTAGTTTAAATCCATGAAAAGAATTAGTTACTCCCTTAACATCGGTACCACTGTTATACAGGTATTGATTCTATCTTGCCAGAGCAGTGTGTGTTGTAGTTTGCAGGGCTCAAGGCTAGATAAGATCACTGAATACTTTTCTACCCCGTTAGCGTGTATAGCACATGCTAGCCCAGTGAAGAGAGCTAGCACGTAAGGATAAAGCGTCTGGGCCAGTACCTGCTAGGTTCCTCCATGTCCTGTGATGCAAATATACAGCATCTTCAGCAGTAGGGTCTTACCATCAGGCTCTGAATCGTAACCGACCGTTACTGGCAACAGCCTGTAATTTATGTGAAGGGCCTATAGAACTTCACTGACTAACACCTCATAAAAAAAGTTACCCATACTCAGCACTGGGCTTTTTAATTTAATAGCTTGCCCACCCCCCACCCCCCGCCCCTCATTATATAGTAACTCCATTTGGTGAGTATATAGAGAATAAGAGACGGTGAAGTACCCTGCACTAAATGGGCTAGTTCTATCACAGCTCCTCTCACCAAAGTTCCAGGAGCATCACGGGAAAAGGAGGCAGAAAGATGATAAGAGCCAGAGCTGGTGGATGTCTGCCGTGGAAAGGGTTTGTTGGCCATGACGGGGCTGTTGCTCACGGCAACTCCCAGTGGCTGTAAATGAATGCACAAGTCCTGTATAAGATCAAGCCATACACAACCAGCATGGCTGGGGAGGGCGCATGAGCCCCGCCCCTGGTTGAGAACGATTGGCAATTGACGGTTCCTGTGGAAGGGAGAGTAGGTTTTCTTCGGGGGTGTAGCCCCCTAAAAACAAACACTTTTAAAACTCACTGCAGATAAGAGGGGGAGCAGGAGGGGAAGGGGGAGAGATGTCCTTCAGAGGTCAGAATAGGCAGCAGGACAGGAAAAACTCAGCCTTCCTTCCTTTATGCCAAGAGAGAAAAGACTCCTCCCTGGGATAAATTTCTGTCTACCACTCGATGTACATTACCAGGCTTTTTAGGAATATGAAACTATAATCATAGGACTCGGGCAAAGAATTCACCCCAAACTGGGATACGGATGCTTGAGGAGTTTTAGCTACCCAAGAGAAAGCAGAGAAGTGAGCAGATCTGCTTAACTAGAGAAAAAAACATCACTACCATCCCGAGGGAACAGTCATGTCTTATGCAAATGAACTGAAAATAATTTCCTACAATAGGAGGGAAATCTTAGAGGAGCCAGAGGGCAAGAGCGAAACAGAAGAGTGCGCAGGGCTTTTGTGTTTGTTTCCTTGCTTTCTCTAATAAGGGACAGGCATGACCGAAATCAAATATACAAAATTCAGAAGCATAAACGAAGGCTCGCTTACGAAGGCAGAGATCGGTAGGTTAGAAGTCTGGCTTGGGCTGGCCAGTGCTTCCGTTTATAGAATCATGAGGCTGACATGGAGGTGTTTACCAGTTGGAATTTTCCTATGGAGGTCCCAGAGAAAAATCCCACTTTCATGAGCACTCTTGTTGGCAAAATTCAACTCCTTGCAGCTGTGGGGTAGGCCTAGGCTGCCTTGCTGTCCTCAGGGGTTACTCCCCACGCCCAGAGACACCTCCATTCTCTACCAAAAGGCTCCCTCCATCTTTACGACAGCAGGTCCTTCACATGTCTGATATCTTACCAGGTTTAAAGAGTTCACAGCATTAAGCCAGATCCATCCAGGCAATTTCCATCACAAGCCAACCGATGTGGAGCCTTAGCTGTGTCTGAAAACTCCTTCTATAGAGCACAGCATCTGGCCGAGTGCCTGGGAGAAAATATGTGCTCGGAAGGCCTGGGAGTCTGGGTTGCCATCTTGGATTTCTATTTATCATATGGAAAAATAATACCCAGGGCTTGAGGTCTTGTGTGCAATGCTGGCTCGTTACCTTAGAAACGCAGGCGCAAAGAGCAAAAGCACTGTGAGAGAGGGTCTTGGGCAAAGGGAGAACCCTGAAGCTTTAAATTAAAGGAAAAACAAACAAAATACAAAGAGAAAGGGAGGGAGGAAGGACGGACGGACCATATTGTTGTCTCCCACTCTACCCCACCCAAGAATCAAGGGGGTACCTAGAGTTCATTGTCCCCATAATCTATGCCAATACACAAAATGCACTGTGGTGGTTTGAAAGAAATGCCTCTCCCAGTCTCATGAATTCGAATATTTGGCCCCCAGTTCACGGCACTATTTTCGGAGGCTAAAGAGGTCTGGCCTTGTTGGAGGAAGATCACTAGAGGCAGGCTTTGAGAGTTAAAAGGCTCACAGTAGTTCAAGTTCCTTCTCTCTGTTCTGTGTGTTTGGTTGCAGAGGTGAGCCCTCCACATGCTGCTCCTGCTATCATCCATGCCTTGGCCTCACCCTCCTGGGCTCTAACAATCTAGAACTCTTAAGTCCAGATAAACTCTGTCTTCCATAAGTTTCTTTGGCCGTGGTGTTTTATCACAGTGATAGAAAAGTGCCTCATACAGATGCTAAGTTGGTAACTATTGAATAAGGGGGTTTAAGCTAAGTGAATATTAGTTAAGTAACAGAACTAAAGCCATTTCCAGAGAACATTAATAACTATTGGATCCACAAGACTCTAATCAGCATATATTCTTTGTGTTTGTCTTTCATCTACTTTCCTAGACTAACAGAAAAATGCTCTCATCTAAGGTTTTTCCCATCACAATACACAATTCCCATCCATGTGTCTCAGGGGTCAGTTTGCAGCCTGAAGCAGGGATGGTAACAGGGAAGATTACAAGGCACGGCTGCTGTAATGATCACCTTCTACCTGAGCTTCAGTTCAGAATCACCTTCCTGCTGCATTGTAATCAAGCAGGTCGAAGCCCTTAGAGATAAGAAAAGAAGGACATCGTATCATTTGAGCATCTCCCACATGCCAGAGCTGACATCAAAGCTCTTATTTAATTCCCATAAGAAACCCGGGAAATGAGTATGATGTCAAAGGAGGAAACCAGTATGAGCACGGACTGCGCCCCCGATAGTCCTGATTGCAAGCCCTGAGCTCTAAAGGAGTCTTAGTCCATCTACTGCTAATTGTGAACCTGTAATGACTTCCCTCACTGCCTTTAAGGCTTTAGGCTAGTCTTTCATGTTGTCTTCCTTTTTTCTTCTTAAGAATTATTTATGTTATGAGTATGGGTGCTTTGTCCATTTATATTGATGCCCTCTGAATTCCAAGATATTCTCATTGTCTTTGAGCCGACCTGGGCTTGGCCCTCTCCTGCCCAGTCAGGTCCCTCTCTTCCCCAGGTTCCTTAATGCTAGAAACATTTACAGAGCCAGGCAGGCCAACCCCATGGGTTTATCTTCATTTATCCTTAGGTATTTACAGCCTATATCCTAAAGGGATAAATACACAGGCACACACACACACAGACACAGACAGACACACACACACACACAAACAGAGACACACACACACATAGACACACACACACAGAGACACATACACAGAGAGACACACAGAGACACACACAGAGACACACGGACACAGAGACACACACACAGACACACACACACAGACACACACACACACACAGACACAGACACACACACACAGAGACATACACACACAGAGACACACACACAAAGACACACACACACAGAGACACACACACACAGACACACACACACAGAGACACAGACACACACACACACAGACACACACACACACAGAGACATACACACACAGACACACACACACAGAAACACACACACACACACAGATACACACACAGAGACATACACACACAGACACACACAAGGTTTGCCAATGGAGAAATAACACCAACACATGTTAGATGTTGCTTTGTTGGAGGATCTGTCTTCAGTATGCACTACATTGTACGGGGATTAGGGGAAAATTAAGTGGGAAAAGCCTTACAACAGCCCAGGGACACTTCTACCTAAATTTTGTGATTACATTTTAAGTGCTCTCTGTCACAGATATCATAAACTGATTAAATCATTTCATGCCTGACCCCTACTGACTATGCTAAGTGAGGAGAGCGGGCTATTAATAACTCCCCGTTTCTGACAGCTGCCCGGGGGCAACGCAGCCTTTTGCAGCAGTGAAATGACTCCCGGCTCACTTACTGAATGCTGAATATTGATTCATATTATGAGTGTTGTCAAACACAGAGTGCAGGGCTGCAGATCCGTAGTGGCAGGTCATCAGGCGTAGCATTAGCAAATGTCAGGTCAGGAATCAAAGGCCTGCTGGACTCTTTAGGGATGAGATTTATCGATTCTATAAAATGTGAAAGAGATCAAGTGCGGGTGGTGATGGAAATGGCCGTGGCAGAATGAGGCTGAGCCTGCTCTGATGCGGCCCTCCGCAGAGATTCGTCACCCAGGTGACCAACTGGGCCGCACAGGACAGGGACGACAGCAGCCTGGGGCTAGGATAGAGAGTTTAGGGCCAGACATCAGCTCTCAGGTGTGGAGGTGGTCAAAGGCGGTCAAAGGTAAGGGTGCCTGTGTTCATAGTGTACAATACTCACAAACCCACATGCAAAGGGTATGGCCGGATATCGGCAAATGTTACAGCCACAGAGAAAGCTAGGAAAGGCACAGCTGGACATCTTTCTGACACCTTCCTTGGAAGGCCATTGGAATACATCTCGTTTCTGGATTTTCACTATTTGAATTAATTTTTAAATCAAATACTATCACCCCAACCTTATTAATCTGTAAGGTGTCCATTAAAACTGGCCACTCATAATCCCTCCCTGCCACCTTCATCTTCACACAGTTAATGACAGAGAGGGCTGTAGAGCAGATATGAGAGCTCTAGGTTTCCTCCCACCCTTGTTCTGTCACTCTGTGACCGAAGACAAGCCACCACTCCCCTAGACACTGGATGTACACTAGCTCTACAAACAGATTTTATGACGCATTTTGATGTTTTTAATATCTTATAAAAGGACGAGCTCAGTATAGTCACTGGCTTTTGAATTTAACTGAATAAGAGAGGAAATACAAAAATAGCCTTTTTTTGAGGCTGTAAAGAGATTATAAATGGAATGCTTTTTCATAGAGAGTATTTTCTAAGTTACCCAGCACTTAGTTCAGCACCTCCCAGCACTTGGTTCAGCACCTCCTAGCACTTAGCTCTGCACCTCCTGGTACTTGGTTCAGTATCTCCCAGCACTTGGTTCAGTATCTCCCAGCACCTCTGGGAATGTTTTGGAACACCTTGCTAATGCAAGTTTGCAACAGCAATTTCTTTCCTCTCCCTCCCTTCAGAGTAAGGCACAGAGCCTTCTTTAATTCTATTCATACTATCCCAGAGTCTTGCCTATCTCACAAGGGAAAGCCGGTAGCCACCACATCCTAATTCTATTTATTATGTGTGGGTAGGTGAATGCAAACTAGTTGTGACTGAACACTTGAGTTTTTACTTTCTTTAGAGAACATGCTCTTTGCCCACTGCAGCACGTCCTCACTGATTGTCTTTGAGCCACAAAATGAATTGCAGAAAATTAAACAAAACTATCCTTCAAAACAAAAACAAAACAGGGGGATCTTATTACATAGTCCTGACAGGCTTAGAACTTCCTATGGTGACCAGGCCAGCCTTAAACTCAGAGACCCTACTGCCTCTGCTTCCCAAGGCTCCCACATCCAGTACACAACTTTTCTTTGAAAAACTACGTGTGCCCTGTCAATGGAGAAATAACACCAACACAGGTTAGATGTTGCTTTGTTGGAGGATCTGTCTTCAGTATGCACTACATTGTACGGGGATTAGGGGAAAATTAAGTGGGAAGCGGTACCGATACTAGTACCAGGCCTTACCGCATGCCCATCAAGGCATCTCAGAAGCCTTGCTCTGAATGAACAGGTGCTACAGGTTACTCAGCTGTTCTAAAATTAAAGATTGATATTTTCCTCTGCTTCTATTAGCAGACCTTTAGGGACGCGTTAGCACTGGATAATGGTTGCAGCAGTTTAAGCCTCATGCTGCGATTTTTAACAGCAAGCCGGTCAAAGACAGGCAAACAATGGCGGCTCCCCCCACAGCCCTAACCTAATAAGGACTCAGTCGCAGCCTTAGGCAGTTTGACCAAACCTGAAGAGAAATCTGACTTCCAATGTGCTGACTCCACTTTAAAGACAATGGCCTAGCTTAATTAACACTGTATTCGTTTGTAACTCAATCAATTTAGAATCTTGTCCTTTAAGCATCGACTCTACCAGCTTACAGAGAAAAAGAAAGGCTCGAGCAGCTGGAAACCCGCTTTGGTTTGTAGACCCAGGCATCTGGGAGCCAGCAGCAGAACAAATAACCCCTGGCATGAACTGTGGAGTCGCCCAAACATTCAGGTAACCGGGAAAACCAGCCTATGACATCATTTCTTCCACCAGTTTTAGAAATAAGCATGGGATGTATTTAATGTAGTACCAAAATTAATTTTTTTCCAGCTCCTTCTTTTTCTGGAGCTGGGCATTAAACTGAAAACATTAGGTCTGTTGTTACAACCATGTCTGTGCCATCGCAGCCTGGCAGACTTGTCCCAGGAGCCCGTGGGGTGCCATGATCTCATTTGACTTTCTTGCCACCCCTCTATCATTTCTTTTACCCATATACATCATCTTCTGAACCGAAATGAAAATACCGTGGATTCCAACTCAGCCCCACGTGGATTTCCACTTTTAAATACCAGCCGACAACTAAGGGAAGTTGATGTGGTGGACCGTACACTAAAGCAGTGTTCTGGACTCCCACTAAGGAGGCTGTCACCCCATGAGAAATGCACAATTCCGCACTTAACCTCCTACGTTATAAAAATTGTTTAATTATTTGAAATACTTAATCCTGCAGCCTGATGTGTTTATAAAAAGATAAAAGAAATATATGTTCTATGGAATGGGGATGTCTCATCGGGCCCATGCCGAGGCATCCCTTCCCCCTGAGGGGCCAGCCACACAAAGGTATAGTATAGAATAGATTTAGTCAGGGCATGGAGAGGGGAGTTAAGAGGGTAGTAGAGGCAGAGAAGGCAGAGAGAGAAAGAGAGAGAGAGAGACAGAGAGAGAGACAGAGAGAGAGAGTAGAGAAGTAGAGAAGTAGAGGACAGCCTTGGCCATGAGCACGTGGAGAGAGGGGGAAGGGAAGGGAATGGGGAGAGGTGGGGAACAAGAGCAAGAGAGAAGCAAGCGATCAAGAGGGCAAGAGAGAGAGAGAGAGAGAGAGGAGGGGGGCAAGCAGCCCCTTTTAGAGTGGGCCAGACCTATCTAGCTGTTGCCAGGTAACTGTGGGGTGGAGTTTAGACAGAATGCTAACTAACACAGTCAGTCCTGAAATTTTTCTGTATTCTGAAAATTTTAGCACCAGAAGTAACAGAAAAATCAGATTGGGTCAGACCACTGACGTTTCTCACCATAGAGAATGGAAAGATGGCTTAGCAGCTGAGAGTGCTGGGGGGTCTGGCCAGCACGTGGATGCTGGTGCCCACACACCGGATGATCTGAGTTACAACGTGGTACCAAATTAACCACGCCTCACTCTTTCCTTGTCACAAATATTCTTACTTTAGATTTTCTAGTTGGTTTTAAGAGGACTTATGTGAAAAATGAATGTTGATAGGGACCACACTGTACTTAAGGAATAATTCCCAACAATTGGAAAGGAGCCTTAAATGCAGAAGAGTCCATACAAGTGACCTCTGCACTCAGAAGAGGTTGGAGTGGTTGTGTTTATATGTTCTTGTTTGTTTGTTTGTTTTTTCGAGACAGGGTTTCTCTGTGTAGCCCTGGCTGTCCTGGAACTCACTCTGTAGACCAGGCTGACCTCAAACTCAGAAATCCACCTGCCTCTGCCTCCCAAGTGCTGGGACTAAAGGCGTGCGCCACCACTGCCCGGCTTATATGTACTTTTTTGAAGCAATAGTCTTAATTTAAAAATATAGATTTGAAATCCACAGTACATTATCATTATAGTACATTATGGTTAAACAGTACGTAACTTGTTGGGTAGCAAGATATTAAATTACATATAGAGGCTGGGAGCATCAAGTGGCCAGGCCATGAATATAATGATATAGAAAACCCTTTTGATAGGAACAAAGGAAAAAGGAGAGAGATAAACTTTATGAGGAATGTGCAAGCCCTGTATGAGGACTGTGTCTGCTTTTCTAGTGTCCCTAGGAACCTCCAGAGCAAGCAGGACAAATGGAAAGACCTTCCTATCCACTGCAAGATGGTTTCATATCATTGCGATGCCTGTTCTCCCTAATTAGTTTACAGATTCAGATCTGTCATAACCAGGGACACAGGTGAGACCCCACCCACAAATAATCACCCCAGCGGGAACAGTACAGTCTCAGTGAGCACACTAACAGCTTTTTAAAACCATGAACTTTTTAATTTTTTGAGGTTATAATTCCATCATTTACTCCTTCCCCTTCCTCTCTCCAAACCTTCCCATGAGCCTCCCTGCCTTGTACTCCCTTTCGGATTCAGGGGCCATTATTGTGATTAAGGGTGTCTTAGCTGGGTGCTTGCACAGTGCCTCTGCTACTGTGACAGTTAGCCCTCGGGGCTTTCAGGTCAGATCTAGCTTGGGTCCCCTGGGCCCTTTGTCTCAAGTACCTAGTTGACCATAAGACACCATCACTTCTGCTAAGACCTATCAACAGGGCATAATTGAATTCAGTCATGGGAAAATAGAAGACAGCCCCAGCCTAAAGCCCACTCAAATATAGCAAGGTCAGTGTGACACAGGGCTGGAGAGATGGCTGAGCTGGCAAAGTGCTTACTTACTGTGTGAACATGAGGACCTGGGCATGGAGTACCAATACCACAGAAGCAAACGGCTGGGGATAGCAGCGTGCATCTCCAAGCCCAGTGCTGGGGGGCGTGGACACAGGACGACCCCAGTCTGGGTTTGCTAGCCAGCCTGTCTGGCCAATCGGTGAGCTTTAGGTTCAGTGAAAGGTCTGGGTCAATAAATAAATAAGGTTGAAGATCAATACAGGAAGAAGCCGATGTCCACTCTTCAGATCTTCATATGTACCGATTTGCACATGCACGTGCATGTGCATGTGTGTGTGGATGGCTGCCCGTTACTTCTCAGAAGGAGGTACCACAGGCAACGGTTCTTTTCCATGAAAAGATTCAGGATGAAGTGGAACATAACTGCAACTCTGAATAAAAGGTCCAATCTAACCCCAGGGAAAGGAAAGCTATCAGAATATACTAAGCATACTGGTCATGTTAGTGCAGAAACAAGAAGCAAAGGAAGAAAGGCAGGGAAAGAGGGAAGGAGGGAAGGAGGGGGAGAGAGAGGAGGAGGAAAGGAGGGAGGGATAGACAGAGGGAGGAAGGGGGAACAAAAAAATGAGGACTCAGGAGACCAAATGACTGGACAGAGAATCAGTTGTCCACTTTGGAGTCTCTTTTTGTAGAACAAAGCAGGTTATCAGTAACACATTAATCCAGCCCCAAGTACTCTAAGACGGCAATATGATGAGTCTCCCCAGGCCCACTTTGCCCAGGAAATGCTGACTTCCATCTATGGTCTCAGCTTGTGAGCAGATGCATTAGCATGTGTCCATCGTGGGGCGATCCTGTGGTCCTCCCCTAGCTGACACAGAGGGAGATGCTCTTGCTTTCCGTTTTGTGCTGGCTTTTATTTCTTCATTTTTTTTTCCTGAAGTTTCCCCATTTTGTTTTCATTTCCCTCAGCTGAATTATTACAACTTTCCTGATTTTTAATTTTTTTTAAAAAATTAACTGACTTCAGGCTAGAAAGATGGCTTAGTAGTTAAGAGCACTGACTGCTCTTCCAGAGGTCCTGGGTTCAATTCCCAGCAACCACATGGTGGCTCACAACCATCTGGAAAGGGATCTGATGCCCTCTTCTGGCATACAGGTGTATATACACTTATATACATTTGTCTTAGTCAGGGTTTCTATTCCTGCACAAACATCATGACCAAGAAGCAAGTTGGGGAGGAAAGGGTTTATTCAGCTTACACTTCCATACTGCTGTTCATCACCATGGAAGTCAGGACTGGAACTCAAGCAGGTCAGGAAGCAGGAACTGATGCAGAGGCCATGGAGGGATGTTCTTTACTGGCTTGCTTCCCCTGGCTTGCTCAGCCTGCTCTCTTATAGAACCAAGACTACCAGCCCAGAGATGGCACCACCCACAAGGGGCCTTTCCCCCTTGATCACTAATTGAGAAAATGCCTTACAGTTGGATCTCATGGAGGCATTTCCTCAACTGAAGCTCTTTTCTCTGTGATAACTCCAGCTGTGTCAAGTTGACACAAAACTAGCCAGTACAATTGACCCCTTGTCAACTTGACACACAAACACATCACTAGTAAGCCTCAACCCTTACATTCTTATTCATCCCCAAAATCTAAATAACTTTAAAAGTCCCACAGTCTTTACATATTCTTAAAATTTCAATCTCTTTAAAATATCCATCTCTTTTAAAATCCAAAGTCTTTTTACAATTAAAAGTCTCTTAACTGTGGGCTCCACTAAAACAGTTTCTTCCTTCAAGAGGGAAAATATCAGGGCACAGTCACAATCAAAGCAAAAATCAATCTCCAACCGTCCAATGTCTGGGATCCAACTCACGATCTTCTGGGCTCCTCCAAGGGCTTGGGTCACTTCTCCAGCCATGCCCTTTGTAGCACACGCGTCATCCTCTAGGCTCCAGATGCCTGTACTCCACTGCTGCTGCTGCTCTTGGTGGTCATCTCATGGTACTGGCATCTCCAAAACACTGCATGACCCCTTCAGTCCTGGGCCTTCAATTGCAACTGAGGCTGCACCTTCACCAATGGCCTTCCATGGCCTCTCACAGTGTCGAGCCTCAGCTGCTCTGCATGACCCCTTCATGCCTTCAAAACCAGTACCACCTAGGTGACCCTTACATATTACCAAGTCCTGCTGCAGCAGGAGTACAACCTTGGCTATCTCTGGAACACAGCCCCTTTGTGCTTTCAGAAAACACCTCCCAGATGTGTCACCTCAATGATGCTGGTCTCTTCTTAATCACCGCTAATTTCTTAGCTCCAGCTAACCAGCATCAATAGTCCCAATAATGCAAAGGTTTCACTTTAGTAGTTCTGGTATCTTGTTAACCACAGCTGATTCTTCAGCCCCAGCTAACCAGAACTACAAAATCTTCACAATCAAAACAGCAATGGCCCTAAAAAGAGTCTTTAATTTTCCCTCTGAAATTTCACAAACCAGACCTCCATCTTCTGCACTGTTCTCAACATTATCTTCCAAGCTCCTACACAACATCTGACAGAGCTCTTAACAATGAATGGATCTTCAAGCCCAAAGTTCCAAAGTCTTTCCACAGTTCTCCCCAAAACATGGTCAGGTTGTCACAGGAATGCCCAACTCTGCTGGTACCAATTTGTCTTAGTCAGGGTTTCTATTCCTGCACAAACATCATGACCAAGAAGCAAGTTGGGGAGGAAAGGGTTTATTCAGCTTACACTTCCACACTGCTGTTCATCACCATGGAAGTCAGGACTGGAACTCAAGCAGGTCAGGAAGCAGGAACTGATGCAGAGGCCATGGAGGGATGTTCTTTACTGGCTTGCTTCCCCTGGCTTGCTCAGCCTGCTCTCTTATAGAACCAAGACTACCAGCCCAGAGATAGTCCCACCCACAAGGGGCCTTTCCCCCTTTATCACTAGTTGAGAAAATGCCTTACAGTTGGATCTCATGGAGGTATTTCCTCAACTGAAGCTCCTTTCTCTGTGATAACTCCAGCTGTGTCAAGTTGACACAAAACTAGCCAGTACAACATTAAATAAATAAATAAATCTCAAAAAAATTAACTGACTTCATTTTAAATTATTTATTATTTATTTTTTATTTTATTTTATTTTATTTTATTTATTATACTGCCAAGAATGAAGCAAAGAGACTCACGCAAGGTAGGCAAGCCCTGTGGGTCTTGTATACTTCATAAAATTAGGAAGCTTTGGTTGGTTAGTTACTTAGTTTAGAATTTCACTTGTTTGTTCATTTATATTAAATTAATAACTCAGTCTCCCCCCCTTCATTTTCATTTTTCTTTAGTTTAGTCAGAAGCTAAATCGTCTTTCCAAATTGTTTCTGCTGACTCTTAAAAATATATATTATTCCTCTTTTAAGCAAGCTATATTTTTCTAAGACCAAGTTTACTCAGAGTTCATGTTGTGGAGTGGCAGAGCACAATTCAATTATTAGAATTTCTAGTAGAAAATAAAATTGAATATGTCTTCTGAGCCTTCCCTTCTCCGAGCCAAGGGAACTTTGCACTGTCGGGCTGCTCTTGACCCAGTCTGCCCTGACTACAGCTTCCTGAAAGTCAGCTTACTACAGCTCGGTACAGCAGAATCTTCAGACTTGATAAGGGCAAGAATTATAATCTCTTCGATGCTTGTACATTTTAACTTTGATCAATAAACTTCTTTTTAGTTTTCTCTTTATATTAAAAATATTTCATGTTTATTTATGTGCACATGCCTGCTTGTCTATATGTGCATCATGTATGAGCACACTCCTATAGCAAGATCAGAAGAATGTTGGATCTCCTGGAACTACAGTTGTGAGCCATTTGATATGTGGTCAGATCTAAATATCCAGATCCTCTATCGGAGCAGCAAATACCCTTCATGGCTGCACCATTTCACCATATTCAAATCAACATTTTTATTAAGTATACAAAATAGTGGTCTTCATGACACTTTCATACCTGAACATTATTATATTTTGTTCTTCTATCACCTACCCTGTCCTGCTTCCTCAACAGTTACCCTTATGACTTCATAAGGAGTCTCTCTCTCTCTCTCTCTCTCTAATGCATGCACATGTGTGCGTGCACACACACATGCACACACACATGCACACACACGTAGGGCCCTATTTGGCCTTGGTTTGAGCTTTGAGGACAAACCCGAGCCTGGCTCGATTTTCCAGACCTGTCCTTTGCTTGCGAATGACTCAGCACGCCTACTGACCTGAATGAGACTGCCTCTGCCTACCTAACGCTGATGTATCAATTTCTTATAGGCCCCGTGAGATCACCCCATACCCCTCGTCATCTCACCCCACCCCATACATCATCTCACCCCATACCCTTATCCCCACCTCCTTGCCTTCTCTCTATAAGCAAGTGCCGAGTTTAATAAAGTGACTTTCTGCTTTGACAAGACTCCTGGCCCGGTGTATTTCTTTTGGGCCGGCAACATCCCACTCAGCCTGGACAGACCCGGCTAGACCAGGTTCTGTCCTCTCACCTGGACTTGGCGGCAAAGAGCCAACACACATGCACACACCTCTTTCACTCCCCACTCCTTCCTTTAGATCTTTGTTTCCACTCACATTGTCCTAGTCCTGCTTTTATATCATATACATGTTTACAAATATTTTAAATCTATGCTGATTTCACATATGCTGAGAAAGTGTGATATTTATCATTCTAAGTCTGGTTTCTTTCTCTTAACCTGATAATCTTTGCTTCTATCCATTTTCCTCCGAATGACGTGACTCCACTGTGTAGATACACCAGGTTTTCTTTATCCATTCATCTGTTGATGAGCACCTAAGCAGCCCCGTACTCTGCCTCCTGTGAACAGCACTGCAGTAAGCTTAGACGCTCAAACTTTTCTGTAGTATCTGATGCCGATCCTTCGGGCATCTACTTAGATTCTATTTAGTTCTATTGTCACTAGAGACTGCACAAGTTTACAATCCTATCTGCATTGGAAATGCAGACATCTTTGCCAGCATTTCATCAAAACCTCTTATTATTCCAGAATGTTGACACTTAAAAGTCAAATAGTCCCCCATAAACAACCACCAAACCCAGACACTATGGCAGATGCCAACAAGAGCTTGCTGACAGGAGCCTGATATAGCTGTCTCCTGAGGGGCTCTGCCAGTGCCTGGCAAATACAGAAGTGGATGCTCACAGTCATCCATTGGACAGAGCACAGGGTTCCCCAATGAAGGAGCTAGAGAAAGTACCCAAGGAGCTGAAGGGGTTTACAGCCCCATAGGAGGAACATCAATACGAACTAACCAGTAAACCCCCACCCCGCCCTCCAAGAGCTCCTTGGGACTAAACCACCAATCAAAGAAAACACACGGTAGGACTTGTGGCTCTAGCTGCATATGTAGCAGAGGTCATCAATGGTCATCAATGGGAGGAGAGGCCCTAGGTCCTGTGAGGGTTCTATGCCCCAGTATAGGGGAATGCCAGGGCCAGGAATGGGAGTGGGTGGGTTGGGGAGTAGGGGGAAGGGGGAGGGGATAGGAGATTTTTGGAGGCGAAACTAGGAAAGGGGATAACATTTAAAATGTAAATAAAGAAAATATCTAATAAAAAACAGTCAAATAGTCTGTGTCCACACTACAAAGTAGTATTTCGAAATGACTAATTAATCAAGGTGTTGTTAAAATGATATTACATCAGCAGAGAGTTGTAATCAGAAGATGTATGTACACACACACTGTCCACAGGACTGTAGGACACCTGTAGAAGGAACAGCAATATTTTCTGATCTCCACACAGGACATTTAAGTTGGTTAGATATAACCTGAAAATGTCTTTTCCTCTTGTCTTGGTTTACTTTCCAGTTGCCATGGCAAAAATCCCCTGATGAAAGCAACCGAGGGGAGAGAGGGTTTGCTTGGCTCACTGTTCCAGGTCACAGTCCATCATGGCGGGGGAGGGAGGGTCACAGCTGGTGGCATCACAGGCACAGTCAGAGCACTGAGCACAGAGTGTAGCCAACATTAGCCAGGGCTGAGTCCGTGAGATGGTGCCACCCGTATTGAGACTGGGTCTTCCCACCTTACAAGCAGCCTCTAGCCAACATGATCTAGCCACTTCCTCACTGAGACCCTTCCCAGACCATTCTGCACTGTGTCGGATTATTTCTAATGTTTAAATTCCTCTAGCCCAGTGGCTCTCAGTCTTCCTAATGCTGCGGCCCTTTAATACAGTTCCTCATGTGTGGTGACTCCCAGCCATAAAGTTATTTCTTTTCTATTTCATAACTGTAATTTCGTTACTGTTATGCATCCTAAGGTAAATATCTGATATATAGGATATCTGATGTGCAACCCAGTGAAAAGGTTGTTTGAGCCCTGCAAGGGGTCAGAGCCCACAGGCTGAGAACCACTTTTCAACCATCAGTGCAGGCATTATGTTGTTTTGTTGTTGTTGTTGTTGTTGTTTGTTTTGGGGTTTTTAATTGCATTTCATTAAAAGAACCTACAATGATAGAGGAAATATAAGGACAGATGGCCTCATAAAATTCAATGGTTCTCAAAACTGCTATGACATAGGATATCTGGAATAAGAGCTTCAGAGTTTTGCTAAAGGGTCCCGCCATGTTACTGTTTTATTTTACATCAATCAATCTACTCACAACGAGGGGAAAGTCCTGTAGAAAGAGAGACAGGGCACTGGAACCAAAATAATGGCTCATGTGGACGATAACAGCACAGCCTCTGGAAAAACTCCAAATACAAAGTCAGCTGTCTTTCTCACCCCCATGACACTTCCCAAACCCATACCAGCATAGCTGTGGTAGCAGTCAGCTGCCGGTCAGGACATTTAAAGATCCTGAGAGCAGCTCGATTTTACAAAGAAATTCTTTATGGCTGAGTGTGCAGTCTCAGATTATTCCATGGTACCTAAGCAAGGCAACTTCAAGAAGGAGAGGCACATACGACATTCATTATAAGTGCAGACGTCAATTCCTATGTCTACAGTATATTTCTGTCCTGAACTCCATACAACCATGTTGCACTAGTGTCAAACATTTAAAGGAGATGTCAAGAATTGGAACTTAATTCTTAACTGTATAGACAGGGTAGGACAAAAATTATTAAATTTTCTTGAAATAATTTTCAGAACAGTTATGTCCTAATGGTACCCTCCAGAGAGGAAAGAATTCTCCTCAAATTTTCTTGAGATGAGAAAATGAGATTTTCATGAGACGCAGTACACTCTCTTCTTCATAGTAATATGGAAAGATATACTTAGTTCCCAGCAAGTTCATATACACAGTAAAAGGAGAGCCTTCTCATAGCTCCTGCTCAAATGCTGGCACACTAATGCCATCCATAATAATTCTTTTAAAAATTAATTCATACTTTATTTTGTGTGTGTGTGTGTGGCCATGGCACGCTGTGGAGGACAGAGCACAGCTACCGAGAGGGGATCAGTTCTTTGCTTCTACCAAACGAGTGCTAGGCACATAACTCCAGGTCTCAGCCTCACCGGCAAGTGCCTACCTAATAAAGCCTCCTTGCCAACCCAATGATAATTATTAAAAAGAACCTCGAAGAAGTGGAAGATGTGTTATAGGTTAATAAGTGGACACATTTAATACTTTTCACTCACTAAAAGTTAAGAATATTTTAAAAACCAGAATTTAAATAATTTCTCAGAATGTACCAGCTGATTTCTTTCTTCCCTTTGTCCCAATATCTAAGACAGGAGCCTGGAAAAGTCAGATTCATCACAAAATATTAACTCATCTGCCGAGCGTTCTGCTTTAGCAAATGGTTGTCCTCTGAGACCTTAGAGCCCACACCCAGTCGAGGAACCCACGTGGCCTGAATGTGGACCAGGCAGTGTGCTGTTAGAATCACTCACATCAACACATCAGCTGCGGGTTTTTTTTTTTTTTTCAGATAAGATGCCAACAACGAAGCTAATCTTTTCGGTTAAACAATGCTTTTAGATGTGCTTTAAGAGCTAAAAGGAGTATCTAAAAATTATTTCAAATGCTGAAGCCATTAGTAGACTAACACATTTGTCAACAATATAATTAAATATTTCTAAGTCATCTCAAAGTCACATAGTGGTAGATTTTTTGTTTTGTTGTGTTTTCAAAGCATCATGCTTGTTATTGATATGCTATCTAACAGATAATACATTCTGGATTTTTCTTTGTTTATTAACAAGCCCTTGTAATTAACTTGCTTTTAAATCATAAGTATGATACTATTTTAATTTCCCCACACTCCCTACCCTATCATTTGAAATCACATTAAGCTGACGCGTAGAGGGCCACCTGGTGTAATACTATGACATTGAAGTGAGCTGCTCTGGAATGCAGGAAATACTGACAGTCTTCCAGGCTAAAATCCATTTCTCCAACTCATGACAGAGCTAGGGGAAATTAATTTTTGTTATTCATAAATAGCTGACAGGTTTAATGTAAATGTTTTGAAAAAGGCCTCAGCCTATACCGCACATACATTACACATGCCGCACTGCACTGGAATGGCGCGCGTGAAGCCCATTCAATTTCTAGATCACTGTGACTCCAACTGTTGAAATTCCGCAAATTACTCTCAGATTGCAATTTTCACCATATACATGTAAATAACAACAGAAGTCCCCATGAAACCTTTCAGTCAATGGAAAAAAATCAGCAATTTGACACTTAGGGAAATTTTCCTTGATAAGAATACTATGAAAATGCTGGTAGCCTTGACAAACCACTGTGTGCCAGCCAGCTGCCTCCTATGGTCAGAGCTGAAGAGTTTATCCCAAGGAGGCTGTGCTGGTTGCAATGCCCAGGAAGCTGACACGGAATGGCTGCCACCTCAGCCCACCGCAAATGACTGAGCTCTTTTCAAAGGTGAGCATGGACTCACCCTTACAGCGGCATCTGCTCCCTCGGAAGTGCATGGGAACAGAGTCAGGCAAGGGAATGCGAGTAAGCAGAGCTCCTACCCAGACTCAATCTGCTTGATGCAGGACGTGCACGTAAACACGGGGACACTTCCGTTTGAATCCATTCCGTAAGGGAGCCATTTGTAACAGAGCCACTAGGAACTGATTCAACTTTTACATTTTTATTCATTTTTCAAGTATAAGTATTAATAAGTTAATTAGTATAATGAATTGAAACAGACCATAGATTGGCAACTCTTTGGGTTGATAATGACACTAAAATACACAAACCAAACAAAACCTACGTCATCTCCCATGAAGATGCCAGGAGCCAACTCATTATTCTAAAGCTTGGTAGACAAAGGGAAGAAGTCGAGCTTTTAGTCAAATGGTTCCTCAATTATCCTTCTTATAGAAATCTCTGAGCTAATAAAAGACGGGAAATGCATCAGGGCATCAGTACTTTGCAAACCCTCACCAACAGGCACTCAGATATTTGACTGAATATCTAGAGTACCACCAATGGAAACAGCAGGAACCAAAGTGAGCTGTTTGTTTCACTTGGGGGGGGGCGGTGGAGGGAGGGAAGGGGACTCCGGCAGGAACTGCAAGGACAACACTGGGACAGCAATAAGTAAATTCTGAGTGTAAAAAGCTACAAGATGAAGAGCAAAGTCTCTTCCAATCATAAGCAGAGGCGAGCCTGAGAGACAGCTCAGGAGGTGAGGTGCTTGCTATGCAAGACTTAGGACCAGAGCTCGATTCCCACCACCCACATAAAAGCCAGAAGTGGTAGCTGCCACTTGAAATTCCAGCTCCAGGGAGGCAGAGACAGGTACACGCCTGGGCTCTCTGGTCAGCCAGCCTAGCCTAGCCTACTCAGGCTGCCTCAGATACCAGGGAGAGAGACTGTCTCAAAAAATAATAATAATAATAATAATAATAATAATAATAATAAGGTGGACGGCTCCTGAGCAACAACACACAAAGTTGACCTCTGGCCTCCATGCACATGTTCCCACATACATACAAAGACACCCTCATGTACACACAAACACATCGAGGCAGAAACAGAAGTAGAAAACAGAGAGGAAGGCCATTGGTTTAAAAGAAAGACAACTGGGAGATGGCTCAGAGGACGAAGCACTTGCAAGAGTGCAGATCCCAGAACCCAGAGAAAAGGAGGAGTAGGTGAGGCAGTGGCTGTCATCCTGGGGGGGGGGGGGGCAGTCAGGGAAGGGCCCTGAAGCAAGCAAAACTGATAAGTTCCAGGTTCAGCAAGATCCTGACTTAACCCAATTATATCAACATGCACATGTGAACACCCACATGCAACTCTACATATGCGAACACACATACATGCAACACATACAAACATGTGAAAAAAAGATTATGTGGCTACAATTCAGATATGACCCAAACTAACTGACAGTTTTAAAGAAAAGCTATGAGACACTGGAGAATTTGAATACGGGACAGATACCTAATACTAAGGCGCTATTGGCAACTTGTAGGTCATGATGGTGGTTCTGTATTATAAGGTTTTCTCTTTCAAGGCAAACCTTTCAAAAGCCTGAAATTGTTAGCAGAGGAAAACACAGGAAACTACAATTCCCTTTGAAATAACTGAGTCAGTGGGAGAGTGGCAAGGAAGTGCAGGCTGATAGAGTCTGGCAAAGTGTCAATAATTAGGGAGGAAGCTCAATCTAATAGACACTGCGTTTTGTACAACTTGTATATTTTTCAAAACTTTGTAATATACCAACTGCTAACCATAAAATAAGGCCTGAGGAGATGCTATTTTCTTGTCCAGGTAGAAAATCACTACGTGGCTCATTACAAATTGGGAAATAATCATTTGTAATGAGGAGGGGAAACATTAAAATAATTGTGTGTAAAACATTTAACAGGGACGTATGGGGCGAGCTCAGCAAAGAGAACAAGAGTTATCAGGAGAGCCCCAAGTAGTTTGCTAGCACCAGTAAATCGCTTGCCTAACGACTTTTTATAATCCCACAGTTTTGAAGGAATTAGACAGGGTGAATGAATACAGCACAGTTTCCAGGACAGCCTGGCTCTTCTGTGTGATAACATAATGGTGGACACCCACGTCCTTCCGTATACATGTCACAACTCACGGGACTGACAGCATGGAGAGAGAACCTGAGGTAGGCAACGGTGTCAACATGGGCTCATGAATATAAGAAATGAAAACAAAAATTGAAGCTTGTTGATGATGGAAGGAGGCTGTGAACCAGGTGGGCAGGGACAAACAAGAACATTGCATCCTGTGCTTAATTTTGTTGGGAACCTAAAGCTAGCCTTAAAAAACAGTCATTAAGAAACCCTCTAGTTGGGCGGTGGTGGCGCACACCTTTAATCCCAGCACTTGGGAGGCAGAGGCAGGCGGATTTCTGAGTTCGAGGCCAGCCTGGTCTACAAAGTGAGTTCCAGGACAGCCAGGGCTACACAGAGAAACCCTGTCTCGAAACAAACAAACAAAAAGAAACCCTCTGAGCTATGACGTGACTCTAGCTGAGACTCCTGGTAGCGGTGGGAATATGGACTGGCTACAGCCTGAAGCCAGGTAAGATTCCCAGTGGAGGGATAAGGACACCAATCCACCTACAAAACCTTTAATGTAAAGTTAATTAATTAATGCGAAAAAGAAAGAAACCCGGAACCCTCTAAGGCACTCTGTTGACTTCTGAGTCTAACTCAGAACTTCTGCTCCTTAAAGCTCCAGTCATTTCTGAGTATAACATCTAAGGTCATCAGGGCCTGGAGCTAACTGCCCTGGGTCTGAGAGCAGCGTGGAAGTGGGCAGGAGTAATAAGGATGGGGCTGCTTTGTGAGTGATAAAATGCTACAAAATTGCTTCTAAAATTGTTCTGCAATGGGCTGTACCTCCCTTCGAACATATTAAGAGCCAATGAATTATATCTTCTAGAAAGATGAATTGTAGGGCTTATTGGCAACACTCTTCTAAAAAGAAAATGTGGAGGCATTCATTATGATGGAGTTTCTGCATCAACTTCATTGGGTTCGGGGCTATCCAGACAGCTAATAAAACTATTTCTGGATATGAGGGTGAAGTGGTTTCCAGAGGAGATTAGCATTAGAAGTGGGGGGCTTAACCTGTGGATCCCTGAATAGGACAGCCACAACAAAACCCACGGGGGGTGGGGAGGACTGCTCGTGCTTTGAGCTGGGACATCCATCTTCTCTTCCTCCCCACCATCAGAGCTCCTCGTTTCCAGACCTTCAGATTCTTCCAGGACTCAGACCACTGAGCCCCACATCTGGGGTCTCGGAGGGTAAGACTGAAACAAAGCTACCTGAAACATTTGTGTAAATGCCTGAAAAAGTGCTCCTGACGTTACTAGTATTTCTATATTAAAGTGTGCTAAATATCTTAATCTCACTGATCCTCACATACAGTAAAAGGGTTTAAATGAATATTTAATGAAAATAATACAAAGGGATTCTTAACAAGCTAAATTGGTTATTTTATTATGATACTCTGCACTCATGCTTAAATGAAAAAGATCTTGGGAGACGGAGCGTCTATTGTTTAAAAGGCGGGGTGTAAAAGAACCATGTACTCATTTAGCCATCATTCTAGACATCGCTTGATTCCAGGCACCGTGCCGGGTCTGATGGACCGAGGGTGGGTAGGACGTGGGCTTTGCCTATCAGGGAGCAAACAGCTCCAATGAGAACAGAGGTAATGGAGGTGTACATGGCATCCTTGGAGTGTAACGTAAAAACAGGGATAACTGCTAACATAAGAATTCCTTTGTTCTCTGAGAAGTCAAAAACAAAAGCGCAGAATTCTCAAGCTCTGGTGGCTAGCTCATTTCTTTTACCAAATATATATAGCTGCTTACTATGCAGAGGTAAATAAGGTGGGTTGAAGTCTCTCTGGGTTTCCAGGACAACAAGGAAGACAAACGAGAACACGTGGTAGGAGTTAGAGTTAGAGTGCACAACGGAAAAGCCCAAGACATCAAGTTGGCGTTAATACTTTAAACGATGATAAGCTTCTGTGTGCCAATTTGAAACCAGCTACTGAGTAGATTTAAAAAAAAAAAGTGCCATTTTAAAATCCCTATTAAATGTTATTAAGGCAATCTGCTTTACGTACTGTGCACCCTAGTCCTCCGACTTAGTGGGAAACTGCTGCCCCATCACATGGGTGGTCAGTATAAAGTTTCAAATATCAGCGCAGAACACGCTGCTTTCCCGACACTCGAGACCCTAGTTCACTAGTGCGCCTTACTGTGGGCTCAGACGACACAGAGCTGGCAGAGCACAACCTTCAGCGAAGGTTAACTGGGTTCCTCTGTTAGCACAGATGGCAGAAAACGGACGCAGAAGAGCTCAGGAAAGTGGCACTGCCCATTTTGTTTCTCTAAACTCAGCAATTCGGGGTCTTCTGGCCAACACACCTCTTTCATTGCCCGTCATGCTTCCGTGACAGCGTGAGAGCATCTTATGTGAAGGTGGCCGTTTCCTCCTCTTGGTGGCCCTGGCTGTCCCTGGGGAACTTGGGAGGTCACGTGGCATCATGTGCTCATTTATTTCCCTGAAAGTCATAGCAGCAGATGGCATAGAGCTCTCCTTCTCCTTCCCTCTTTCCTGACAGGCACTGAGCACTCCAGGATGAAAGTCTGCACACACTCATTCTAGACTTTGGTGTATTCATGTCCTCCTTAAAGACTTCTTCAGCCTGAGGTATATCGTGGATCTCATATGTTTTAGAGCTAACTGTAACCAGAAAGATAAGAACAAAATGAAGATACCAAAGGATGCCTGTTATTTGATGAAGGAGATGACAGGAAAGGGAGACAAGCAGAGAAAGGAAAAAGGATAAGGAGGCAGAAAGAATTAAATGAGAAGAAAAAGAGGAGGAAGAGGAAGATAATTCCTAATACTGCTCCTTTAGACATGATTGATCTCGGAAGGAGAAATCCCTGGATCTGAGGAGGAAGGGTGAGGATAAAGTTATAAGACCACAAGGATGCGTTGAATTATTCTTAAATTCTAACACCCTTTAAAACACCAGCAGATTTCCTAATGCTCCTCTTCCAGTCCAAAGATGGCTCCTAAGTCCCTTCCCTTGAATCTGGACAAATGTTGGCTTCGGAGGCCCAACGAGAAAGGTCAGGCAGCTTGTGTCTGATCCGCTGGGAATGCTTGCTTTCTGGAGGCTTCTTTTGGCACTCTCCGAATCAAAATTCAGCAGTATTATAAAGTAAGCCTTAAGACACAGAGGGGAAGAGCCAGGCAGAAAGGTAGAGGAAATTATGGGGACAAGGGATAGGAGGGAAGGTCCTCACTCCAAAAATTCTGGTTGAGGCTTCTTACCAGTTGAGAAGTAGGAAATTAACTAACATCTTGCCACCAGATTAATGCTCTTTCTATATAGATAGTTTATGTCAAAGTAACAATGAACCAGGGTTCAGGTCTGAATGCATATGGATCGTGGATGGAGACACAGTCCTTACTCCAGATAGATCCTGAGACTCTCAAGTATTACCTTGGTTATAGGAAAGATAGCCTTGCTTTCTTAACACCCCTCCCCATAAGTTACACCTTTACTCTACTAATTATAATGCTGTCAGATGCCCTTCAGGAACCACTTGATGATCATATTACGTTTCCTAGCAATCATCTGAGGGCTGTAATTCACCCTGCACCAACATCCCATATATAACAATTATAGAAAGCAATAAGTAAGCTACACACCCTTGAAGAACCTTACCAAGCTCGCTTGTGTATGTTTGGTTTTCTGCAGCTCTCTTTTGAGAAGCCCAGATCCATATTTGACTGTGTCTCACCTTTGCTCTGTCTTTTAAATCTCCATGCTTGATTCTATCTTAAAAGAACTTTAATAAAATCTCCAACTCACCTTCATAAGTCCAGAACTTCTTTTCGGATCATAGCCATGAATCCTGGATTGGCCTGAGCCCTGGTCACTGTCTTAGCTATCTTTCCGCTACCGTGAAAAAAAAAAAAAAACACCATGATCAAGGCAATTTATAAAAGAAAACATTTAATTTGGGACTCATGGTTGCAGAGGGCTAGAGTCCATGACCATCATGGCAGAGAGTATGGCGGCTGGTGGGCATGGTGCTGGCACAGTAGTCGGCGAAAGCTTACATCCTGATCCACGAGCATGAAACTTCAAAGCCCA
Source organism: Mus caroli (assembly GCF_978045245.1). Lineage (NCBI taxonomy): Eukaryota > Metazoa > Chordata > Mammalia > Rodentia > Muridae > Mus > Mus caroli. Next base: position 9,573,908 of record NW_028227273.1, read on the forward strand.
CCCCAGTGATTCACCTCCTACAACAAGGCCACACCTCCTAATCCTTCCCAAACTGATCCACCAACTGGAAACCAAGTATTCAAACATATGAGCCCAAGGGGGCCAATATCATTCAAACCACCGATGTCTAAAAATCTAGGACAAGTCTTCCGATTGCTGAGAATGACAGAGGAGACTTGTGTCTCCTTCATCTGCCTCCTCAGATCACTAGGCACTCTACAATCCCAAATAAGTTACTATTAGGCCATCTGAGTTTAAGTGCCAGAGATATGAACAAGAAAGCCACCTTAGAACCGGATCTCCCAGCCTCAGCAGAGGCCCCGGTAGCTGATCATTTGGCAGTGAGGAGTCACCCGTGCATTGTTTGTCTCAAACTCTGGATCTCTAGACTCAATGAGTCAAAGCCAATCTTTGTGCTCTAATACCTCTCCAGCTTGGTGTGATTTTATTTGATTGCAACATACATATCAAGAACAGATTTCATTCCCCAAAGTGTGAGGCCATTCTGACCAAATCTTTGGTATGAGAGCAGGACCCAGGAAGCCTAAGACAAGGGTTTAGGTCAAAACTATAGGACTGTGTGTAGAGTTGCTGGCAGAGTGTTGGCTTGTGTGAGATCCTAAGTTCAATCCTCAGTACTGCAAAGGAACATGCAGATGTCATTGGAACTGGAAGGAAGAGCCCTCAATGGTAGCTTAAAATTTGGCAGTATTGTGCCCTGTCCATGATGAAAAAGAGAAAAAGAAAAGTGTACAGATTTGTGACCTACCTACGGAGCTTCCCCCAGCAGAACACTGGAAGTGTTCACTGGCTTCTTCTTGCATAAAGTGGAAGGCTGGAAAGAGGCCTTGTCTCGAAACACAATGTGGATGATCCCTGGCTGCCAACACTAGAGGCTGACCTCTGGCGTACACATATCCCACGCACAGCCCCCAGCTGAGACGGGCAATGTGCACACACAAACACTCACACATCCAAATGTAAGTGAGGGAAGACGGGAAACAAGCTGTTAGGTTTCCATGTACAAAGCAGAGGAATTATCAGGACTCTAGAACTTGTTGGGTTAAAAAAAACTGCTTCTTATTCTCAGAACCTCTTGACAGGAAACACTTTTCAAATTAAGACATGCCTTCAAGGTAACGATTAGATGCAAGGTTGTCAAGGAAGGATCGCCTAACAAAGGTGTCTCCTCTGAATGTGAATGAAAGCCCGTTAAGAATTCAGAAGGATTTACTGACTATAAACCCTCCCAGGCAGACAAAAATTTCTGAAGGTTTAAGATCATGCCCAGAATACCTTCCCTGATAAACGGGTACCTTCTGGGTACTTGAATTATCTTGTCCCGCAGTAGCATTGCAAGGACCCAAAGGAAAAAAGGGCTCCTCAGCCAGAGAATGCACAGTAAATCCACAGGTTTTTTTCTTTCGTTTGTTTGTTTGTTTGTTTGTTTGTTTGTTTGTTTGTTTGTTTTTGAGGAACTGCCTCAGTTCCGTCTGAAAAGGGTTGTGAGGCAATGTGAAGGCAGAGTACTGATCAAGAGCAGAGCAGTTCCCAGGATACAGTTTAGTCCTGTGTTTTACCACACACTTACTCTTAAAATGAAGACACCTTCAGAACCCCTAAAGTCTTTGTTGGTAGAATGCAGGAAAACAAAGTAAGTCCACTGTGGACACAAACATTCCTTACAGGAAAGTAAGAGAAGGCTTTGGGTGGAACCAGGAACTCTGAAGGTACCGACTGCCACAAGAGACACCTCCAAGCCATTAGCCTCTACCTCAAACTCCTCAATAAATACCAGATCGACTAGCTATACAGACCCACAATTAATACTATGGTTTCCTGCTGATGTCACTTTTTAATAGAATCATTATCAGCAATCATGTAATGTTTATCCCAGCATCATATATTCATGCGTGCGTGCGTGCGTGCGTGTGTGTGTGTGTGTGTGTGTGTGTGTGTGTGAAATAGTTCTCACTGTGGCTCACAGGTTTACAGATGGGGAGACTCCATTCTAAGGGACCTATACTTAGAGAGTCACATCTGTAGTTGGATATGACTTGGATGATGGGTGCCTGGACTTGGTGGTATTAAAATGGAGTGGTTCTTCTAAGCACAGAACTTTTCTGGAAGGGATTGGATATCTCTCTCTCTTCACTTGGAAACTCTGAACAGATGCTTATCAAGGTTCTCCAGAACGTGGGAAGAACCAAGAAACTCAAACACATCTGTAGGCCTCACTGGTTCTCCTAACCCACCTCCCGTCTCACTAGGGGTCACTGGCCTATACAGACTAAAAGGTCTTACACTGCGGAATCACCGACTTGGCTTTTTCACAGACCCTGATGCTCAGTTCCATCAGAAGGCACAGTCCCACATTCCCTCACATGCTCCCGTATGTACGAGCAATCTTTTCAGACAACCTGCCTCCATGGAAAGTTGAGAGCACCGGTTCTGGCAACATATCTACTGCATTCAAATCAAGTAGCTTTGCCCCTTGTCCAATGGCCCTATGCCTCAGTATTCCCATCTACGGGGTTGGGATAACAATTGTCCCTACATAAGGTCATTGTGAGAAACACAGGAGATAAAAATGTGCAGTGCTTTTTATATCTGTCTTGGAGGAACACTTAACAATGTTCATATGGTTTACCACAATGACTGTCTGGTACATTATCTCTCAAGCAACCCCAGGAAGCTAGAAGGTACTTTCATTCCCCTGGTACACACTACAGAAACAAGTTTAGATGTACAACATGTCTAATCTGGACTCGTATAACAAAGAGAGTCAGTCCTTATGTGCATATTCTGAATAGAATCCCAGTGCTCTTCCCCCTGGATCATGCTGCATAGGAACTAAGAGGAGCAGTTATCATGGCCACCGCTGAATGAAAAGGCTGCTTCTTCTAAACTTGAAGCAACACCAGGCGCATCGGTGTGTGAGGAGCTACGGCTACTCAGGAAGCTGAAGGAGCAGCAGTTGAGGATTTGGGGCTAACCTGAAGAGCTCAGCATCATCCCATCTGCACCCACAGACCGAGGGTGAGCTATCCGTGATGATCTTCCTGGTTAATATTAATGAGGGGACACACTGCATGATGGCTACAGATGCTCTGGCTTCCTCTTGAACAGGATGAAGATTAACTACCTTCACTGTGCTGTTTGGGGCTCACATTGGACTCTATAAACACAACGTCAGTACCGCTAGGGTGGGAGGGGATAAGTAAGGATGGCTCTCCTGTGCCTGACGTCAAGTTTTGGTTGGTTTGTTATTATTTTTTAAAACCCTTTTCATTTCTGAAATGTTTGTGATAAAAGGAAGTCACTCAAGGCTTACATTTAATTATCGTCATGAAAGTATACTTAATCTTTTGCTATGCATGAGTTACGGCATCTTCAGGCAGAGATGGAGCACTTAAAAATGGATATAGGCCTGGGGAGTTCGGAGTTCGGAGGCAGGGGAAGGCAAAAAAAAAAAAAAAAAAAATCATTATGGAAACCGTACAGGTTCAAAATTGCTAATCGCAGAACAGTTTTCGAAAAGAAGCCTTTATGTGACAACACATCAAACACTCCACGAACACACATCCTGGCTTCACACTCTGTGCCAAAGGCACGGCTGGTGTCCCTGCTTATTTACAGACACAGGGGTGGGGATGGGGGTTATGTTCAATTTCCATCTGAAGAAGGAAGCAGTCTCTTTCACCATGGGTCCAGGACAGCTTTAACAAGCCCAACACACACACTAGCAGCAATGTCAACGTTGCTAGCTCTCTGTTAGGCTGAAGCATCTTGTGGGTGCTTTGTGAGAACATTAAGAAGTTATCCATTTTAGAAGCTTAATAACAGTGAACCCCGTCATCTTCATCAGCATTTGTCCCTGAAACAGCACAGTATGTTAGTGACACCTGTTTTATTTCTTGGTTACCGTCGTAAGATAAAATCAGACAATAAGGGAAGTGGTGTCATCTGGGAGACTTATACTGGTTGACCCTTATCCTGAAGGCTGGAGTCCGTATTTCCTTGTTAAAGTTCAGCTTGCTGGTGGAGTTGCCTCTTCGGCACGGCGTGTCCTAAGACACTCCTCCCACTCATGCTTGTCACGAACGTACACTCAGCTTAGAACCTCTGCCTAGCTATGAACCACCACCCATTAGACACACATCTCCTCATCACTTAAGGATGCTGGAATGCTCAGAGGATTGTCTATCCTCCTGGCCCAGGGGTTGAAGCTTTTCCATGTGTCTTTGGTTATTTAACAATTTCTTTGCAAAGTAGAGTGGTCTCAGGTAGGGGACCAAGAGGTTTGTATAGAGCAATTAAGAGTAAATAATTTAATTTAATTGACTGAATTTAAGAGTCTATTTGTGTTGGCAGAAATATACAGCAGACTCCTGCTTTCTGTGGCCACTCTGGATTACCCCTCCTACCTTCACAGCAGCTGGTTACAAGTGACCTTTAGCAACCATTATGAGTTTTATTTTCAAAACTAGCACTGCCCGGTCCACATTAATACAGAACCATCTCCTGAAGGTGTCGGGAGACGGCTCAAACGGTGATGTGGGAGGAATATTGCATATGGTTATACCACATTCCAGGCATGGCAGCATGTGGTCCAGGAAGATGCCCCAGGACACTGGGTGACACAGTGCTCATACTTTTGTTTGATAAGAAGAAAAAGCATTGCATTTCTAAAACAGAGCAAAACTGTTTTTCCCTGTTTCCTCCTCCAGACTCCTTCACCGGCTCTTTTCAAAGACCAGGGATGGGAGGACCAAGATGGAGGTCACCTGGCGGGTAGGAAGGAAGATAAAATAGCAACCCCCAAGAAGAGCCAAAGAAAAGCACCTCAAGTCTACACAGACAGCATGCTGGAAACCCCTGGTGGAAAACAAATTAATTAAACTGTGAAATGTCAAATAAGACCCCTTATTATTCATGTCAGGGAAATTTCAGCTCCATACTAGGTGTGATAGAGACGGCGCCTAACTGTTGATCTTTCTAATGGAAGTGTTCTCTCTCAGGAGCACTGGGGCCTGGTGAGATGAAATGGTTAGAGCCGTCAAACTCTTCTCTGAGGGGTTACCCATTTGGCCTGAAACTTTGGATACTGCAGTGTTCCACTTTGATTCCTGTTACATTTTCCCATACTTTCTGATTACCTGGAGATTGCAAAAAGGCTGGGTAGGCTTCACAACAAGTCTCAAGTTAAAATGAGAACCATCGCTCCTGCGGAGACAGCAACAGAGGTATCACAGAGCTCCCGATAAAGAGAAAATCATCTTTCCTTTTTCTTTTCCTGCTTCAGAACACACTCCTGAGCTCTTAAGAAGCAGAGCACTGGAAAATCACAAGACCCTACCGAAGGAACGATGTATCAATGCAAAAGGCTTGCAGTAGTTTACTTAGCTTTGCATGTTGTTAATTCTTAAGTTCCTAGGACAGTGAGTTAATCAACTTCCCCCAGGCAGATGGTTCCTGGCCACAATTCATCTGCTCTGTACTTCTGCATTGTCTTCATTTGAAAAAAAATGTTTTTTAATTTATTTTGGCATCTTTAGCAACTATTTTTGGTTATTCACAGACTGAGGTTATTGGGTTTTGTTTTGTTTTTAATATGAACTGTATTAATAATCAGAATCTCAATTAACAAACACCTATGCACGTTTGTGATACAATCATTTAATTCTCCAAGTGATTCAAAGCCCTTCAAGATTGCAAGTTGCCCTCTTAGTTCTAATGATTAAATTATGTTTAATTTTAAAAATTACTTTTAAGTTTCTTGAAAGGGAAGATAATTAAAATAAACAAAGTATTTTCCCAAGCATTTGGGGTCAAGAGCTAACACTACATCTCCTCAGTTATCCCAGATGCAGCTCTTCTGCTGTTTAGAGAGACAATTCCAGACTGAACTTTGGGGGAAAAGATTTCCCTTGGTTCCACACACTAGGCATTAAAACCAAATCTCTTCTTTCACTGGGATCCTCTGTCCTCCTAACCACACTAGCTATATGCTAAGGCCCTGGGTCCTCTGTCCTCCTAGGACACTGTCTATAGGCTAAGGCTCTAGCACAGATCAGAGGAAACCAACAAACATTAATCTGGAAGTGTATGCTAAAAATAACCCAGTAGCACGGCTCCCCTCTGGCCTAACACTGTGGTATTTACTTCATTAAGTGTTTCTAAAAAAACTCCCAGTGGGAAATGTACTTAATTTATTTACTGCATGAGCCTAACGAGAACTGTGAAAGAAATTTGAGGTAAATTAGCATGGTTTGGAGGAGGACTGCTGGAACACTGGGTGTTTTGTATGAGGCCCTCTTGCATGTCATAAGCAAGGAAGCCTTTTCCTTTGGGTTTGAGCGTGGGTTTTTCTAATGGGAACTTACTAACAACAACAAAAAGGTAAAAGGCGAAGACAATCACTTGCCTGTGACTCCTGCTCTTTCTAATAAACAGAAGCCACCACTTTGTACTGTCGTCCTGTCATTTGTCACAGCAATGCCCCAGTGCTCCAAGACAAAAAAATCACTGAGACCCAAGTGGCCATAGGCCACAGACGGTCTCGCCAGCTCGCTGTTTTCCTAGAGAATTTGGACAGTGGCATGAAGGGAACGCAGTCAACCCTACCCTCCAACTTACGTTTTTACCTGAGCTTCTCCCTACCCCTTTGATAGATAGCTGCTGCCCACTCCGAGACGTGCTACAGCTTCCAACTCATAGTTTCTAAACCCAAATGTCCTCCTTGCCTTCCAGTTACCCCTCCCAAATTACAGACTCACCCAGAGGCACTGTGCTTATACCCACCTTTCCAGACCATATCTTTGATTTATGTAACACAAGTCCATTCACTTCGATTTCTCCTACGGATGAGTGGCCCTGTGGGTGACACTCCCTCAACCACTTGATTCCCTTTGTCCTTCTAGTATGTTCTGTCGAAGCTGTAGTTTTCTCACCGGGGCCTTCCTCCTCTCCATAGTATTCTGACCTGGTGTCATAGGCACCTAAAAGCTGGTCCCTAAAAGGCTTTAACTTAGTAACCAGACCTCCTCCCTTCAAAGGGTTTTTGGATGGGAAGACCAGCACCCTAAGAACTGTCATAGTGGGGGATCAAACCTCCCCTCACGAAAGAGCAAACCACAAGTGAGGCCCTTCTTCCTTCTCCACAAAAGCTGTGTGGATGGCAGCGTGATGTTGATCCTGCAGCTGGCTCCCTCGCCATGCTCAGCCACCCCTTCTCCAGCACCTTTGAGATGCAGAGGATAAACTATCCAGTTGGCTTCATCGGCCACTAACCTGGTACACATGCATCGATGACCTACAAAGGACAATCCAACTCCCCAGGGGCTGAGGAGACCTCATCACCAACAGACCTCTCCTATGTAAATACACTAAACCGTCCCTCGCCGTCCCCTAAATCACAACGACTATAACCTTTGCCTATAACTAACCAGCACATTCCTTCAGTACCTTCGTATTCTGGAATATTCCGAAATGCTCAGGAGAACATGACTAACGCTGCTACAGCAATAACCCTCGCAGAGTGACCTTTTGCCCGGCCATAAGCTCCTCCCATTAATGTAGTCATTCAAACCCACTTACTAAGTATCATACGGCAGGCCCATGTGGAAGCACTGGAGTCAGGGTGCTGAGTAAGACAGGGAAGGTCACTGCTCTGTGTGCATGTACGTATCGGACCTTCTGTTCATGTCTCACCACCTCGACATCCTGTGCTCTGGAGCTTAATACCCTTGGATACTCTGCATAACACCCTCTCCTTGGCTTTCCTGGGCAATGACCAAAGGTAGACAGATTGACATTGGCCTATAATTCCAAGAGGAACTCTACTTAAATGTATACCATACACTTGAAACCAACCCTTCTGAAGCTTCATATTCAAAATATCTGAGGGTACTTAGGATACCAAAGAATTGACAAGAACAGCTGAGACCTTCAAACCATTACAAACAGAGATAAGCCGGAGAGGCATCTATTCACCCCAGTTATACAACTGAAGAGTAAAGTTAGCTCTGGCCTTCCTCCCAGTCACAGAGAACTGGAAATGTAGTTTGTCAACTCATTAACTTGATCATAACTGTTGGGGCATTTCAGTGCATGGGTCACACTCCTACATTCCAAGTCCCTTCTCTTCTGGCCCTCATCTAGCTCTGTGTGCAAAAAAGCAAAGGTTCTACAGGGCAGAGAGACATGAGCCCATGAGGAAGGGGGTGTCTGGGCTCTCCACAGTGAACTATTCAGAAGAGCTACCAAAGAGTGTTTCTCCCACTACATAGCCTGGAAGGAATGACAACGGCCAGCACCAATCTTGCCTACAAATACCAGAGCTCTCATCTCAACTCCCAAAACAAATACATGGCTTCCTATTAAGAACTGTCCAACACCCAGAGGAACTCATTGGTTTTTGTTGAGGTGGGTTTGCTCTGTTTGTCTTTTAGCAGCTACACTTAAATGGGAACAGCATGCAGCATCCAGGCTCTCAGGAGATCTTAGCAACACTGCCATTTACTGTGGGTTGTTTGTTTGTTTGTTTTGTGTGTGTGTGTGTGTTCATCTATTTTTAGGAAAAAAAAAGAGGTTAAATTATAGATCAAATACAATTTACTTTTAAATCTGTTATAGATCAGGCCTTTCGAAAATGTACACAGATATAGAGTTAGAATGGAAAACTCCAACGCTGTCCTTCACTAGTTGGCCTTCCAATATAGAACAACTGCTAGCTCCATTTTATTGTAGTTTAGAGGCATTGGGTCCCAGGGACTGAGACAATGCAACAAGGTAAGAGACTCTTGAAAGGCGAGCAGGTAATAAACGGGTAGCGAAAATGTTCCTGAAATTTAGGTACACATAGGTCAGGAGACGAGGTAGACTGTCAGAATGAGACAAATGAAAGTACGATTTTGTGCCGTGTCTAAAATGCATGCATAAAAGCGAGATAATAATAACAACAGCTGCCACTCACTGAATGCCCACGGCACGCCGGTGCCTTGCTAAGTGCTTTATGTGTCGCTTCTTATTTCATCCCCATGGCAAACCTATGATTTATTAGTCTCAGTTTATCAAGAAAATGAGTCACAGAGAAGGTGACGCTATTAGTCCAAAGTCAAACTGTTGACCATGAGGAAGTAGTGACTTTATGTTTAAATACTGCACCGTAACTCCCCAGAGAGAGAGAAACAATCACAGGAGAGAGGATAGGAAAAGGACAGCTTGTGGTACAAAATGGCCTAAAACGGCGAAGCATCAGATGGTTTTGTTCTGTAAGACAGTGACGGTCTGGAGTATGATCAACTTGGTAAGTGGTAGAACCCAAAACCTCAAGCTCTACACTAGGGCTTCGGGAAGATGGGTCTGGGAGGGCGCCTTCGCCAGTGCCAGCTCCTTCCTCTACCCAGAAGCAGAGGACATTCTCTGAATGGCCGTTATGCCGCCCTTCTAAAGTCCAAATCACAAGGAGCTAAAGAAGATGCAACCAGAGGAGGCAATCTGTGTCATACTGTGAGGAGATAGGTGCGATGACAAGAAGGCCACTGGGGAAGGAGGCTGAGGGAGCAAGGATGTCAGAGACGGTGACGGTGACTTGTAGTATTACTAAGCAGGAGAGTCAAAATGGCCTCACTGGAAAAGTCAAATTGGGACAAAGATGAGGTGAGGGGCCCAAGCAAGAACCACATTCGAGGGCAAAGGCTGTTCAAGGGAAGGAGAGAAAGGGCTGGGGCTGGAGCCTCAGCTACCACCTCCTCGTGAACTCAGATGGCTGACAGGATTCCAGTGGAGGGAGTAGGCTGTAGGCCCTAGAATGGGGGATAACAGAGCCCGAGTTGAAGGTAGACGAGAAGCAGGGTATCTGCGTTGTCTCCGTTGTCTCCCATGTGCTATCTCAGATGATAAAGTGTTACTGTGGGAAACCCGACCGAGGCGGTGCCTCCTTCAAGTGGAAATCAGCAGTGAAACACCCAATGGCTGCACGGACTTTCTGACACCATTTAGTGAGGAGCGCATCTCTACTGTGATGGGGTCAGCATGCTTCAAACCCTCCACATGCCAGAGACGGTCAAGCTAAGGATTTATCACAGATTTGAGGAGATTAGAAAACGTGGCAGCTAAACACAGTCTGTGCTCCTGGGCTGGATCATGGACCACAAAATGTGTGTGCCTGAGAAACTGGCAAACCCTTTAACAAACTAGAAACGACCGTGGTCACCTACTATGCAATTATTTATTAAAAGAAAAAAATCATCTCTCATGTCAAACTGTTCAACCCATTCCCATCAGACTTCCCGTTACTGCACGTGCTCAACCCCACCGCCTTAGAGATGTAGAGCCGTGATGCTTTAATCCAGAGGTGGTTCCCCTCAATGGTCCCTGTGGACAGGACCTGCTCCTCTCTCACGGATGAAATCCTGCATGAGGGCCTTCATCAGAGTAGAGCGCAGAGCCCAGTCTGACGACTGTGAGTAGGGGGGGGGGGGGAGCACGGAGGCTGCTTTTCCAAAGTGTGAGCAAGTCCACTATACAGAAGCAGCTTAGGTCTCCGTGGTGGGAACCCCTTCTGGTGACTGAGAACCTCGCTGTGAGTGGCTACATGCAGACTGTGAAGTCTAAGGTGTTGATCCTGGACATGATAATGTTTGCTCTGCCATTCCCACCAATATGGCGAAGGCCGGCCAGGCAGCGCTCACATCGATCGATGTCGGATAGGATGCTTCACTTCTCAACAGGATCTAGAGCCAGAGCTGATCACTCACCAATACCCTGTTCGAAGGAGGTTCTGCCCACGCTTGGTTATAAATTAACTAACACTTGATCAAGACAAGGAAGGTAATTACATCAACTACAAGAACTTCACCGCATGTGCGCGTGTGCATACGAGACTGTCATGTATGTGGAGGGCAGTGGTCAACATTCACTGTCTTCCTCAGTCACTTGGCACCTTACTTTCAGAGGCACAGTCACTCACTAAACTGGAAGTGCAAAGATTCATCTACACTCGTTGTCAGGAAACCCTTCCCATCTCTACCCAGCCTTCATCCACATACCTATGGTTACAGATATTTGTAGCTGGTCCCAGCTTTTATGTGAGCTCCAGGGATCTGAACTTGGGTCCTTGTGCTCGCATGGCAAGCACTTCCAACTGAGCCATTTTTGGAGCCAAGACCGTGCTCCAGCCAATGACAAGAAAACATGATGTTTTGAGATCCACACTACTGCAAGTTACTGCAAACACAATACGTTCCAAAGAAACACAAGCAGTCTGTGCTGTGAGTGAAGGGCCACCGGGAACCTGCGGTCTGGGTCTCAAAATTGAAATGAAAACCTCTTTGCTTTTAGCCTTCAGTTCAGAATGACAAAAAGAATCTCCTGAAGCAAGCCAGGAGCTTCAACAGACATGCTACAGGAGAGACTTCAGCCAATAATCTGTCTTTTCCGTTAAAGCTAAGCTCATTAATATCTTCTATTCAGCTCCAGACTGCCTTCAACTTTTCTATTCCTTTCTGATGGTAAGGACGCACAAATTAAGATTTCCAAAGAAAGTGAATTTTTGCAAATCCCAAAATAAAGAGGTAAATAATACTGGCGACAGCGCCCACCTCGGAGGCAGCGCCCACCTCGTGAGGTGCCTGGGAGCTTTCAGAATTACAGCCTTACAGAGCTCGTTTGCTGCAGTCACACAACCGTTTTTATAAACATTTCAATTTTGAAGATTTTTTGATCAGCATAAATTTGCAAGATAAAAACGATACCTTGATTATTGAAAGTAGTATTAGCTAACACATTTTGAAATATGACAAAGAGCAAGGATGACTTAAACAGTTAATTTTGGAAGAAAATTAGTCGGCACAGAACATTCCTTACAGAACTTCCATTTATGCACATTTAAACCATTAGAAATTCTGGACTTTCAGGTATTTTACTTAGAGTCCACTGCAATGAGAACTGCAGTTTACTTATCATACACAGATTTTAATCTAATATTCATTCCAAGGGGAAAACAAAGAATACGTAATACAGATGTTAACAATAGCCATACACTATCACCTCCAAGGTCTTAATCAAAAACAAGGCCTGGCAGTGGTGGCGCATGCCTAAACATCGACTATGTGTCCCTGAAAATTACAATTCTTATATACAAGGAAAAGACTGATTGCTTTTTATTATAAATCTGGGGAGGAGGAGAAGACACTGGGATTGGGATGGAGTTGGGACTCAAGCTGGAACCCCGTGCATACGAAGCAAATGCACTAGCATGAACTCCGGCCCAGAAGGAAGAACGTTTGAACAAATATATGCTGCCGAAGGCTGAGGCCCCGTCTTCAGCTCCTCCCCTCAGATCTGAATTTTCCTCCTCCCCTCCTTCGGTTTCCACCCGCATCACTTGGTGGTTAATCATTTCATGCTGCCTCTTTGCTTGGAACAGCACCGGTAGGAACTCTCTGTGTGTCCTTAATTTAACTGAGACAAGCTGACATCTTAAAGAGTAACTATATTTAAAGCTTAAATAACAGAGAATTGGACATCCATCAGCAGAAAGGTGAATCTCACCAACACTTTATGCCTTATATAAAATTAGCTCAGACTGGATAACAGACTCAGTGGAAGACATGAAACTATAAACTTTTAGGCAAGAGCACACTGTGGGAGAACTACGGAATTGCGGACGGGAAGACTCCTTAGACATACTGCAAAATCAGTCCGTGGGTTTTACATTCTAATTTGGAATTATCAAAATTAAAACCTTTGGCTTGGCAAAACAAAAGACCCTAAAAAGAAGATGAAAGATTACCTATGGCCTGAGAGAATGTATTTGCAAACTACATGCCCTATGAAAGACTAGACTGTAGAATATATGAAAAACTTGAAAACAATTGTAAAAGACCCAAATAATCCAATCAGAATGGGCAAAAGGCATAAAAACAGACACCAAAAAATACATATACAGTTGATAAAAAGGAATGTGCAAGCCATCAAGGAAACACATATTTTAAATATAATAAACCTCCTGGCATACCTATCCAAATGACACGTATGTCCAAATGGCTACAATGAAAATAGTGCCCCGAGTCAATGCCATAAGGACGCACGGACACTAGATCGTGAGCGCACGCATATACAGTGGCATAGTTCTCAAAACAGCTCAGTGCTTTCTTACAAACTACAAATGCTGTTACTTTACAATCTAACAATTACGCCATACCACATTTATCCCTGAGAAATAAAAGCTCACATAAAGGAAAAATTATAACTTCATATTCACAATGGCCTTATTTATAAAAGCCCTAGAGTAGAGACCTACTGATGTCTTTCAATAGCTAACTGACTAAGCAAGCTGCACTCCACCCATAACACAATGATCAGCAACCAAAAGAAACAATGTGTTGATCCATACTGCAATGTGGACAAACCCAAAAGAAACTATATTGAATGAAAAAAGCCAATACTACAGTTCTATGATGCATAATTTCATTTCCATAACATCTTTGAAATATTATGAGAAATGTACAGATGACAAACAAATTAGTTTGGGGAGGAGAGGGCTGAGGTTGTTAACAGGACATCAGGAGGACCCCTGTAGTGGTAGAACACACACCTCCAAGATGAGTTTGCATAAACCCAGTCCCACCCCCCGACCCCCGACCTTGTGTGCAGGTCTTAAGAATAACAGTTATATCTACATTATCAGAGAGTACATACTATGTGTGTTCTTTTGTGACTGGGTTATCTCACCCAGGATATTTTCTGGTTCCATCCATTTGCCTGTGAATTAAAAATCTCGGAATACCCACAATTCAGTTCACAGACCATATGAAGCTCAAGAAGAAGGAAGACCAAAGTGTGGATGCTTCAGTCCTACTTAGAATGGGGAACAAAATACTCACAGGAGGTAGAGGGTGGGTGGAACTTGAGAGGAAGAGCGGAGGGTGAGTGGAAAGGGGAGCAGGATCAGGTGTAGGAGGAGATGGGGGGGGGGCGGACGGAGAAGTGTAGAGGGTCAGGAAATTGAACAGAGGTGTGTAGCAAATGGGAGACGTGGAACCGGGAGTAGCCATCAAAAAGTTCCAGAAGCCAGTAAAGCAAGAGGCTCCCATTGGGTAATGGGGATGACATTAGTTGAAATACCCAGCAAAGGGGATAGAGAACCTGCAGAGACCATATCAAGAGGTTAGATGTGGCCCTCGATTGAGGGATGGGGCCACCCAACCATCTCCAAAAATTTAACCCAAAATTGCTCCTGTCTAAAGGAAATACAGGGACAAAGAGTGGAGCAGAGAATGAAGGAGAGGCTCTCCAGAGACTGTCTCACCTGGGGATCCATCCCATATATTATTCTCTCAGTGCTGTAGCGCAGCTGGTCACGTGACCCAAGGTGTAAAACCAAGGCAGCTTACTAGTAGGCTCCCTCACATCAGTGCAAGTGAAGCACATTCAACTGAGACCCCCACCTGCTCTAGACACTGATCTAGTGTGGTTGACTGCCTAGCAACCATTCCTAGGCTCCCTATCCCTCGCTGCAAATCTGGATGTGATAAATCTATCTGCTTCCTTTACACTGTTGCATGTGCTGTTCTACTGCGCCGAACTCGCCCGATTTGAAGACAGAGTGTGGAGAACCTGACTCCTAATAACCACATGTGGAAGGGCAGTAAAGAATTGAGTTCCTATGTGCACAATCTGCATAAGACGGAGGCCTTCTCAGTATCCTTTCCTGGTTGAGATACTCTCTTATCACTGATTTTCCAAGGGTTACCACGGAGAGAACTTCACGAAGCACAAGGCCTCGCTGTGTTATTTCTTAGGCTGCATGTGAATCTATAATTATCTCAACAGTTAAATGATAACGGGTGAAAAGAACTAAAATTTTTAAAAGTTAAAGCAATTGAATAAGGTAATTATTTTTTTATCTTAATGACTTCAACAAAAGCAGAAGGGAAAAAAAGAAAACCTTACCATGCTATTTAAAGACAGGCTTAGGCATCTGGAGTAATCACTATAAACTAAGTGTGACATATTAAAGATAGCCTCAAATTGCTTGACACTGACTCCATCAAGAAGTGCGACTTTCATCCCTCCCACTCAGAATCTCAGTGGGCTCTGTGACTCCTCTGACATGCAGGGAACAAGGAAGAGATGACACTGGAAATCTCTGGGCCCTGACTAGCAGCTTTCATTTCTTGTTTCTTGAAATTACCCACGAACGACCCAGAAGTCACCCGCTCTAAGAAGGGAAGCTCAAACCACCCAGAGGACGGCAGCAGATGTGGCTTTGTAGCTGAGCTCAGCACATCTTGACTGGCCAGCTGAGCTCTTCTGATTCCTGTCACAAAGCATCATGAGCAAAATAAAGGGTTTACTTTGTCCCCCTGCTTTGGAACAGTTTGTTGCACAGGTGAAAAAGATGTTTTGCCTCCATGTAGCCCCTCAGATGGGCTGGCACCCACATAACTTGGGGCAATAGACCGAGAAACTCACACCCTGGACCCTAGAAATGCATGTAATTAGAGTTTTTCCAATCTTTCTTAGTTCACAATAAAAAATGTACTGTGTGTAACAAACACCTAACATACGTACATCTGAAATATATTTATTACCCTGATAGACTGATGGCTTCCTTGGCGGTTACACATTCAAGCCTGCTCTATCAAGGAGAAAATGTCACCACATTTTCTAAACGGTTGACCCTTAACAAAAACTGATATAGGAGTTGCTTCCCATTGTCTCACAAGGGAACGTGTCCTCGTTTTAGCAGAGAGATGATCCTGGCCTTGCCTTTCTTCTGTCCACACAACTCCTTCTTGATACAACAAACAGATTCGCAGGGGAAAGCAGAGGAACGTGATGGAAGAAACTGATTTCAGGAGATGAAATGCTCCAGAGCTGCCTTCTAAATAAAAAGGAAATTACAACTTCCTGCTTGGAGACAGGGATCGTTCCATCCACACTCATGATGCCCTGCGTGTATCCTCTAGAAACAGGCTGGCTAGCGCAGTGATGTGGCTGAACTATTGCTCACTACTGGTCACAAGCACCACTTCCAGGTGAGCCTCCGACATCTGCCACGTTCTAGCCTCTCTGCCATTCACACGGCATCGGATGTAGCTAGCGGAAGTTTCGGGCAGTACAGGCTAAGACAACAAAGAGCCAGGTGTCCCTTATGCATCTGACTCCTCTCTGCCCATGTTGCCATGGCAAAGGTAAACCCTCCAAGTCCAGATGTCATGAAGGATGGATGCGGCCAATCAGGCCTTTTTCTCCCCACTGAGACCTCTGTGCTCCTTTGTGACTTCCATTGTTCCTCCATCTTGGCCTCCCTGGGCCCTGGCCAGCTTTTTGGCTGCTATCACAATCTCCCCGGATCTCCTCACTTTCCTACCCCTCCTTGGGCTTGACCTGCCCTCCCCATCTCTGGAACACAGCACTATAGACTTGTTTATGAATTGTCAGAGGCTAATTTAATACTACAATAACAGAGTTCGGGTTTGGCCTACAGAGAGCCTATGGCCTACAAAGCCTAAAATATTTACCTTCTGCTCTTCAAAGGAAGTTTGTAAACCCCTAACCTTGCACAATACTTTGCATATAATATCTGCACAATAAAAAATTGGGAAGGATAAAAAGTATAGGAAATCCTTTGAAAACATCCATCAGTCATAATTGTAACCATTCCACAGTTAAGTGCTTTTATGCTCCACTTCAGTACTGCCCTTGTGAGAAGTACGGGGACAGGAAACAACAAATGCCTGGGCCCAAATCAGAAAGAAGCACATAATAGGCATCCATTAAGTAGCTGTTAAATAGGTAAACCACATTTATCTAAAGCCAAACATTCACTGTTAGAGAGCTATAAGGTGAGCCAGTTTCAAAGAAACTAATTTTGAGAAAAGAGTCAAACACAAATTCAAAAACATTTCTAAATACCTGGGACCTGAATGACTACAACCATACGGCACGCATTCAAGGAGGGGCTCAGCTGAAGTCTATACTGCGTCCTCTGGGCATCTAAGCAATGTCTCTCATCCCTCCCCCATCCCCACCCCCACCCCCAGCATTCCACGCCAGGCTGGGGCAGAGCCTAACGCATGTGAGCTCGAGGGTGCTGACCTTGGTTCTGTCTCCCAGGTCTCACGTGTTTAAATCTTAGCCCTCAGTGTGATGGTGTTGGGAGGTGGAGCTCCTGAGAACTAACAAGGCGTGCACGGGGACCCGAGGATGCTGCTTCATGATGGGAATCAGGCAAGACCTCAGCAGAAGAGGAAGACGCCTAAGACGCCCTTCTCCCCAAGCACCTGGATCAGGGGAAAGGGGCTCTGTTACTATGTCCAGCTGAAGGTCTCTCACCTTTTATTTGTCCATCAAAGTTCATCCTAAGGTTTCTTTGGTGTCTCAAGCATGCCGTAGTTTCTTTTTCTCCCTAAAGCCCTTAGCTGTTAACTTTTTCCCATATCTCAGACCTTAAAATGATCTGTGCATGCTGATAGGTTACATACATGTAGTTAGTTGATTTCCCAGTGGGCCATGAAGGTCATAGCAGAAGCAGCCTGCCTTCCTTACAGAAGCAGTCGTCTATTTTTGTTTTCCTTACACTTGCTTTCCCACTCTCCCAGGAGGGTTTTTGGTAGGCAGAATTTCTAGCACGAATAAGGGAAAAGTACTTCTGTTTGCTCTCCCATCAAACTTGAACAGCACATACATAGGAGGGGATAACTATTAAAGAACGGAGGTCATTATACCAGCAAAAGAGATATGGAATATGAGGAAGAAATTTTTAAATAATCAAATCATAATTTTGAATAGACTTTTATTCTTTCTTTGTTGCATTGTTTTGTAAGAAAGATAACGTGCAGAGAACAAAAAGGCCCCTCTAAAATTTAACAAACCAAAGTTTATCTATAATACATGCTTTTAAAACCTGACAGGCTTATATCATACAATGATCATCTCAAAAAAAAAAAAAAGTAGAAAAAGAAACTCACTATCTCAAAATAATTTTTATTAATACATACTGTTTTCATGTAAATATTCACTTAATTGGTAGGAATGTGGAGGCTGAGTATATCTTATCAGTTAAAATGTAGTATTTAAATCATTGACTCTTGAAAGTGGGTGGGCATGCTAGCCTCCTGGAATGGTGGTACACATCTATACTCTAAGCACTCAAAGTGCTAAGACTAAGCCGGGCGTGGTGGCGCACGCCTTTAATCCCAGCACTCGGGAGGCAGAGGCAGGCGGATTTCTGAGTTCGAGGCCAGCCTGGTCTACAAAGTGAGTTCCAGGACAGCCAGAGCTATACAGAGAAACCCTGTCTCGAAAAACCAAAAAAAAAAAAAGTGCTAAGACTGAAGGACTACCACAAATTTGAGGTCAACCTGGACTACATAATGAGACCCTCTCTGACAACAAACAAGAAAAAAAAATGATAAGATACTTTAACAAATACCCATTGACGTAGTATAAAATATTCTGTACCACAAAGCTTAGAAAGTCAATGATCCAACTGGCATAGCAAACCAGGAAGAGTAACAGACTATCAGGTGAATGTAGAAGAATTTTAATCCAGCAACATAATCTGCTCTGGCATGGGATCACATCCTAGGATCTGATCCAGCAGAATGCAGACATGCCCTAGATGACAGCAGGATCTGGCTGGAGTATAACACACCCTTAGTACACACCTTTAATCCCTAACAACCAATGTAGGTAAGGTTAATTCATAAGAGGAAGAACCCATGTTTGAAAGTGACATCTAATTGAGGGACAGACAAAGTGATGAATCAGAGAAAGATTTAAAAGGGTGAGTCTGAGACAGGACATGTCCAGTTCTCACGAGAACAGAACAGGAAAGAGAAGTTATTCGGGGAGAGAGAGAAGGTGGTGTGGTGTGAGGTGTGTGGTGTGAGGTGTGTGCATGGCAGTTTTACTGAGAAAGTTTTACGCAACCAGGTTACAGAGAGAACAAGTTAGACACAGGTGAAGACAGAATGGTCCAGAGAATGAAAAGGAGCCAGAAGATTAGAACAGTTTTCAATTTTGTTCCATTGGTCTACTTGTCTGTCATTATACCAATACCATGCAGTTTTTATCACAATTGCTCTGTAGTAGAGCTTTAGGTCCGGCATGGTGATTCCACCAGAGGTTCTTTTATCCTTGAGAAGAGATTTTGCTATCCTAGGTTTTTTGTTATTCCAGATGAATCTGCTGATTACCCTTTCTAATTCGTTGAAGAATTGAGTTGGAATTTTGATGGGGATTGCATTGAATCTGTAGATTGCTTTTGGCAAGATAGCCATTTTTACAATGTTGATCCTGCCAATCCATGAGCATGGGAGATCTTTCCATCTTCTGAGATCTTCTTTAATTTCTTTCTTCAGAGACTTGAAGTTCTTATCATACAGATCTTTCACTTCCTTAGTTAGAGTCACGCCAAGATATTTTATATTATTTGTGACTATTGAGAAGGGTGTTGTTTCCCTAATTTCTTTCTCAGCCTGTTTATCCTTTGTGTACAGAAAGGCCATTGACTTGTTTGAGTTAATTTTATATCCAGCTACTTCATTGAAGCTGTTTATCAGGCTTAGGAGTTCTCTGGTGGAATTTTTAGGGTCACTTATATATATACTATCATATCATCTGCAAAAAGTGATATTTTGACTTCTTCCTTTCCAATTTGTATCCCCTTAATCTCCTTTTGTTGTCTAATTGCTCTGGCTAGGACTTCAAGTACAATGTTGAACAGGGAGGGCGAGAGTGGACAGCCTTGTCTAGTCCCTGATTTTAGTGGGATTGCTTCCAGCTTCTCACCATTTACTTTGATGTTGGCTACTGGTTTGCTGTAGATTGCTTTTATCATGTTTAGGTATGGGCCTTGAATTCCTGATCTTTCCAAGACTTTTATCATGAATGGGTGTTGGATTTTGTCAAATGCTTTCTCAGCATCTAACAAGATGATCATGTGGTTTTTGTCTTTGAGTTTGTTTATATACTGGATTACGTTGATGGATTTCCGTATATTGAACCATCCCTGCATCCCTGGGATAAAACCTACTTGGTCAGGATGGATGATTGTTTTGATGTGTTCTTGGATTCGGTTAGCAAGAACTTTATTGAAGATTTTTGCATCGATATTCATAAGGGAAATTGGTCTGAAGTTCTCTATCTTTGTTGGGTCTTTTTGTGGTTTAGGTATCAGAGTAACTATGGCTTCATAGAATGAGTTGGATAGAGTACCTTCCGTTTCTATTTTGTGGAATAGTTTGTGAAGAACTGGATTAGGTCTTCTTTGAAGGTCTGATAGAACTCTGCACTAAACCCATCTGGTCCTGGGCTTTTTTTGGTTGGGAGACTATTAATGACTGCTTCTATTTCTTTAGGAGATATAGGACTGTTTAGATCATTAACCTGATCTTGATTTAGCTTTGGTACCTGATATCTGTCTAGAAACTTGTCCATTTCATCCAGGTTTTCCAGTTTTGTTGAGTATAGCCTTTTGTAGAAGGATCTGTTGGTGTTTTGTATTTCTTCAGGATCTGTTGTTATGTTTCCCTTTTCATTTCTGATTTTGTTAATTAGGATGCTTTCCAAAATCGAGAATTGATAAATGGGACCTCATAAAATTGCAAAGCTTCTGCAAAGCAAAAGACACCGTCAATAAGACAAAAAGGCCACCAACAAATTGGGAAAGGATCTTTACCTATCCCAAATCGGATAGGGGACTAATATCCAATATATATAAAGAACTCAAGAAGGTGGACTACAGAAAATCAAATAACCCCATTAAAAAATGGGGCTCAGAGCTGAACAAAGAATTCTCACCTGAGGAATACCGAATGGCAGAGAAGCACCTGAAAAAATGTTCAACATCCTTAATCATCAGGGAAATGCAAATCAAAACAACCCTGAGATTCCACTTCACTCCAGTCAGAATGGCTAAGATCAAAAATTCAGGTGACAGCAGATGCTGGCGAGGATGTGGAGAAAGAGGAACACTCCTCCATTGTTGGTGGGATTGCAAGCTTGTACAACCACTCTGAAAATCAGTCTGGCGGTTCCTCAGAAAATTGGACATAGTACTACCGGAGGATCCAGCAATACCTCTCCTGGGCATATACCCAGAAGATGTCCCAACCGGTAAGAAAGACACATGCTCCACTATGTTCATAGCAGCCTTATTTATAATAGCCAGAAGCTGGAAAGAACCCAGATGCCCCTCAACAGAGGAATGGATACAGAAAATGTGGTACATTTACACAATGGAGTACTACTCAGCTATTAAAAAAATGAATTTATGATTCCTAGGCAAATGGATGGACCTGGAGGGCATCATCCTGAGTGAGGTAACCCAATCACAAAGGAACTCGCACAATATGTACTCACTGATAAGTGGATATTAACCCAGAAACTTAGGATACCCAAGATATAAGATACAATTTGCTAAACGCATGAAATTCAAGAAGAACGAAGACCAAAGTGTGGACACTTTGCCCCTTCTTAGAAATGGGAACAAAACACCCATAGAAGGAGTTACAGAGACAAAATTTGGAGCTGTGACGAAAGGATGGACCATCTAGTGATTGCCATATGCAGGGATCCATCCCATAATCAGCCTCTAAACGCTGACACCATTGCATACACTAGCAAGATTTTGCTGAAAGGACCCAGATATAGCTGTCTCTTGTGAGACTAGGCCGGGGCCTAGCAAACACAGAAGTGGATGATCACAGACAGCTATTGGATGGATCACACGGCCCCCAATGGAGGAGCTAGAGAAATTACCCAAGGAGCTAAAGGGAACTGCAACCCTATAGATGGAACAACAATATGAACTAACCAGTACCCCGGAGCTCTTGTCTCTAGCTGCATATGTATCAAAAGATGGCCTAGTCGGCCATCACTGCAAAGAGAGGCCCATTGGACTTGCAAACTTTATATGCCCCAGTACAGGGGAACCCCAGGGCCAAAAAGGGGGAGTGGGTGGGTAGGGGATTGGAGGGTGGGTATGGGGGACTTTTGGGATAACATTGAAAATGTAAATGAGGAAAATACCTAATAAAAAATAAATTAAAAAAAATATTAGAACAGTTTGCCAAAGTTAGGAGGAGGGCAGGCAGAGCAACTCACTCAGAAGCCAAGAAAAGTCAGACTGAATCAGTCAGCTTGGAAGATTAGATTGTATAGAGGCAAGATAGAAGCTTACAGGCCTAGGCCTCAGGATACTTAGAACAGAGGAGACACTGGGCTCAACTCAAGCTGCATTTACACAGCTTGGGTACGGCTCTCATCTCATCAGTTCATCTGAGGAAATGAAAGGGACATTTACATGACTGCATCAGATTTACTTCTAAATTGGACTACAGAGGGGTTAGAATAAAGAATTGACAATTTATATGCATATATATACATATAGTGTATGAATGTATGTGTGTGTATGTATATGTGTGCATGTGTGTGTATGTATGTATGTGTGTATATGTGTGCATGTGTGTGTGTATGTATGTCTGTGTATGTGTGCATGTGTGTGTATGTATGTGTGTGTATGTGTACATGTGTGTGTGTATGTGGATATGTGTGCATGTGTATGTATGTATGTGTGTATATGTGTGCATGTGTGTGTGTGTATGTGGGTATGTGTGCATGTGTGTGTGTGTATGTGTGTGTATGTGTACATGTATGTATGTATGTGGGTATGTGTGCATGTGTGTGTGTATGTATGTGTGTGTATGTGTACATGTGTGTGTGTATGTGGATATGTGTGCATGTGTATGTATGTATGTGTGTATATGTGTGTGTGTATGTGGATATGTGTGCATGTGCGTGTATGTATGTGTGTGTATGTGTACATGTGTGTATGTATGTGGGTATGTGTGCATGTGTGTGTATGTCTGTATATGTGTGCATGTGTGTGTGTATGTATGTGTGTGTATGTGTACATGTGTGTATGTATGTGGGTATGTGTGCATGTGTGTGTGTATGTATGTATATGTGTGCATGTGTGTGTGTGTGCATATGTCTGTGTGCACATGAGTGAGGGGCAGAGGACAACTTGTGAGAGCCAGTTCTGTCCTTCCACCACATAAGCTCTGGGAACTGAAGCTGGGTCATCAATCTTGCACAGAAGCTGTCTTTCCTATGGATCCATCTCCCCAGCCCAGGAATGGCAATCTTTAAAGGAAATAGAAAGGGTGCATAGAACGAGAGCTCAGTAGGCTTGTAGTGTGGAACCTAACAGGAGATGGAGAGCTAGCAGGCCATGGGTGTGACAGAGCTGGAGGTTGGACAGCGGGCATAAGGCAGTGTTTATGAGAGAAGAGAGTTCAAACCATGATTCTGCCTGAGAGGAAATGTCAAAGATCAAGCTCGATATCGATTTGATAATTTTTGCCTAAGGAAAGGCTTAGGCACACCTTATATTTTCTGTTGTGTAACTTAATTCAGAAATCTAAACTGAACCACAGAACAATTAAAATGCTCCCCAAATAGATTCAGTGTTACAACCTAGCGTAGTCTTCAATGGAGACTCTGGCAGTTGGAGAAAATATCAAGAAAATGAAGTAAGATTTACAAGCCAGAGGATAGAAGGTTTAGACTCTTACGTTCTTTTCTTACTCCTACACCACATTACAGTTCTACCACAATTGTGCAACATTTTAAGTAGATTCTTTCAGACTTGTGTGCACTGTTCATTTTGTGTCCCTTTATCGTCTCCAATACAGGTGCCATACAAGTTCCTTCTCACCCAATGAAAGGGTCTAATAAGAGGGCATAGATGCTTTCTGAAAAGAGCAACCAGACAAAATGCTGCCCCAAAAAACTGGATCACAGAAAGAAAGACAATAGTAGTATATAATAAGTCTATGTAACATGAGAGTTGTAGTAAGCCCAGTTTAAAAGCCACTTGACAAATAATGGTCACCACATATGTAGAAATGTATTAAGAAAATTGAAATTTAGAACTAAGTACAAATCTTACAGGGAAAAGCAGTTAAATATGCACAATTAGAGCTGTGGAGATGGCTGACCAGTAAAACTCCTAGCTCTGGAGTTCAAATCCCCAGTGCCCATGGAAGTTCTGGCAGAGTGGGAAAGCCCGCCTCTATGCCCAGTGCTCAGGAGGCAGAGACCAAGGGCCCCAGAGCAATGTGCTCAGCCATACCAGATAACTCGGCAAGCTCCAGTTCCAGCGAGAGATCAGGTATCAGGACATAAGTGAGAAGTGCTGGAAGAAAACAGCTCGTGTCAACGTCTGGTCTCCATATGCACGTGCACATAGCATACCTGCACATGCATATGAACACACATGCACTAGCAAGCAAACCACACGCACACACATACACACACACACACAAACCAAGAATGACAGATGGCCACATAGTTAAACATAAATAAAACACTGGCCAAAAGTTAGCTAGATTTAAACTGGAAAAGAGAATCTTTACCACAAAAAGAAAGAATGTTGTCATGTAAGTATGTATGAAGATAAAATTTGTAAAATGTATACTTAAAAATCCACTAAGTAAAGAACAGTTGTTGAAATATATCATGAAAAAAAATAGAAAATTAGAACAAAGTGTAGGTCTTCAGAAAAAAGATTATACAATTTTTAAAATAAAATTAAGAAAAATGCTAATATCTACTCTAGATCTTTGATTTTTTTTAAAGAATCTGAGAAAGTGGTGATTTGTACTTTTATTTTAAAATGGTCATGTGATAAAGCAAACTTATAGCTTCATATGCACAGAACTTAGCATACACTAATTGGTTAAATTTTATTATCTAAATAATATGCAAATCCATTCTGCTTGTAGCTTTTCTTCCTCAATACCGAGACCTGGATTCATGGCTGACTGGGTGCTAAGTGAGTGTTCTGCCATTAATAGCTTTGATACGATACAATCTTGTAAAAAGTAAGCATTTACTACAGTAATCCAGGAAGAAGGAATCTCATTTATTGAACTGTTAAAGCAAAACCTTGGAATACTGCTAAGCATGAAATTGCAGAAGAACAGAAAGATGCTTGTCAAAGCTGTGATAGCTCTGCCCTCGATGTATTTTAAATAAGATCTAAGGTCAATCAATGGAACTGTTTAAAGACGAGATGAACTTGAAGGGCACCACAACACTTGACTTCAAACTTAAAATGCAGCCTGAGATAGAAGAACTTCAGTCGATCCTGCACTCACTGAAAAAAGAAAGAAGCACGCCTTTTATCCTAGCGCTCAGGAGGCAGAGGCAGGCGGATCTCTGTAAGTCTGAGGACAGCATGGTCTACAGAGTAAGTTCCAGGGATACATAGAGAAGCCCCGTCTCAAAAAACAAAAAAAAAACAAAAACAAAAACAAAACAAAATGAAATGAAAGAAAGAAGAAAGAGAAGTTAGTAGAAACAAACTGAAAAGCCATGGAGGTGGGACATGGAGGTGAGTCTCCTGGATCTCTGCCCCGTGGCTTCTGCGTTAGGGAGCAGTGTTGCGGGCCACTGTCCCCGTTTCTATATTTAAATATTTTCATCAAGTGATCCTTATCTGTATTTACTTTTTTCAAGCTATTTAAAATGGAAAGTGAAATTCCACAAGTCTAGCATAGATAATAAAGATGTCCATGAATCAATCTCAAGTGTTATTCCCGTACATAATACAAAGCTTTTTATATTCAATTCAGCCCAAGGTGTAGAGCCAATGACATGAATGAAAAGCAGAAAGACCAATCCTGGGGAAGAGCATTAACTACCCCGAGGTGTCACAGGACAGACTACCCAGGGCTACAGCCACCCTGCCTCACCCCGAGGTGTCACAGGACAGACTAGCCAGGGCTACAGCCACCCTGCCTCACCCCGAGGTGTCACAGGACAGACTACCCAGGGCTACAGCCACCCTGCCTCACCCCGAGGTGTCACAGGACAGACTAGCCAGGGCTACAGCCACCCTGCCTCACCCAGAGGTGTCACAGGACAGACTACCCAGGGCTACAGCCACCCTGCCTCACCCAGAGGTGTCACAGGACAAACTACCCAGGGCTATGGCCACCCCACCTACCCTCCCACAACAGAGACATCAGGACCACATCTCAGGGCCTTGTGTGCGCTTAAAGACATGGGTAACATTGGAAAAATTTCATCATGTTCTGTCCTGTCAGAGGACAAGGACCAAAGAACAGAAGTCCTCATTTTATTGCCAGGACAAGGGATGATGTGTGCTCACTACAACCCCACAGTAAGTGTTCCACCATTACAACACAATTATACAGGCACGCTTGCAGTTTCTCAGTTCTGGTTTTCCGTGTGCCCTTCACACCACAGAGCAGTTATGAGGGGGACTACACCAGAACTTGAGCTTGGCCACATTAAAGCTTCAATTAATTTTAAATGATCAAGCAACTGCACTGTCGGGAGACAAGAAACCATAGGTCTTTCAGATGATCCTACAAAGTAGCAGGCAGAAGGAGGCCACTCCCAGGGGTCAGTGTATGCACCAGGAAAAACAGTTAAGAAAAGAATTTCACATAAACGGCTGCCGACGGCTCCGAAGACAGTCCTTGTTAGCATAATTACTCAAATAGTATTTACAAATGTGTGATATTGGCCTATTCCAGAGGATAAAAGACTGATAGACATATTATATTTTCTTAGAGACATCAGAGAATTCAACTTGAGAGAGAGAGAGAGAGAGAGAGAGAGAGAGAGAGAGAGAGAGAGAGATTGAACATTGGTCATTAAACTTAGCACCACAACTGATCTTAAGGCGAGAGGTCTCTTAAAATGAAGGAGATTTTGCAGATGCGTGTGGTTAACCTGTATTTTTGCTACCACAAGCAGCACTGCCTTCAATACGCCAGCACAAACAAAAGGCGTGTGATTATGTATTTGAAGTAAATTCCCTACACATTCCCCACCACCACGTTGAATTCAAGACTCGAAAACATTCGGGATAATTTGGTTATTTCCAACTATCAAAAGAGACCAATCTCATATGGGAATATTGGCCAATAATTAAGGAGATATCAGTTGCCTTAGCAACAGATTCCTTCCCAAATAAGCACTGTTTTCATTCAGCTGCCTTTAGCCAAAAGGGGAATTAAATCACTGAAATCAACAATTCCTTTGTTTAGCAAACACAGCAGCTTTCCAGGTCTCAAGAAAACAGAGCCCTCACAGTTGGTCCAGCACTGCCCAAGGTAGCAGTTTGGTTGAATACGCCAACCTCTTGAATTACAGGATTTCATCATCAAAATCACTGCTAACAGAATGGCTAGCCTTTGCCAAAGAAATCTAACAAAAGACAGAACATCTCCTGAGTGCTGCTAATGGCTCTCTTTAGCTATATAGATCTTAGCCGTACAGGGAACACATATGGATACATGTGTAGATGTTATTGTTCTGGATGCCTGACTTAGTGAAGGACTAACTAACTAACTAATCTATCCAGTTAACCAATGGTTAGCTGCTTTTTCTCATGTTTTACTATACAAAATTAACCTTACATGACACAATGTTTAAAATACCTCCCATGGGTGATCACTAAAACTGAGACATAAATAACTGTTTCTGGGTGTGGTGGTGCACGCCTTTAATCCCAGCACTCAGGAGGCAGAGGAAGGTGGATTTCTGAGTTCGAGGCCAGCCTGGTCTACAAAGTGAGTTCCAGGACAGCCAGGGCTACACAGAGAAACCCTGTCTCGAAAAACCAAAATAAATAAATAAATAAATAAATAAAATTAAGTAACTGTTTCTAACCATGAGCACCAGCTGGTCCTCTCTGCACACTGAGGTCCTGTCGCTCTGTTGGAGCAGTCTATAAGGACGGAACTCTGCTCCTTCCCCATAAGTAATAGCAGCTCATAATAGAAGCTCCCTGTGCTATCTCAATGGACACATACCTGAATTGTGATAGGCTTCTGAGAAACTTTTTTTTTCTTTAAAAAGTCAAGCATAAAATTCTTGTCACAAGACACTCACTACTTAACCATATTCTATGACCACCAACATCTTTACTTCCGCACAGTAAAGACTGACCCAGCCTTTCAAGTTTACTCTACCAGACATTCCACTCTGTCACCCTACACCTTTCCCACCCAGCATCGCACTTAGCAGCTAACCTGGGCTCTCGAGTTCCTTCCAGCACGAAGTCCATCCATCCGTTCCCTGTAGACATGCATCTGACGGTTGGTCTACACCCTCAGATCCAAACCCAATGCCCACAGCCTACTTCCCCATCCTCTGGGCAGTTTATCGTCTTTCACATCTTCCCTCCCTGCTTTCTCAATTTGTTTTCGTACACAGAAATAATACATGGTCCTCAAAATAAATACAACACTTCCAAGTAAAATGGAGCTGTACAAAATAAATAAAATAAGGGCATGCCATATAGTCAGAGACCCATTCCTCAAAAGCACTACTGATAAACTGATATGCAATTTCCATGGTTTATCTTCTTTGTATCTATAATGACTTTTTTTTTCCATGAGTGGGACTTTAAAAAAAATTCATCTGTTTGTCCCTCTATGCATCTTTGTCATGTTTATAAGAAGAAAAAAATTATTTTTAAAAGTAAAAATGGCAGAGATATGATGGTGTAGACTTGTAACCTCAGTGCACAAGGGAGCAGAGGCAGAAGCGACAGACCATCCTCTACCACAAGGTTAGTTTAAGGCCAACCTCGAATAAATAAATGTATGAATGAAGAGTAAAACTTACAGAGCAAGCTCATCCCACCAGCCCAAGTTTTCCTTTTGTTGCTGTGATAAAACATTTATCAAGACCAACTTGAGGGGCAGAAAGGGCTTATTTGGCTTACAGGGTGCAGTCCATCATCAAAGGAAGTCCAGGCAACTTAAGAATACCATGGAGGAATGCTGCTTACTAGCTTGCTCTCTATGGCTTGCTCAGCTTCCTTTCTTACACAGCCCAGAACCACTTGCCTGGGGATAGCGCTGCCCACAGTGGGCTGGACCCTCCCACATTGATCATTCTCCAAGAAAATAACATCACAACCATGTTCACAAGCCAATCTAAAGGAGACCATTCCTCAAGTGAGGTTCCCTCTTCCCAGTGACGCTAGCTTGTGTCAAGTTGACAAAAACCAGCTGCATGCATACATTGAGCAATCCACATCCACTTCCACTGCTTAGTCTAAGCACTGTGTTCTGCTATTGCTAACTCTTACATCAGTTCCCTTTTGCTTATGAGAAATAACCACATTCTAGTGTTATGTTAATCTTTCCGATATGGAAAGCCAAAGTGTTTTTGTTTGTTTGTTTGTTTTGAGATAGGGTTTCTCTGTGTAGCCCTGGCTGTCCTGGAACTCACCCTGTAGACCAGGCTGGCCTCGAACTCAGAAATCCGCCTGCCTCTGCCTCCCAAGTGCTGGGATTAAAGGTGTTTGCCACCACGACCAGCCCACCAAAGTGTTTTCAATGAAGCATTCCCAGTATCAGTTGGAGTGAGGAAATCAGCTAACAAAATTTAAAGCTGCCATAGTAAGACATGTACAAAATCAATATTTCAATTTCTCTTAGGTTCCTTAAAACTATATTTGGCTTTAATTTATATTTTGTCTCATTTTTTTTCAGCAAGGCAACTGATGATAACAAATATGAATACACTAAGTGAGGAGATTTCCCCCTTTCCTATACCCAAAAGAGGCTAAAGTCTCCGTCTGCAGATAATTTCAGCCAAAGGCTAACACTTCTAAGTCCACTAATAATGTGTGCTAACAAATAACAGTGCCAGGCCTGTCCTGGATGGAAGCAGGCAGCAGAGCCAAGCATTTTACGCTAGCACAGGTTACTATCATTTATGCAAATGTCATTTCCCAAGCCCCAAACTGCAATTCCATTCAAATGTATTTATGAAGAATTCAAAGTCATTTCCCTTAGGTATGAAGAAGACCACCAGTTCTTAGCGCTTCCCAGAAGGCTTGCTTATCTCATGCACAGAACTGAGAAGGGTGACTATTCATCTCAGCAATAGCTAATCTTTACTGAGAGCCTGCAGGGCCTGTGGCAGAAGTCGGGAAGAAGGGTGGTGCCAGCAGCTGCTCCGGTCCAAACTGGAAGACTGCTGTTCCTCTATAAAATATACATGAAACCCAGCCAACGTTTTGTTCAGAGCCACACTTGCTCGCACATAAACCAAGTTGGGGAGCTGTGCTTCTCTGAGCCAGTGGGGAGCGTTTACCTCTCACCTTACCCACTAGACTACAGCTGTTCTTCTCTGCAAGTATCGACAATGCCGCACGACGGTATCTGAAAACTATGGCTGCTGAACGTGCTGTATTGTTACAGGACAGTAAGGGATCAATTCGCTTTAAAAGCCTCGATTTAGTCTACAGGAAAAGTGTAATAATGCTGGTTAAATTAATAGTTAAATCTTTAGCTCAGTCGATAGAGGGGACAGCATAAAATTGTACTGAGGACTCTAGCAACAGAAATCTGGAAAACCTCAAATGTTTTGGCATTAAAAACAATTAGAGCGCAGTGATGGTCCCAAGTGGTCACAGTCGTCCTCTGAACGCAGGCGCAGAAAAGTTGGCTGAATTTAAAGCGCGGAGGAATTTTCAGTTGTTGACTTTGAGGGACAAGACATTAGACTTCTCAAGAAAAGAGATCTGCCTAAGACAGGCAAGTGTAAGAAACTACCTTCCTCAGTGATGAAAGGAAACCGGACCCACTCAATGGCAGCCAGTGACAGAGAGTAAAATGTCCATAGGTGCTATCCAGTGGTGGCTTTCTTGTGACATCACAATCAATGGGGGGGGGGGGCAATAACAAACACACACACTCCTGCTTGAAGAACACTGCCACAGCTGAAAGAAAGGAAACTGGCCAGACATTTCAGCCTAGCTCCAAGACTCTCTTGTTTGTGTAACTGGTCAATAATTAAGAGCGAGTTGGAACTGTTCCTGACTGGATTCTTTGTACACTGGCTAAGGGTAATACTAAAATTAACACAAAGCTTTTACAAATGTAAAGCAGACTCAAGTTATTTAAATGAAGTGACAATATATTAATATAGTTTGCAACTTTTTACACATTCTAAGACAGTGTTTCTTTTAAAACGTTGTATACACATACTTTTATAATCAGTCTTTCAAATTAATAAATATCAGTTTGTACGTGTGCATGTGTGTGTGCGTGTGCGTGTGTGTGACGTTGTGGCATGTGTATTAAAGTCATAGAAAAACCCAAAGGGCTTGGACCTCTCCTTCTTCCATTTGTGTTTCTGGGACGGAATGCTGGTCTGCCAGGCATAGAGACGGTGGCTTTACCCAGTGATTCATCTCCCCAGCCACACCTCAGCTTTTCCTAAAGAGTACAGAGACCTCGCATGAGTGAGAAGACAGTGATAACGTTTCCAAGGTTAATGTGTGCTTTGAAAGACTGATTATAACAAACCTTTAAAAGTAAAGCAAAATAAACTACCATTAAAAATACAGTGGTATAGCCACTAGTAAAGCATCTGTCATTTGTCAAGGAAAGTTATGAACCAAACTTTTATTGATGGTTGTGAAATTGAACATATAGTTCAATGTGAAAAAAAGATGAAGCATCCACATCATAAACTGCTTTTAATAAGCTGAGTTAGTACTTCCACATGCATCCAGCCTAGCATCCTGAGCTGAGACACACCCCCTGGAGTGGCTCCAATGTCACATCTACACTGAAACTTTGTGGTTACAGAAAAGCTGGGCCTCAGATAGTATGTAAACAGCTCTCCCAAGATCACACAGCTAATTAGAGACAAAACAGGTACAGTATCTATGTCTGCTACGGCCTTAATCCTCAGAATGGTCAACCAAAAAAGAACTGCCCCTAGTCCCCAAAGAACAAAAACAGCACATTCCATTGCTCTGAAATTCAAAACAATTCATCAATTTGAATTGCATCTTAAACGCTGGAAAGCTTCCAGTTTTCTGTCCCAGTCTTTAACATTATTAACGATTCACATTCTACATGATCGCTATCCTTTAGTAATACATAATTTAACATTTTGAATGGAGGGTGGGGTGGACAGGGTTTGCTGGAGAAATGACTCAACAGCTAAGAGCACTAACTTCTACTCCAGTCCACACATGGAACAACTTCTTCTGTTCTCTTGGGTACTTCACAAACAAGGGTCACATAAACACAGACAAGACACTCAAACACACAAAAATGAAAATCTTAGAGTAAAAAAATATTGAACCTTGGGCCAGTAAAATGATTTGGGAGATAAAGGAACTTGCCATAAAACCTTGGAAGACCGAGTTTGGTTCCCAGAACCTACATAAGAGTGAAGAAAGAGAAATAACACTGCAAAGTTGTCCTCTTCGTCCTCTGATCTCCACATGTCTATGCAAATATATCAATGTGCGAGAGCACATGTGCACACACATACAAACACACACACTAATAATATGTCTTTAATTTGGACCAAATCCTAGAGACTGGGAATATTTAAATTTTTATATAAAAGAGAAAAGAAAAAAGTAAAATGTTTTTCTCAACTCTCTCTCTCTCTCATTCTCTCTCTTTCTCTCCCTCTCTCTGACAGCTATGCATAAAAGAAATATTTTAAAATACTCCTCACAGAGTTTCAGGCAGACACAATTCAAAGGACAATACTAAATGCAAGTCACCAGGACTTGGCACTTCCATGACCTAAGCCTGCGGTGCACTGTACCTCCTCGCCTCTCCTCATGCCTCCTGACATCCAGGAGGAAACCCTAAGGGAGTTGTTTTGAGTGAGGGTTTCTGTGTGTCTCTTTGAATAGGAATACAAAGTGACAGAAAAATAACTCAAAATTGCTATAAAATGAATGGTATTTCCAAATGCGCAAGCAAACAACATGCACTTTAATGTAACACATTTCTTCTTATTTGGCAGTAAGTTAAAACATATGTTGTTTGAAGTTTATATAAAATGGATGAAAAGGTGTTATTTGTGTTAAAAATGAAACCAAATTACTAAGTGGTTTAAAATCCATGGCTTTTATTATCCAAATGTAGCCAGTTAAAAGTAATGTCACTTGAAGAGTAAAAAAAAAAAAAAAAAAAAAACGAATCAGGGTTAACAGTTACTGGCTTGCTTGGTTTTGGCTGTTGTTGGTTTTTTTGTTTTGTTTTGTTTTTATGAAGGCAATAAACAAAGTGAAAACCTTCAAAAATATGCACTTAGTCATTACAATTTCACAATTTTCTTTAATACAAGACCAAAAAACAAACAGCAAAGAAATTTAGTTGCCTCTTAAACATCAAGTACATTTCTTTTTTCTCCCTGAAGCCTTTTTTCTTCTGTGAATTAGCAAAGAAAGAGTTGTCAAAAGCTTAGTCACTCTTCAAAAGCATGAAGTCAATGGGAGCAGGTAAATCAAGTGGTCAAAAAAACATTCCCATCAACTCCCCCTGTTTGGGGGAGTGGGGGGGTCACGTGGAGAACAACAGAAGGCAGCCACAGTTATCAATCAAGGCACGCCCCTCCCACCCATCCGCACACTGTGAAACAAAGAGAACAAGACTCCTGCACTGTCAAGATGTTTAGACTCAAAAAAAAAAAAAAAAAAGAGTTTTCAAATGGTTAGGAAGAGCAGAAGTTGAGAACTAAAACTTCACAGAAGTTTGGAATGGTGTGTCCAAGGTGTTTGTTTCATAGTTCTAAAGAGCCTGGCGGGGAAGACTTTCTACTAGGAGAATTGTGAACTATTTAGGACTCGAAGCAAAAAATCTCTTTTTTCTGCTGACCACTGCTTACAAGGGTGAAACTACAAAGTTGTCTCTGATCTTCGTGTGGCCATGCATACACATCACACATATACGTACATACATAGAATACTTTTTAAGAAATTGGACCAAATCCTAGAGAATTGACCGGTATGTCTTAGTTTTTATATAAAAAGATGAAAGAAAAGAAAAAAGGCATAAAAGCAGAATTGCAACGTTCTTTTAATATTTTGAATGTTTTAATGGTTTTGTTTGTATTTTCTGAGAACTAAGGTTCATTGTAGCCCATGCTGCCTCGGGCTAGTCATCTCTGTAAGATCAATCAGTTAACTCTTAGGAAATAAAATCAACAAATTGTGACAATAGATCCTTAAAGGAATTACTAGTGCCTTGAAGCTAAGCTTCTATCCTAATGCACTCTTTAGGGTACTGGGCCCTACTGTGCCCAGTACTGAGTATTAAATATATCTTTCATGGATTGCATCCCTATTACTGGTGCAGAGAATAGACAGACCCACGTCATCAGAGACAGAGGTCCAGAAGAGAAGTCACCAGGGTAATAAAGAGGATGCTGGCCGAACGTGCTCTAGGATGCATGCCACCTTAGTTACGCCACTATCACAGTTGTTAAACAATTTCTAGAACATACTCGTTATCTAGAAGGGAGGATAGCTTTTAGGAAATCACCCTGGAATGCTTTAGAAGCACTGTAGTCTAATAGTGTCCAAGCTAGAATAATTATCAGCCATCAGGAAACAGGAAAACCAATATAATTTATGTTTATAGAAGTTGATAACAATTTTAAGAGTAGCTAAATTACTAACCATGGGCTGAATTTCATTTTCAAATATGATTTGCCTCTGTTAACTTTGTATTTCTCACATCTGTACCTGCACTGAAATGAAACTTAAATGTTCGGTAAGCAACGTAATTTCATCCTCAAACAGCCGCTCCAAGTTTATGTTCACCCTTCTCTCTCTCCCTCTGCCCTTCAAACCTAAATGAACAATAAATCATATTTAAGATCTAGATGGGGCAGCCACCGAATCCAAAGTAATACAGTAGATTTAAAAAACTCCAGTCAACTAGAATTTGGATTTATGGTAGATCGATAATGTTACCAGAACTCTAACCACTTAATTTAAAAGACAGAGAGAAGGGGGGACAGAGGGAAGGAGGGAAGAATGGGGGAGGGAGGGGGAGGGGAGGGAGAGAGGAGGAGAGAGAGGGAAAAAGAATTTCTAAATCTCATGCTGTAAAGCT
The DNA here is from genome assembly GCF_978045245.1 of Mus caroli. Classification (NCBI taxonomy): domain Eukaryota; kingdom Metazoa; phylum Chordata; class Mammalia; order Rodentia; family Muridae; genus Mus; species Mus caroli. The sequence continues at coordinate 9,608,866 of NW_028227273.1, forward strand.
CAAGCTTTAGTTAAGATTTAGTGATGATCTAAGAAACGGTTTCTTCTCGAGGTTTCTTTAGACGGCAACTAGCTACTCATTAAATAGTAATAATGAGGTGTAGCCAGGCAGCGCACAGTAGGTAAGGTACTGGGGGAGGAGGGAACAAACTGGTCAGAGCCTTACAGTCACGTGTACAGTCCCAGGAGAAACACTGACGAGGTGGCAATCCTTGTCACCTATCACAGCGCTCTGGGAATTAATAAGTTTATAAACTGCAATTATGCTATTAATAGCTCAATCAAATTGCTTTTTGGACTAAAAGAAATAACGTATTAGACTTTTTCTTCAGAGCTGAATACAGCAGTGGAGGAGTTTCATCCTAGCATGTGGGAGGAAGCAGGGCCTGAGGACGGTGATCCCGAAGCGACCCTAGGCTACAGTAGCCTGGGCTACCGAGAGCAACTGAGTTCTCAGAAGTACAAAATAATAAAAGCATTCAAAATATTTAAAAACTTTTATGACTGAGGGGTTTTTTTGTACCATTTTACTTAGAAAAATATCCTAGAATAAAACGGAAACACTAAAGCTCAAGGAATGGTGGGAGTGGTCTACCCTGGCTGGTGGGAGTGGTCTACCCTGGCTGGTGGGAGTGGTCTACCCTGGCTCGTGGGAGTGGTCTACTCTGGCTGGTGGGAGTGGTCTACTCTGGCTGGTGGGAGTGGTCTACTCTGGCTGGTGGGAGTGGTCTACCCTGGCGAGACAGAGTATCTGGCATTCAGAAGTTGCTAGCACGTGATGATAATTAAAGAATAAATCAGGTCTCGGCTGTACTGGCTTGATTGGTTTCGGATTTACCTGATTCTATAACACACCGTATATGACACAGACTGGCTCACTCTCCATGCCTCCACCAGCTGTTGGAGCGTTCCTGCCGGAATCTCCAAACACTGAGCAGTCCAAATCCTGACTCCATGCGCCAGCAGACTCCTTATGTACCTAGGATGGGTTTTGTTTTGTTTTGTTTTGTTTTGTTTTTTCCTTTCTGCTACTCATTTATGCTTTCTGGCCATTTGCTTCTACGTTTGTCATAAAGAAGACAGGGTTGTGTGCAGCTCAGCTGGTAGACTGCCAGCTTTGCATGGACAAAGCCCCAAGTTCAATCCCTAATATGGCACAAAGCTGAAGTGGGAGTTCGTGCCTGCAATCGCAGTGCGTGAAAGGAAGAGTCAGAAGTTCAAAGTCATCCTTGGTTAAATAGCAAGAAACCCTGTCTGGAAACGAGGAGGAGGAGGAGGAGGAGGAGGAGAAGGAGGAGGAGGAGGAGGAGGGGGGGGGCACCACCACCACCATGACTATGACAACCACGACGTCAGTAAAACTGAATTTGGATTTCACTGAAATGTAGGCTAGAGTTGGGAGAACTGAAGCTAAAATACTGCTCGGCTAGCAAAACAATACAGTCTGAACACAAACTCATGCGCTCAAAACCAGAAGTACTTCATCATGAAGATAAACACTCAGAGCTCTGGTTTCTAGAAAAATCAGTAAGCTATTAATGTTAAAAATTAAAGGAACGGTGTGGGAACAGTCTGAGCAAGAGGACCAGCTGGGGTTTCTGCCTTTTTCCTCGTGTTGTTTGGATGAGTCAGAGCTCACGTTTCTGTGCACTGAAAACAAACTGTAATGCTACAGCCGAACCTCACACGTGGTATTTACCAGCTAACCATGAAACACTGGCCTGTTCTTCGTGGGCGCACAATGAGGCAGAAATCCACCGCTAGCCTTGAAAAGCTTTTGAAACTTCGTTTTTAGTTGGGTTTTTCTTGTTCTTTTCCCAGTAATCCAGTCTGTCTAATATTTTACCTTTTTATCCCGTTCTGTCCCTCAGTTTTCAAAGCATAGAAGCCGCAATTGCAGCTTCTCACCCTGAGTAGTTTCTCACGTTTTCTTTCCCTGTCAGCTTTAATCAGAGTTTTATAACCCACTATTGCATCTCATGAATTCATTTTGGAGGCCTGCCACGATGTCACAGAGTGAAAAGCATTCCATGGATTAATAAATCGGAAAACCTTAAGACTACAGGAAGAACGAGAACCTTCCCCGGGCTGGGAACACAACTCAGTCCGGATGGCCTTGCACCGTGAGCGCCCACGTGACGCGGTGGTGCTCATGGTAGTCCCAGCCCCGGGGAGACAGCAGGTGGATCCCAGGGGCTCACTGTCCAGCCAATCTAGCCTCTTTATGGGGTCTATATCAGTAAGAGACACTTCTCAAAACTCAGAGTGGACGGCTGCTAAGGAGTGACACCCAAGGTTGCCTTCCAGCGTCCACAGGGCATGTAGATCTGCATAACACGCAACTTGGCAAAATTAAATTGTGCGGAGGGGGGACTGGGGCATGCCTGTTGACACCCACTTAAATTTGGAAAAATAAACCGTATTACGTGATTTTTAAAATATTTAAGATGTGCTTAATAAATTTTCTAATTTATATCTTGAGTTAGAAAAATTAGTCTAGATTTCATAGTAACATAAAGATTACACATAAGTTATTAGTAAGATACTCAAATGTTACTGATTAACATACTGGCAATTTACATGCATTATAGCCCTAAAGGCAGACGTGAGACTCGGGGCCTGGGAGAACTGCTACCAATAGGACTGTACGAGAACTATGTCTTATGCTATTCTTCCCTGTGTGTAAAAGACTTCTCTTCAGTTACATACGGAAAAGCTCAATCTTAGGAGATTACATGCTAAGGAGAACTCTAGAAACCCATGGGACTATGAACCAGAAACTAAAGGCAGGAGAACACAGCATAAAGAAAGCACAGAGGCGCGCTGGACTCTGGCCTGATGGCAGATATGAAATACCTCTGTGGGCAGAGAATCCTCTCCCTGAAGATGTGGCATCTGAGCCTTTAGGAGAGGTGACAACTGAGGCCAGAGGAGTGCTGCTGTCCTGGGAAGGGCGAGGTTCCCAGACTAAGGAGCCCTGTGTCTCTGTCTACCCGACAGAAAGCACGGGGTGGGGTGGGGAGATTTGAGGACCTGAACCATCTCACACATTTCATACCAAGACCCAGAATTGTATCCATGATTTGCCTCCACACAGCAGCCAAAAAATGAGAAAAAAAAATGCCTCTGTAGACTCCGGTTGTCTGGGCTGGGCACTGCCGTTTAAAGAGAACAGTTTATATCTGTGGTAGGATAGACATCGTCAGCCCATACCAGTCCAACGTCAAACCTTCGCTTTGTGGAAACAGTTAATTTGACAGAAGGCATACCAATGTAAAATATGACGTTCAAGCCCTCCCTCTCTATTTGATCTTGATTGTCACTGTTGTCCAGATTCAACACTGTAGAATAAGGAAATATCAAAAACTAAAACATTTATAAGCTGTTATCTATAATGACTTTGCTCTAAAGTCCTTTCTTAGTTGCAAATGGCTCAAGAGAAATTTCAAGTAACCACCAAGCCCCATGTGATCAAAAAAGGGAACTAACTCCAGGGTTCTATATGGTGGCCTCGAGACGAATAGACCCTCACTTTGAGAAAAGTGACTTATTCCGCACCCAAGGAGGTCAGGCCTTACGCGCGTCCACTGTAAACTTCATGGCGGCGGCAGATGGCAAGCACCTATGAGAGCCTTACACGCCCCTCGCCCTCATCCCAGGACAAACAAGAATTCACTATTTTACAATGAGTAACTAAACGCAAGTACCTCATGTGTTCTGAACATCTGACTTAGAGACATTTCTCTGTATCCTCACTTCATTCCGCACCAGACACTATACTCGACACTGGAGCTTGAACTGCAGATAAGACAATGTCACTCTATCGAGAGCTTATAGTGACTTAGGGAAGACATCGAGGATCCTCAGGAAAAGTCCTGAGGGCTCGGGGGCGGGGAGTGGGGGGGAGCAGCTGCTTTCTGGAAAAAGTGGCATTCATCATCAGCAAAATCAGTTCAGAGCCCAGCAGCTTTCCGACTCCCTGGCCACACCCTGCCCTGAAGCCCACATAAATATGGAACCCGCACTAGCCCACATAAATAAATAGGGAGCCACCGTCCAGAGACTGCGCGGCCCTGCAGCATCCTGCCAACAATGTCAGGAACTGTGATGCATCTGTAGCTAAGTTGCAAATATTTATCTCATCCACAAAACACCTTCTCCAAATCAGAAGAAGCCCCCGACAACCCCTCCCCACATTCTGACCTGATTTCCACGCACTGTACTGGGAGCGCTCGGTAGCTTGGGGGAGGGGGGGCGGCAGAATTCCTTCCTATAACCTTTCATTTTGAAAACCTTTTTTATATTTCCTTCTTTATTGGTTATATCATAGGCATGGGTGTTTTGATTCTCTCCATTTATCACATGACTGCCGGGTAAGCTCGGGACCCAGGCCTGCTAGAGCTTCAAATCAGGGGAACGTATTTCTTTCTTTTTTCTTTTCTCACCTTCTAGTCTTCCTCCTCCTCCTCCTCCTCCTCTTCATCCTCCTCCTGTCTTGTCTTTACTAACCACTTTTGCTGGAGTACAGCACAGCGGGAGAGTGAAGAGATAAACCACGGCTGAGTGTCCCACCACACAACTGTGACGAGCACGGCTGAAGCCTCCATAAAGTGCTTTCTCTTGGCCCCAGATCTTGCCAACCTTAGAACTTGATATGAATGAAATCAGAAACAATGTATTATTCGGGGCCTGTTCTCTACTCTTCAACAGTACACTGTAAGATTTATCCAGGATCTCTCCTCTCCTCTCTCTCTCTCTCTCTCTCTCTCTCTCTCTCTCTCTCTCTCTCTCTCTCATTGTATTTCACAAATAAACCATAAACCATCATGTGTCTATTCTAGTGCTGCTAGTCATTTGAAGGTTATTTCAGTTATTTCTACTGACCAGATACTAAGAATATTACTATGAACACTCTTGCATATGTCTCTTGCTGTGCGTGCTCACGCACGTGCGCACACACACACACACACACACACACACACACACAAAACTTCCATGGGGCCTCCTACCCCTGGTAATGAAACTTCTAGAGCACACGCACATGAAGCGTTGGCGGATCTCTTTGATCGATTTTCAGAGCTGGCTTTGCTGCTTACGGAAAGGTGCATCTGAGTTGCCGCTGCTGGACCTTTGCGGTGTGGGGTTCGGTCGTTCTAATGTTGGGTATCTATTGGGTTGTGCTGGTGTCTCGTGGTGGCTTTGGTGTGGGGGGGATGTGTTTACAGTCATTTGTACATCCTGAATCTTATTAAGCTGAGTGTGGCCCCACACACCTCCAATCTCGGTACTTCGGAGGCTGAGGCAGGAGGATCACAACTTCAAGACCAACTTAGGCTACACAGCAAGTCCTTGCCTCAAAAAGAAAATAAACATAAAAACAAAACAAACAAACAAAAAGGCAGTGCCTTGTAAATCCCTCTCAGCTCCATGGCTCTACAGTGAGACCTGCATCACAAAACAAGTCTCCAAATACATCCAGTCTATTCGGGGGAACCCATACTGTTTTTAAGAGTCTCTAACTGGCTTAATCCCTGCAGCTCTACAATAAACCTTAATATTGGTATTGCTTAGTTATATCTGTATATGTCTTAGTTATATCTGTATATATGGAACTATATAGTAAATCCTCTAGGTTTCTCTGTGATTGTCTTGACTATTTTTGCTCCTTAACATTTTCATGTAATTATGTAATTATGAGGATCATTAATCAGTCCTTGGACATTTAAAAAACCCTTCAGTGCTATCCATCTCAATCCAGTTCTGCTTTGTTGACCTGCATCCTTTGTCCCCTTTCCGATACCCTCAGATCATGGACCATGGTTCTCCACTTAGAATCATTCATTTCTCAGAGAAGACAACGCACTCAGGATGGGATGTTTCTGAGCCTCACGGTGCTGCGGCAGGAACGACTTCTTGTTCTTAGGAACTTGCCTCACAGCCCTAGAGACTCGGAAAGGAAGGGAACTTCTGTGAATGTGTGTGCAACTAGGGATTAGATCCAAGGCCTCACACTTGCTAAGCATGCACTCTACCGCTGAGCGAAAAGCCCGACCCCACAGAAAGCGTTTTCTAAAACAGCAAGTACCCAGACTTCTGAAATATATTTTGTTGTAATTATGAGTATCATATACTCCCCAAATATCAGAGGATATTAACAAATTCTGTTTATATCATCCTTTAAAATCAACGGGACAGCAGGTAAGATGGCCCAGCAGGTGTCAGGAGGGTGCCACCAAGCCCCATCACCTGAATTTGAACCCTGGGAACCACATGATAGAAGAACAGAAGAGATTCCCACGAATTATCGTCTGGTGACTTACAACTTGATACACATACACACTAAATTAATCATCAATCAAAATTTAATTAAATTCAATAAGACTCATACCATAGCTAAAGTCTCATAGTACAATGTTTTTAAGGGTTGTTCTTTCTTATTAAGCCCTGTATCTTCCATCTTCCTTCCTTTCTTTTTTTTTTTTTTTTGTTTTTTTTTGTTTGTTTGTTTTTGCTACCAAATCAGAACAGAGAAATTTATAATGACATTGACTTGGCTCCTGGTTCTGGAGGCTAAAGAGCCAGAGTCAAGGGACCGTGTCTAGTGAAGGACTTCTTTGCTGGTTTACAACACAGCAGAAGGAACACATGGGGGAGAGAGCAAGTGGCCAAACTGACAACCTACAAGCCTGTCAGAATGGGCATTCACCCATTTGTGAGGTCAGAGCTCTCAGGCTAAGCTCCTCCCATTAGGCCCCACCTCCTGGTACTGGTGAGGTGGGGGGAAGCACAGTCAAACCATAGCACCCAGCTTTCTGTATCATTGCATATAAGTCAGTAGTCACGTGGTCTAACAAGTGTGGTAATGACACCGTTTCCCTTAGACGTTCAGGCAGGTAACAGCTTTCATATAGATTCTTATGTGTGCGAGTCACCAACTTACAACCAAAGTTTACAATTACAGTAATCAATTAGGAGTCAAGAATTAGGTGATCAGGGCTGGAGAGACAGCTCAGTAGTTAAGAACACTGACTGCTCTTCTGAAGGTCCTGAGTTCAAATCCCAGCAACCATATGGTGGCTCACAACCATCCATAATGAGAACTGATGCCCTTTGCTGGGGTGTCTAAAGACAGCTACCATGTACTTAAATAAATAAATCTTTTGGCCGAAGAAAATGGGGCCGGAGAGAGAAGGAAAAGTGTCTAAAGACAGCTACAGTGTACTTGAATATAATAAATAGATAAATATTTTTTTAAAAAAGTTAGGTGTTCAGGATGAACTATGCCATCGAGAATTTATAGTTGCTCATAAACATAGAAAGCAGTGGTGCCAAAGTGTGGACACTGTGCCCCTTCTTGGAATTGGGAACAAAACACCCATGGAAAGAGTTACAGAGATAAAGTTTGGAGCTGTGAAGAAAGGATGGACCATCTAAAGACTGCCATATCCAGGGATCCATCCCATAATCAGCTTCCAAACGCTGACACCATTGCATACACTAGCAAGATTTTGCTGAAAGGACCCAGATATAGCTGTCTCTTGTGAGACTATGCCGGGGCCTAGCAAACACAGAAGTGGATGCTCACAGTCAGCTATTGGATGGATCACAGGGCCCCCAATGGAGGAGCTAGAGAAAGTACCCAAGGAGCTAAAGGGAACTGCAACCCCATAGGTGGAACATTATTATGAACTAACCAGTACCCCAGAGCTCTTGACTCTAGCTGCATTTGTATCAAAAGATGGCCTAGTCGGCCATAACTGGAAAGAGAGGCCAGGCCCATTGGACTTGCCAACTTTATATGCCCCAGTACAGGGGAATGCCAGGGCCAAGGGGTGGGGGTGGGTGGGTGGGGGACTGGGGGGGGGAGTGTATTGGGGACTTTTTGGATAGCATTGGAAATGTAATTGAGGAAAATACCTAAAAAATATATAATAAAAAAAAATCAAAAAAAAAAAAAAGCAAGCAGTGGTGTTGCGTGTGTTTAAGATAGACTGCTAGTTAGAAGCTGAGGCAAGGGCTCGGATGGCTCATCCCAAATCGAAGTTACCGAATCCCGATACCTTAAAGAAATAGCACTGGGCACTCAAGATGGCCCAGCAGGTAAGAGCACTTGCCACATGAGCCTGTGAGCATGTGAGCCAGGCTGCCTGGGTTCAATCCCCCAACCCAGAGTACGAGGGGAGTAGAGCTCTTGGAAGGGATTCTCTAACCTTCACCTGTGTACTGCAGCACAAGCCCACTCACATGTGCACACACACACGCGCACGCACACACGCACACACACATACCGTGCATCAGAATAATAACAAACTTTAAACATAATTTAAGAGAAATAGTAATATGTAAGGCTGGGGAGATGGCTCAGTCAGCAAAGCTTCCTCCACCCCCACCCGCCCTGGGCAATCCTGAACACCTGAGTTCACACTTCCAGTAACCATGTAAAAGCCAGGCATGGTGGCTACCATGATCCTCAGAGTTCATGGCCGACCAGTGTAGCCGACAGAGGAGCTCCAGATTCAGTGAGAAACTGTCAATAATAATAATTAATAATAACAACAATGGAGAGCAATAGAAGAAGACACGTGATGCAGAACTCTGGCATCCACATTCACTTGCACAGAACATACCCACTCTCACACACATATGTACACACACACACATGCATACACACTTTATAACATGAGCGCGCACACACAAGCACTGCTCAGAAGTGGCTGGCTGAATTCATAAGTAAGCAGTGCATCTCGATTTTGCTTTGTCTCCCCCGTAAGTAGTGTGACCTGCCCACAGTGCCCACTCCATGGGACATGAGGACAGGAGCCGTGTGAGCCCGGGAGTCTGAGCCTAGTGCAGACATAGCAAGACTTGGAAAGAAGACACTGGAGAGGGAAGGGGGAAGAGCTGTTTTTTCTCTGAGAGCCTAAGGAAAAACACGCGAGTAGACTGGGGGATGGCGCTTTCCGTGCTGACCAAGAGACCCACGAATTCACGTCAGCTGTTCTCTCTGCTCGCTGAGGGGACATATCCGCTTACATAAGCGAGCAGATGGGCTGGTCAGGAGCCTTCCCTGCATTCTCACACTGCCCAGGCACTAGGCCTTGCCAGCCTTCCATGCTATACGCCTGGCCAGCGGATACAGGGATGCATCACTGGCAACCACAGCGCCTTCTGACAGACACAGCTGGCAACGCTAAATTCAAACAGACCTGGGTTGTATGTGCCATGGTTCAAAAGGCCACCTTGGGAGATCATGCATCCAGACATATATATGAAGAGGAGCCGATGTGGACAAAGGGAAAACACCTGACATGTCCGTGATAGGAGTTAACCTTTCCAAACCACTCCCCTCTCTAAGGAAATTTGCATGTGCACCACTAATGCCCAATGCCGAGGCTACAGAGTTCAGGTTTGTCCAGAGAGGCTTCTCTTAGGGTGAACTATTTCTAGACTTCAGAAATCTGTAGAAGGCCATGCATAGTAAAATACAACAGAGGCATTGGTGTCTTACCCTGTACCACGCAGGACAGAAATATGTTTGTAAGATAACATTTTAGTGAATATCTGTAAATATGCTTACTTAAATACGTACAGCACTAAATATGCAGAATTCATATTAACAAAACTCTTATATATCTGGGACGCAAGTAACCAGAAAGCTCAACTCTTGCCGCGTCCCTGCCCGTACGTAGGACTCTAAAAACAGAAACAGAAACACCCCGTGACCATTCAGATTCCAGACTCAACAAGCCAACTAAGTAATGTTTTGAAGCAATTCTCTCTGGTGTACAGTCAGCTGTATCTTTGTATTCCACATATTGAAAATACTCAGAGGAGACACTGTCTGTGTTGAACACATACAGACTATTTTTCTTGTCATTATTCCCTAAATAATACAGTCTAACAAATACATTGGGCGAGATTGAACACATCAAGGTGGTACAGTCACAGGTCACTCGTATAAAGTATCATAAACACTCTAGAAATGACGTGGCATATGTGAAAGAATGCATATCTGTTGTGAGAAAATACTGCGCTATCAATCAGGGACCTGAGCATCTGAGGTTTGGCATGGAGTTGGAGTGAGTGGGACTCTGAACCAATCCCACATTGATACCAATGTATACTCAAATCAACAGCCATCTTACTATATGCTAAGGCTTGACCAGCTTATGTGTATGTGTCATGCCCACAATATACATAGACACATATGGATAACATGGCAAATAGAGAAATTCAATTAGTGAGGCAGTCCATTCCCCACCCATTCCTTGGACTCACGGGTTTATTGTGTCCCTGGTTTCCTTGGACCCAGGCTACCACATACTGTATGTACCTCCCCTTGGCTGTCTCCCAATCAGTCCACCACACATTGTCTCAGCTGGCCAATTCCCCTCAAAGGTGCTCATCCTAACCTGGCCTCTCAAACACCAACCTTTTCTGTGAACATTTTTTACATAATACTTTATTAAGACTAAAGCTTAGGATTGTTAAATTTGAGGAAATAACCTGCAAACTCATTTTTAAATAGACTGGCAAAAATCTTAATTACAAAGAATGGCAGTTTCTAGAATGGATTTAAAATAAGGCTAAATTAGTCAAATACCTTGATTTCTTTTTCAATCCTTATGATACATTGTACTTTGATTTTTAAATGTCCATACAAGTGTCAGGATCAACTCCAAGCTCTCAGAGGTTATGAGATTCATTAAAAGCCTTTCATTCATCAAGATGATTTTACTTTCAAAGATAAACATCAACTTAGGGAATAGCTGGTCATGTAGGCTCACCAAAGGACAGTTAGCATTTTTCTAAAAATACTTCTAAAAATTACATGCTAGAACAAGATGGCCACCTGAATATGCTCACAATTTAACAGGAACTGGAATTACTTTCACATAGTGTTCTAAAAGAGCACCGCAAAGAAGAAACCACGGGCTTGTGCTGCGGCATGCTGGGTCTTTAGCGATGAGTGGGACATCGCTAAAGCACGGAGGGACGGTTGCAGATAGCCTAGGGAGCCCAGCCTCCAAAGACGGGCTTGGGCTTTAGCTGTTTAAATATGCCCCCAACCCTGGCCAAAATCCATCAAGGACCAAAAAAATCATATTATTAAATTGTCATTATTCCTTCAAAAACATTTTTATCAATATTTATCATGAAAAGTATTCAAGTAAAAAGAAACTTACTTACACTCTTGCTTTAAAAACCACTATTTTTCAAGTTGCAGACAATATTACTTAATAACTATTTAGATATAACAGTTTAGAGCATGTGAGATTCTTAGGAAACGTCTTTGCTCTTATTACCATCCTTTTATACACGCTGGGTGGATAGGGCAGTACACCCTGATTCTGACTGGAATATCACCCTATGCTATTCTGGGGAGTTGACTAACTGCTGTGGTCTACAGATGATAGGCAAGTTTAGGCATGTACCTTGTTCTTAAGGAATAACAATGTTTTACAACATGAAATCCCACATTCCCTTTATCTATCAGAACTAAACATATGCATTTCTGGGGATATGAATAGTGCTCAGGAAGATGTATGTTTTCATTTGAAATAGTTCAATGCTATACTTACTTAATAGAAATAGATTCGCTCTAAGAACCTATAATTCTGCAAAGTTCAAAAAAAATGTAGGTGACAGATAAAAAAAAATCAATGAGCTCCAAACAGTAACAGCTCGAGATGCTCCCTTCAAAATGCACACGGGTGCTCATGCACTGCACATAACGGGCCACTGTTACCATCTCTACATGGTAGATGGATGGAGGACAGACAGGCAGACAGATGGATAAATAAAGAATGCCTAGTCTTTTCTAAATTAAAAAAATATAAAATCCTCAGATTTTCTTATTAACTTGAATAAATTATTACATTAAGGTTTCTGGTTGATTAATTTGAATAATAAGACAGTGGTTGCTACAAAATTTCTGGGAAAAAAAACATTTTCAAAGGTAGGCTTAATTCTATTTTGATTTGAATTAAAAAGACGAGTTCACTTAAGAATGTACCTCTATGAATTAAGACAATTACCAGGGAATACATTTTAGGTAGTCACTTTTACCATTAAAATGGACAAGCATCCCACACTCCCCACACCTACAAGGTATTTCGGACAGGGGAAGTGTCTGTGTGTACGCACATGTTAGGGACCAAAAGGTATGCTGCTCACGGCTATCAGAAGGGTCAGAAGCTGCCCGCGGCATTATTCAAAACCCCTTCTTTTTATAGACAGTTGCAAAATCAGTCTCTCAGAGGTGCTACGGTTTGGTTCAAAGCCTCCTAGAAGGTGAATGGCGCTGTTAAAGCATTAACCACTCAACTCCTGAGCACAGGGAAATTAGGCTCGCAGAGACAGCAGCTAGGATTTCCTTCTCGAGACCGCAGCAGCAGTCAAAATTAACAATGGATTATTCTTGTAATTAGGGCACGGGGAGGGGGGAAGAAAAGGGAGACAGAAGTTAGCAGCATAGCTTTCCCTTGGATAACCCAAAGACTCAGACTTTATAATACAAGGCCACAAAAAAAAAAAAAAAAAAAAAGCGGTGGCTGTTAACACTTGTTTGGGGGCAGGATTTCAAACACAAAATGGAACTTACAAAAAGAAAAAAAAAAAAGATAAGCTACTTAAACCTTAAAAGGGGAACTAAAAACTAATGGTAATTTTCTCGTGTATCACATTTCAAAGAAGAGCCCTTACTGTATAAAGATCCCATGAGTTCATGACAGCTTTATTCTTGGAGCCACAGAGTCAGCTATTGTTATGCTCTGAAACTGTGGGAACTGCTGCCACCTGTCGGGCAGGATCTGCAATGGCAGTCTTTTACTCGGGCGAGCTCCTCCACTGGGGACAGAAATGTCCTGAGCGTGTAAGCACTTTTCTAAACAGCAGGTGGCCTCACTTTGGCTACAGATTTACCTCAAAGACGTTGGTTTAAAAGCTTTTTCATGTTTTGTAAAATAAACTCCAACTTCCGCTTGAATCTAGCTGCTAGGTGATTTGTGATAGGGAAGATTTAAAAAAAAAAAAAAAAAAAAACCACCTCCTTGAACTCTGCAAAATTCATGACGATAAACAATAGACTCACAAAGTCTAGCTCAAATTGCTAATCTGCTCTCACTCAGCCATTCTGCACCAACCAGACCAGAAAAGACAGAGGTATTCTGCAGAGACTCCCGGCAAAGGGCGGGGGCGGGGGGGGGGGGGGCGGGGGCGGGGCCTGGTGGTGGGGAAGGTTTAGGAAAGTGCAGAATGCCAGTTCCCCAAACTTCCGCCTTTTTTCTAGAATTCCATTTCTCTGTGATAGTGATGGCAGAGTTGGCCTTTTCATGGGGCTTGTCGTAACTTTACACATCCTAAGAACGAGAGTGTATGCTTACTTACTGTGCGGAACCGTAAACGCAAACCTTCAATAGCAGCAACACGGGTTGAAGATGCTGGCATAATTTTCTTTAAAAAGAAAAGGAGTTCACTTCTATCTTTTCATCGTAACCATCAAGTGACACTTCCCTTTGACTGTCTCCTGTGTCTACTAAAATAGCCAACAGTTTTGTAATTGTCAAGGATATAAAGCATTTTAAATGTTAGCTGTGTAGTGTTATAAATAAGGACAGAAACAAAGGGTTTCACTATCTCCAAAAGAAAACATAATAAAGATTATAAACAAAGCAGAAACCATTGTAACAGGTAGCCATTCAGTCTGCCTGTATCAGAAATGAATACTGCCCATCGTGCTGTTAGAAACACCGTCCACATGGAGTAGTGAACCATTACCCATTACTACAGAAAATGGCAAAAGCTAGTAACCGGCTAACACCATGCACACACACACATGCATGCGTGCACACACACATACGCACTCACATACAACTGACTTATAGATTTAGGATAGAGCAAGGAAAGAAAATAATATTTCATCCTGACTTTAAAAAAGCAAATATAATTTTTAGAAATGTTAACGGCTCCTGAAATATTAGGTGAAAGCTGAAGATTTTGCTGAACATGGTGGCTTACATTGGTGGATCTCAGCACTTAGAGGGGGTTGAGGCAGGAGAATGGCCATTGGGGCTAAAAAGTCAGTTGCAAGCTAGCCTGGGCTAATGAATGAGGCACTGGTTGGGTGGAGTGGGAGAGAGAGAGGGTTGAGAGATTTAGCCAACAATCTAATTGTTTATCATCTTTCTATAGAAGAAATTTACGATATATTTTCAAGTAGTATTCAGATTTTTGATTGGGAAATCACAGGTTCCTAAAAATATTTAACATCACAGTTTTTAATTTTACATGTTAAATCTCTTGTGTCCATGTGTATACCTTTAAGGCCGCTGTCACTGAAATAAGTTATCACTGCAACATTGTATGGGTTGTTTGCTACCAAGGAAAGTGTGTGCAGAAAATAGTATTGGTTCCTAGGTGTGAGGCAACTGTTCTGAGCAGGTTTAGCCCAGACCTCATGTCAATACGGTTCTCGTCTTAAATTTTTGTCTTTGCATGTCTAGCCCAGCACAGTCTTCAAATGACTGTTTTATGCTCTGATGAGCATTAAACACCTTTGCTGTTAAGAAACGGCACCTAGGGGCTGGAGAGATGGCTTGGTGGCTAAGAGCACTGGTTGGTCTTCTAGAGGCAGCAGCAGTACCCACACGGCAGCTCACAACTGTCTGTAACTCCAGTTTCAGAGGATCTGACACCCTCACATAGAAATACATACAGGCAAAAGACCAATGCACATGAAATAAAAAGAAATTAGAGAGAGAGAGAGAGAGAGGGGGGTGGCATCTACATGCCAGCAGGATGGTTCAATGGATAAAGAAGCTCAATGCCAAGAAGTCTGGTCACGTGAGTTCAGTACCCAGAGTCCACGGTAGGAGAACCAAGTGCTGCAAGTTGTCCTCGGACCTCCTTGCATGTGTGGTGCCGTGCATACACTTAGACTCCCTTTGATATAACTGCATGAAAACTTGATAAGTAGTAGGTCCCTCAGACCATAATCACTATGCTATAGTTAATACCCACCCTATGCTCTATGCTAGGTGCCTTCTATGCATAAGCATTGACCCTTTACACACTGTATGGAACATTACCTCTATCTTACAGATGAGGTAAAGGACAGAGAGAGAAATTATAAGACACATTCAAAGCCACCAGCTCAGTGGGCTATAAATTAGAGATTTCTAGTAAGCAATCATGGGAATCATTTAATTTCAAAGAAAGCTCCGGGTCAGTGAGGTGATTCGCTGGAAGAAGGTGCTAGCCGCCAAGCCTGACAGCCCCGATTCAATCCCAAATAGCAGGAAAGAGAACGGGTTCCCTCAAGTGATTCTCCGACTTTCACACGCCTGCAATGGTGCATGTGCGCCCCTATACACACACACACACACACACACACACACACACACACACACTGAGATGTCTTAAAAATTTCAAGAAGACATTGATGACCTGCTACATGGAACAAACGCTTTCAAGCATCTTTTCACAAAATAATTTCTTTTTAAAATTAAGTTACTCAAAAGTCTTTAAAATGGACAGGGTGTTTTTAAAACCTGAATGAAGCACGATTTAACATTTCCTTTATAGCCTCCGTACGCACTCATATTATCACAATAAAATGAACATATTTCACAGCAAGAAAGGGATTCAGCTGCTACGAAATATAAATAGTTGATCTACAAAGTCATTATGTATCCCATTTTAAGAACATATTATAATATGCAAACCTGTAGAGAGACCCCATGTTGATAATGAGTGGGATCATTTGAATTTGCAATATGCTTGATCTTTAAGGAATTAATAATCTTCTACTTCATTTTTTTCAACAGCACACTTTTACCACTTTTGTAGTGTCTTCATTTTGAAAGCACTTGGAATAAACAGTTTAAAAACTGTAATTTTCTTTGTAGGTGCAGTATTAAATTGCAATATCGACTCAAGCACCGAACTGCAGAGCTGCTCCAAGGACAAAAGGCATCTTAGATGTCTTAAACATATTACCAAGAAGTCTTTTCTTTAAATCAAGCAAGGTAACCCCCATTCTTTTCTCTCAAACAGTGATTCGGTCTTGTTTCATATCAAAATCCAAAGCAATAGTGTTTCAGGTGCTGCATGCTATATAATAAGAAGCAAAAGAAAGGTCTCAAAGGACGTGCTAGCTTTGATCTGAAGGGACACAAGCAGGTGGATCTCTACCAACAGTCACACATTATGTCTCTCCAGGACATTCTTAAGTGATGAGGCAATGAGATAGGACAGGGCTCTGTTTTGGTTTTAATGAAGCTCCCTTTTCTAATGGTTCCTGGCTGGCCTCTTCCTCTGGGGTAGGCATGCCTGGAATATACACTGTCTCTAGCTTTTCTTGGGGTAGACCAGTTGTTCCTTTCAGATTTCTACCTACTCTTACCTAGATGTGAAAACTACTGCTTTTTTCAAATAAGACACACTCTATACTTTTCACTCAAGGTGATATGTTCTAATGTTTACTAAGATTTATCTTTTAAGCCTCCATTTTCTTTAAAATTTAAACAATATTTTAATAAGATTTATTAACTCTTTAAGTGAATACAGCATGGGAGTGTTAAGCTAATGTTATATGATATTGCTATATGCTTAGACATTGTTAAGCTAATGCTAATGCAATATGCTATTAAATGCTAATGCTATAAAGGGTTACATTTTTCTCAACTATAAATTTTAGTAAGCACTAAAGCAAAGTTTATTAAAATACCAGTTAGACATTCCTGGAGTGCATCTACCATCCTACCTCAGGTCTTTTTTTCTTAATATTTAAACTAACATTCACTGTTTTAGGTTTCATTACGCCTTCTCAAACAAAGTATTTTATTGGTTCTCCTCCCTCCCCAGCCTTTACCCTTCCAACAACCCACTGCCATCTCCCAGACTCCTGAACCTCCTGCTTCTGCTTCTCTGTGATGGGATGTGTGGCCTACTGCCCCGCCCCACTCCCTCTATGCCTCTCTGTCCTTTGTGACACCCTCACTTCTAATTCCATACTCAAGGTTTTCCTGTTACTCTTGTGCCTGGGCATGACTTTGTTTCCAACTATGTGAAGTCATCTGTGTGCCAGCAGGCATTGAATAAGGAAGAGTTACGGGCATGAGGCCCTTAGATTTCAGCAGAGTGGGGAGCAAATGGGAAAGCACGGAGCGGATACCTCAGCACAGTGCAGCAGTTGTGGGCGTGGTTAACAGAGGTCCTGACCAACGTTGTTTGGATTTATTAGAGAAGAACTTGATCCATCGTGGGGTGGGGAAGGGTCAAGAAAGACAGCACAGTTGTTACAGAATCACCCACCATCCCCTTCCTCCCCCTGAGTTCTCTCTTAAATTCAAGGGCTAATCACGACTCTAAAGGCCCGTGATATCTCCTTGAGCATCTGTATCATGTGTTTGTTGGGTAGGGCTCCACATTGGACCCTGTAGCTTTTCAGCAGCTTGTGCATGCTGCAAGAAGTGGGATGGGCTAGGCTAGAACTCGAGGAGTAAGTATAACACTGCGCTTAGATGGGCCATGGGTCACCTCTAAGGACTCCGCAAGGATGGAGGACAGTTTTGTACCTTTCATAAACTCTGGGAACTTACAAAAAACTTCCACAAAGAGAAGACAAAAATGTTAATGTCCATATATTATTGGGGATATAGAATTTTGCTAAATCTACACTTTAAAATCTTAAACAGTTTAAAGTGATGAAAATATACTAAATACAATGATCTCTTTTATAAAATGTCCTGGGCCAGCTGGGGGCGGTGCTGATACACTGTTGACTACTTGGGTCAGTGGTGAGGGTGGTTGGTCACTGGAGCCCAGCAGTCGGTTATTCAACCAGTGCAACAGAAAAACCCGTATCAAAACACTCGATGTGACAGTACTAAACCCACCACTATGATCCCTCACCAATGACCCAATTCTTTCAGACTTTGGGGGAACCATGCCATGTCACACGTGTGGAGCTCAGAGGACAACTTGGTTGTGTTTTCTGGGAACTGAACTCACCCTGTCAGGCTTGGTAGTCAGCACACCTTCTTGCTAAGCCATCTTGCTGGCCCAGTGATAGAATTACTCACCCAGAAGCTGGTGGTGCTTCATTGTTTACATTCTAAAATAGAGATTACGTGCATTTCGATAAATGAAACAGTAGTGAGGTTCTAATTGTTAATTATTACTGCATCCTTTCTTAGTACAATGTTTTATTAGTTTCACAAAGCATAACAAAAATGAAATGCCTACCCAAAGCGTGAGTTCAACAGTAACAACTCATGTCTCTGGCTTTCTTTAAGTGGTATTGACAATGCTTGGCAGTTCAATCATCGAAAAACCATTCCTCTGCCCCTCCCCAAATGCAGTCGATGGCAGCATCGCTATCCACAGTCACTCACTGCACTAGAGGACCACACTGAGTGGCTGCTTTCCCATCTCTCCACTGCCAGTGGGAATCTCAGCAAAGTTAGGATCTCTGCAGATTTAACTGTACCCAAGGTGTGTTTTTTGGGGTGTGGGGGGGGGACCTGAATAATGTAATCTGCTGTTAAAACTCATATAAATTCATTTTATAATTTGACTTGAACATCTAGTTTCATCAATACAAAACCTCTGTTTTGCTATCTGAAGAATCAAAGTCTGTGTTTTGTTTGTTTGCTTTTTTTAAAAAAAGTTTCAGAATGTCTTTTCTACATGGTATAATTTCAAGAATGCAGTGTCAGCTGGGCAGCAGAGGCATACACCTTTAATCCCAGTACTCCAGGGGCAGAAGCAGGTAGAGCTCTGTAAATTCAAAGACAGTCTGGTCTAAAGAGGACAGCCAAGGCTTCAAGAAGAAACTGTATTGAAAAACCCAAAACAGCAAAAGCCAAATGCAATGCCTTCTTTCTTACACTGCCCACCCTCTCTCCCCGCTGTGGGCCGCTGCGAGCAAGGCAGGAACTGGGGCTTGCAGGTATCCTCAGAGCCTGGCTTGGTCTGTGAACACTTGTTCAAATGCAAGAGGAGATAGACTGTGCCTCTTCAACTCAGATTCCCTTCCAGCAACTTTACTTTCCCATAGATTTAAACAATGCACCGAATGTGTGCATCATGCTAGCTTTGAGAAAGGATTCAAAGACCTCCATAAATCCATGTCCACAGCAGCTTTCTATGACATCGAAAGGACAAGAAAGAAAATGGTGGCTATTATTAGGAGGCCAATAAGCAATGAAAAATCAAGACAACATAATATCAAGCTATTAAAATTACAGTGATGCTTATAGAATTTTTATAATAAAAAATAAAAATAAAAAAAAATCCCCAAGTAGCATTGTTTAGTAAAACCTGCTGCATATCCAATGATAATGCATATTCTAAATGAACATATTAAATTATAAACATGCATGCATAGAGAGAGCTGTCTAGAAGAATCCTTACCAAAATATTAATTTACTATTATGATATACATTATTAACATATACTTATAAGTGAATAGAACATCACTTACTTGCAATGATAAGAGTTGGTTTATTTTTATTATTGTTTTCATTGCTCAAAATTTCGAAATTAGCTTGTATATGCATTTATGTAGAAAATCAGTTTTAGGTTTTTTTTTTGAGACAGGGTTTCTCTGTGTAGCCCTGGCTGTCCTAGAACTCACTCTGTAGACCAGGCTGGCCTGGAACTCAGAAATCTGCCTGCCTCTGCCTCCCAAGTGCTGGGATTAAAGGCGTGCGCCACCACGCCCGGCTAGTTTTAAAATTTTTATCTAAGAACAAACCACAGACTATGAGGAATTTTCCCCTCTATTAATTTAACCATTTACTATCAATTTGATACTTACAAAACAATGTTATAATTTTACCCGAAGCAGACAAAGGAAAGCATTGTTGGAGGTAAAGTCGTGTAAGTCCACACCCATGACAGAGCCTTTGCGCATGCGTGATGCATAAGGAGGACAGATGTCTTCATCTGGAGGAGGCTATCAGATGTCCCTCTCTATGGCTTCCCACCTGATTACCTCAGACAGCCTCTCACTGAACCAGTAGCTTGTCATTTCAGCTATGTTGACTGATGCCCCCAGATCCTTGTGTCTCTGTCTCCCAATGCCACAGCTACAGGCATGTACAGTCAGGCCTACAGATCATTTATTGATTTATTCCTATGTGTGTGCTTGGGAGTCAGACTCGAATCCTCTGGCTTCCACACAGGCGCTCTCACCAGAGGAGCCATCTTCTCGGCTACCAGGCAGACCAAGGTAGACCTGGTCTCCCAGATCACACTGCCACTCTACGGTCCCTGCTCAGTGTCACACAGAGCACATGCGGGCTTAGGACGCCAGGTGAAGCAGAAGTAGAACAAGGAATCCTGAGACAAAGGTTTTATGATGCATCACTCTAAATCAGCATAGGTAATACACATTGATACTTATCCCAAAACACTGACTGGGCACCCTCTGCAGTCCTGGTTTGATGCTAAACAGGGACCGCTGTGAACAAGACATGGGTTTTACATACACACACACACACACACACACACAACCCCCAGCATGTGCATCTTCAAGTACTAACACAGTTTCCAACTATCCAAGTTTCTTCCCATTGCCATAAAGTCAGGGATGCACAACGCTGACCCAGGAGCCACAGCCGAGCTTCAGTCGCACCTCAGTCTCTCACTAGCTAAGGAAATTGACTATCACTTGGCACACGTTGCTTACCCGAAAGTAATACCTCCTTTAGAGAATTTTTAAAAGGGCCCTGTCTTAGACAGGGTTTCTATTCCCGCACAAACACCATGACCAAGAAACAAGTTGGAGAGGAAAGGGTTTATTCAGCTTACACTTCCATACTGCTGTTCATCACCAAGGAACTCAGGACTGGAACTCAAGCACGTCAGAAAGCAGGAGCTGATGCAGAGGCCATGGAGGGATGTTCATTACTGGCTTGCTTCCCCTGGCTTGCTCAGCTTGCTTTCTTATAAAACCAAGACTACCAGCCCAGAGATGGCACCACCCACACGGGACCTCCCCCCCTTGATCACTAATTGAGGAAATGCCTTACAGCTGGATCTCGTGGAGGCATTTCCTCAACTGAAGCTCCTTTCTCTGTGATAACTCCAGCCTGTGTCAAGTTGACACAAAACTAGCCAGTACAGGCCCACTAAAGAAAAAATTGCATAGAAGAGAGCTGGAATTAAACACATATTCCAAAACCATTTTATACAGAATTTATGTTAGGTTTTTCATAGAGACTTCAGTATAGAATCCAACAAGATACACAGAAGCACTTAATATTTAATTTTTTTTTCTTCAACAAAAAAGTACAGGGCTGGGTAAATGGGTAAGAATGCTCACCTTGCAACCCTAAAGAGCTGGGTCCAAATCCCACATAGAATGGGAGACACAACCCGCCTTGCCCGTGAGCTCAGAGACAGGCAGATCTCGGGAGTGTTCCAGGTATCCAGCAGCGGGCTCAGGGTCAGGGAGAGACCCTGTCTCAGGGGAGCAGGGTGGGAAGCAGCACAGGAAGACAGCCAGCATGCCGCTCGGGCCTCCGTACACCACAGCACAGGGCGATGCAGTGCGGTCACATGCGTGGACCACGCCCGCGACACGTCCATATACACAAAATACAAATTCCTTTACAATCAGACTTTAACACAAACTCTTGCTCTGTAGCCCAGGCTGGCCTCAAGCCTGTCATCACCTGCCTCAGACGACAATATGAGTAACAGACCTAGCTGCCCCTAAGCCCGGACACTCCAGGAACTTCCTCATGACCTCCTTTATAAATGAGACAGAAGTACCTACAAGATACGCTGTGCCCAAGACCACGGAGGAAATAGGAAATAGGAAATAGGAGTGCTCAAAAGAGGTCTCTTTAAGAGTGGATACAAAGGTCCACACAACACAAAAATGTGAATTCAATATTTCTGATAAGCTAGTGATGCCAGGTAAAAAAGTTTAACACTTTGGAAATTAGGTAACAAAGTACTTGGCTAACAGCGCTACCCACCCCAGCCAGCTGTGGTGTGATTAGATGGAAGGGGAGACAGGAAGATGGAGGTGATGGGGGATGCGCCACTGTGAGATGCCAGAGGCCCCTGGTGCTGAGCTCTGTGAAGGGTAACTCTTGGCCCTGCGCTCTTTCCTTTCCCCCATTGTTCATTTTCATTTTACTATAAACTTTGCCATTTCTCTGCTTTGAGGGGAAATAAACGACCAAGGTTTTTGGTCACCTTGGTAACTTGTAACTTTTTTTTTTTTCAAATCCTGTACACTAAAAGCAATCTGGCTTAACACAGCAAAAAGTTTTGCACGTGAGTCAAATCACTATAAGAATTCATAATTACAAAAAGGAGAAAAACTTAGTTTCGTTTCTTATCCCTCAAAATCCTCAGGACGGAAGCCCTCTACCTGTATCTAATCCCAAAGAAGCAACACAGGAAAACCTTTCAATGGCAATTTTTTTTTGAAACAAGTTATTTACATTTTTATGGAAATTATTTGCTGAGATTCAAGATTAACAGCATAATGGAAGTGCTGGCTGTGGTTTCGCCCCCTCTTATATTATCTATAGGTGGAAAATGAGAAGCTTTGATTATGCAAATGAAGGCAGAATCTATTATCTTCTTCCCGATCTATGTCCTGATCATGGAGAATGTTTAAGCAGCGTTGTTCCTGCACATTAGGCAGCCGCGCCGGTTAACCACCGCTGCTAAGTGATGAGCTGTATATTTGCCGACTCTATCAGTTTGACCCAGCTTCCAGGGCTTAATGGTCCTCCAGGCTAAAAGAGAAAGCTGATCCATCAGGCCCACATTAACATAGACTCACACTCAGCGTATTGATGTGCGCTCTACCATCCCCTGCACCCAGCCCGGACCATTATTTTCATTTTATCTCAAGTCTGGTTGTCTGCCCCAGTTAAAGCCGCAGCACGACTAGTACTTAAGTGAATTTACGGGGAAGGAACGGGATGCTCCCTGAACTCTCAGCACTTTGTGTGGAGGCTGACGGAGACCAGCCTGGTACGCTCAGACCCACTTAGTGGGCAGAGCAAGAGCAGCCTATTGCAAGAGGAAAAGTCACTTACTACCCTATTAGCCAACAGGAAGTGTGATGATTAAATGATTTTTTTAACTGTAATTTTAAAGCACTGCTCTGGTTTTTGCTGAAAGCTATTTATAAAAATAAATTTCATAACAGCTACGTCTTTGCTGCTTAAATACCTTTCTCTTTTAAACTACAGAATGCACACTCAAATAAATGTTCCCAATAATAACACATTTCATCACCTAGGAAAATGTTACATTTAATGGTAACAAGAAAAACAACAATCTACAACAACCAGGCATTTAATGTGCACAAAACCCCATAATAAGAAAGGATTTACTGTGTGCATAAACCCTGTAATGGGTTTGTATGTAATCAAGTATTTGAGGTGTACCTAAATCACTTTAATTGTAAATTTTTAAAACGAAAATAGAGTGCTTCTGTGGCTGTGTTGACTATACAATAACTATTGAAATTCTAAAGCTAGCTTCAACACTATTTTTGTAGATTTACCCAGGCCTTCCAGCTATGATGCTGAGGGAAACTGAGGGGTTCCTAAGCCTGGCCTGGGTGTTTGTCTCTTCTCACTTCCAAGAAATTTAAGGCACTGATGCTGGAACTAAAGCTCCAAAAGTCTCCGTGGCAAATCTTTGTTTATCTGTCACTTAACATTAAAAATGTGACTTTTTTTTTTTCAAGACAGGGTTTCTTTGTGTAGTCCTGGCTGTCCTGGAACTCACTCTGTAGACCAGGCTGGCCTCGAACTCAGAAATCCGCCTGCCTCTGCCTCCTGAGTGCTGGGATTAAAGGCATGCACCACCACGCCCCGCAAAATGTGACATTTTTGCCTAAATTATTTTTATACTGGGTAAATTAAGATCTGACCTAAGCAGCTGTCTCATAGAGACCTCTTCTCTATTCCACAGTTAGATTCTTTCACCTTCAACTGGGGGGAAGAAAGGAAACGTTGAGCCAGGCGGTGGTGGCACACACCTTTGATCCCAGCACTCGGGAGGCAGAGGCAGGCGGATTTCTGAGTTTGAGGCCAGCCTGGTCTACAAAGTGAGTTCCAGGACAGCCAGGGCTACACAGAGAAACCCTGTCTCGAAAAACCAAAAAAGAAAGAAAGGAAGGAAGGAAGGAAGGAAGGAAGGAAGGAAGGAAGGAAGGAAGGAAGAAAGAAAGAAAGAAAGAAAGAAAGAAAGAAAGAAAGAAAGAAAGAAAGAAAGAAAGAAAGAAAGAAAGAGACAAAGAAAGAAAGAGACAAAGAAAGAGACAGAGAAAGAGAACAAACTTTGGGGAGGTATTAGAAATTGAACCCAATATTTTCTGTATGAATTCACAGAGCTCTACACACAGACAAGCAGGTACTCTACCTCTGAGCTGCAGCCCCAACCTCAGCAGCACTTAAATAATTTCATCTAGCAACATTGTTTCAGAAGTATTTGTCTCTAATTGCCTCTCATCCATTTTCTCAGTTCCCGTGCGGAGAGAATGCAAAGTTAACTTTTGTATACTATAAAAGCATTGCACAAAAGCTGTTGTTAGGTGAAAAATCCCCGCTAGATGAATGGTTGCTTGAAAACTCTCCAGATGTACTTTCTATTCAAATGGCACATCAAAACCCAAACCACCACAACCCCTGAAAACAGACTGTTCCATTATAAATTTTAAACCCTTGACAGGTCAATGATGAAGCCAGAGTTTCTTGAGGACCTACTCTGCGTCACACGCTATTCACTTACATGAATTCATTTCATCCTCTGAATCGGTCACAAGGTTTGGTTTGATGGTTTCCTATTGACAGACTCTCGGGAGGCGACTCAGACAGTCACAAGGCTGGTCTCTAAACCCAGCTCAATCTGAACCCAAATGGAGCATACTTTCCTTATCTCTCACAGTTGCTGCTGCTCTGTGTGATGGGAGTAAGACCCTGCACAGCAGCATGGGCAACCTCTGGGGAAGCTGCATCCCTGATGAAAACTGACTCCCTCACACAGCCGCCATCCATAGCCAGCAGCTCCCCGGCTAGGGTGGGACTCGGTGGGTCTCTCCATCTGTGCTGACATCTCGGTTGGCTTGATCTTATTCAGGACTTGTGCACAGTCACAGCACCATGACCCCGTGGATGTGATGGCTGCATCAGGTCTAGCAAGGACTTTGCAGCAGCGTCAGCTGGCGCTGGCTCCCGATCGTCCCAGCCACCTCTCTTCCACAATTACCTCTGAAGGGTAAAAAGAAAAAAGCCTCTAACCCAAACCATCACTGTCCTAGTGAATTCTGAAAATCTCTTTTAAATTACAAACTTCTAAATGTAAGTAGAAAGTTAATTAAGAAACAAAATTAGTAGATTGTTTGTACTTAGTTCTTTTTACATGCCAGGTATTATTCTAATAATATAAAATGTTTAACTCATTTGATCCTATATTAATCCTGGCAATTAAATGTAATTTTGAGGGTTCTTCAATAAAGAGATTGTAGAACAAAATAGTTAAACAATTTGTTCAAAATGGCAGAGCTAGTAAGGCATAGGTTTCAAGCTCAAGCAGTCAGCTTCGGTCTTGAGCATCTATCACACAACACAGGCTCCTAAGGAGCTGGGTTAAAGACTGGTGAGTGTGTCCTGGCTGGTACCCCACCTGCCACAGGTCGCCTGGCTGGGAAACCCAAGCATCTTGCAATCCACTTCCCCATCATGGTTTCCTCATTTCCAGCACATCCTGGAAAGACAGTTTTCTCTCCTTTTCCTGAATTACTCAAACCTTAGAACGCAGTGTAAAAACTGGGGCCGGAGCACACAGAGAGCCCGCTGTTATCACCAGAGACTTTCTCCAGCTTGTCTGTCTTCACAGCTAAGCCCTCGTCTTATGGGGCCACCATCTCTGCTCGCACTTTGTAATTCCGGCTAATGTCACATTATCTCAGTAAAGGAACTCCTTGATACCTGGGACTCCTTCTCAAGAATTTCCATAGTTTAAAAAAGTGAAAATATCCTTGAGGAACTCACCTTAACACTTCTTGATGTACAGAGAAGTGTGGGGGTGGGGAGGAGATGTGACATGCGATGACGCCTTACTCTGTCAGGGGGGTTAACCAGGATTCAAGAGGGTCACGACACAAGAAAGCCGAGAGCTCAAAGGTCAGGTTACAAACTCACACAGCACTGCTACAGGGAATATCTCAGACTGTACCAGATGAACAGTGGCCTCTCTAGCTTTAAGTAAAACGTTTACAGAGGCACAGTTCTCTCACGTCAAGAAATCCCCTTGCTGTGGTGATAAAACACAATTGTTAAGGGCACAGCACTGACCTAACAGGCTGACAGCCTCTCCAGAAGCGCCTGACATGTCTACTGTTCCTCTGCTATGTTATGTTTGGGGCCGGTCCATCTTCCCAGGGACAAATAGAATGGAGAGTCAGGTCAGGGGCACAACTGCCTGCTGTCTTTTAAACAGACCAGCTCTGTCTCCCCGCTTTATCGTATCACTTCTAAGCAAAGCTACCCACTCAACTGGCCAGCCCCTAGGGGACTCAGAGAAGGGACTGGAAGGGGGGCTGTATGCTGATGACCTCAAGACACCGAGAAGCATGACTCTGAAGGCTTTTACTGTCCTGAGACTGCAGTTGGATAGGAGGAACAGCTCCAGGTGTTGGCTAGCACAGAGGGATGTGTCGAAAAGGAACTAGCTGGATATTGTAACCATCTAACAGACGTGGGACACTCCCATCATAAACAAATGATAGGTGTCAGGTAGACGTGACAGTTGAGATTAGGTATCACACACCTTATCTACATACTGAGATGCCACCAGTAACCTCATACATGTGTGCCATCCCCACACTTGAGATGCATCCCCCGCACAGAGATGCGGGCAATCTCTGTGGCTTCCAGCCTAGTCTATGCAGTGAGTTCCAGCCCAGCCTGGTCTATGTAGGAAGTTCCAGGCCAGCTTGAGATTCTCAAAGTGAGAGACCCTGTCTTAAAACAAAAACTAACAAGCAGAACTAATAAAGTTTCTGCTACTTTATATCTTCTTAGTTTTATTGGTGGAACCAGAAACATGATTCGATACTGAGTAAAGCACTCTGAGCATTCAATGTTGTACTGATATGGCCCACATCTCACTTAGTCAACTGTGGTACTGCTTTTTCAAACCACATTGAGCAAAATCCTCAGTGATGAACTTAAAAGAATCTTTCAAAAGCTCTTGAAACCAAACTCACTTAGAAAAACAAAGTTTGGGCTGGAGAGATGGCTCAGCGGTTAAGAGCATAGACTGCTCTTCCAGAGGTCCTGAGTTCAGTTCCCAGCAACCACCTGGTGACTCACAACCATCTGTGATGGGATCTGATGACCTCTTCGGGGTGTGTCTGGAGACAGCTATAGTGTACTCATATATGTAAAATAAATAAATCCTTTTTAAAAGAAAAAGAAAAAGAAAGTGCTTACAGAATTTATAATATAAACAAAAATTCACTCTGATTACTTTATCATTTTTGTTATGGTTTATGCATACTTAATTTTGTTTTTGTTTTCTTTTTCGCACAGGGTTCCTCTGAGTAACCCTGGCTGTCCTGGAACTCGATTTGTAGACCAGGCTGGCCTCGAACTCACTGAGATACGCCTGCCTCTGCCTCCCCAGTATTGAGATTAAAGGCGTGCGCCACCACTGCCTGACTTATATAATGTTTTACTAGGAATGTGGAACATGTTTTTCCAAAGCTATGGAGATCAGATGTGAAGAGTGTCTCTCCCGGAACCAGGCAGGCGCTTTCCTTTCTCCCTGCTACAGTTCCACCCTGTACTCTCGCAGAGACAGGCTGCTCCACACTTTACATCCCTGCCCAGTTATTTAAAAACCTCCTTATTTTAAACTCTGAAAGACTAAAGAGCATCATGGGATAGACCTCCAGTAATTGAGTTCCCCTCACGGTTGTCTTATTAGATTATCTCACCTTTAGCAGAAGCAAAAAAAATAAGAAATTCTATCTAATTCTGGGTTTTAGAGAAATTTCAGTAATGCGTTAGAAGCCGATTCCGTACTTTGTCAGTAACACCTGCCCCTCAAAATGGACAACAAAATTTTCTTTTAATAAAAATATTTTCCCTATAGACCATAGGATAGAAATTTCCTTAAACCAAACTGAATCCATTCTCTATACTAAAGATGACAAAAATTATCTCACTAGCTGAATTTCACTGCCAAGCTGTCAACTTGAATTTCTTCTGTTTAAAAATAGCTATTCATTACATCCTGTGATGGGCTGTGAAAGCATTCCAGCAATGAACCTGTACCGCATGCAGAAGCCACGGGTGAGGTACGCGCTTCTGTTTAGATTACTGGCATTTGTTTCAAGACCCTGCACTAGTTTTAAATCATATGAACTTGAAACAAACCAAAGCCCGTATTGTCTTACCTTAAAACTAACAGCTGTTTTCCATTTATGACTCTCTACCGCAGGCTTTAATGACGAAGGACAAACAAAACTCATTACACATATGCATGCAAGTAAAGAGGCACACATGTATATGTGTATGTCAGTGGGTGCATATGTGTGCTAGCTCCCTATAGTCTTAGCTATTGTTAATGGCTGATCAAGTATTATAGGGCACATCAAATTAGATAATATTGCCAACACAGGAGCAAGCACTGCTGTATTCAAGAACATGAGGTAGGTTGTTGGCAGAAAGCATCACTCTAGAAGCATCTGGTCTTTCACAGTTTAGTGTAATGTGTCATTAGGTATCGTTTACCTACCTAACGTCCAAGTCACTGTACGCTTTAGCATGGATGCTCTAAGCACAGGTGAAAAGGTACACGGGGCCTGCTGCTGAGCCACTCTGCCCCAGCATGATATCAAACACAAAAGCTTGTGATAAAAGAGGCGGTGGCTGGACTGATGACAGATGATTTGTAAACACAGCTGATGAATGCAAGGGCCAACTTGATGCCCTCCTCCACCCCCCCTCACCCCCACCCTCACCCCCCCCCCCCCGTCGTTGTTTTAATACCAGCTAGTCTGCGGTAATGTAAGAGGGTGGAACACTCAGGTTAAAAATAAATCCTACTTCAACCATACCGACCTTAGATCATCGGACGTAAAATGACTTCTGAATGTATGGACTCTGTAAGGATGCCAACCTGTGAGATACACATCAGCCGCGGAATGAGGTGGCAACCCAGCCACATCTGCCAAGAAGCATTTCTGGGTAGCTACATTAGTTATGGTGAATTTGTATCTGTTTAAAGTGTGTCACAAAAATGAGATGTGAGCACACATGCATTACTCATCCATATCATGTCTGAGTCCACAACACATTAGCGCACATGTGGCAAGCTGGGGTGGGGGTGGGGGGCAGTAATAAGAGCACCCTAAAGGCAGTGGTTGTCTTAATTTACGAATAAAGAATTTCTTCTCTGATACGTAAGATCGGCAGCAGTGCGCTTTGACCTAATGAACAAACATTCTTTACAATGTTAATCCCGTTCCAAAGTGCACCCACAGTGACGAGGAAGAAAATGTGCTCCATGTCACATGAGCTCACATCTTTATACGCACATATATCTTATTATGAACACTTACCAAACACTTCAT
This sequence comes from Mus caroli, assembly GCF_978045245.1. NCBI lineage: Eukaryota > Metazoa > Chordata > Mammalia > Rodentia > Muridae > Mus > Mus caroli. The sequence goes on from NW_028227273.1 coordinate 9,638,497, forward strand.
CACAGCCCCTCCAACAAAACTGAAAAATAGTCTGTCTTAGAACTGATTCAAGTAATTGCCTCAACTGGAGTTTTAAGAATGACAAACCAGCTTTGGAAATGACCATCAACCAAAACTGTATGGTAAAGAGTATCCAAATTTACAATTTGAAATTAGTTTTATCTCTTAGTAACTCGTTAAATACGTAATGTTATCAATACACAAATCCTATTGGATCTACATACTATACTTACATAATTAAAACATCTATTTGGAGCTGGAGAAATGGCTCAGCAGTTGAGAGCACTGACTGCTCTTCCTAAGGTCCTGAGTTCAAATCCCACAACCACATGGTGGCTCACAACCATCTGTAATGAGATCTGACGCCCTCTTCTGGTGCTTCTGAAGTCAGCTACCGTGTACTTACATATAACAATAAATAAACCTAAAAAAAAAAAAAATCTATTTTGCTTTTGCAAAAGCCAAACAGGTTCTTTTGTTGAGACATGGAGTCACTCTGGAAGAACGCTGTGGAGAAGACCCGTACATGCTTGCTACCGTGGTCCTCTCACTAATGTTTTACGACGCTTGCTTTATCACATATCTGTCCGTCTCCATCAGAGAGTTTCAGTAGGAGATAAACACATTTCCTAAGAACAAATGAGCTGAAGAACAGCACAAAGAAGACGATAATGCTCTCCTTCATAATGAACCTATGACGCTGACAGTGAAGCTTTTGACTTCAGCCAAATTCTCATAAATGATCATTTCCATCTCTAAAAACTATCATACCTCTTTGTCTTAATAGAGACAATTGAATCTGAATTAACTCCATATTAAATTCTGAGTAATTATTATATCTTAATTTGAAAGGCAGGATTATGACAGTAACAGTAGAACGTATTTTCTCAGCCACATGGAAGGAACACTTGGTTTTGTATTAGAGTCATGTGATGGGATTTTTTGGAATCACTAATGTACAACTACTCTGATGTGACATGGCCTCTACGGTAATCATACACATCGTGAAAAACAACCGTCCCGTTTTAAATTTGTGCCTCGGCAAAAGAATGCCACCCATTTTACCCTCTTTAGGGACTGAACATATTTGCTTTGGTACGGTAAAAAAAAATAAATAAATAAACAAAAACATCAGTGAACACACTGATGATTCTCGTAGATTTAGGGACTTTGAATCCTTTCTGCTTTTCCTTTTATTTATAGGAGAAATGAGTTTTGAAATCTGTGTCATAAACAAGAATACCGGCTTCGCATCCCTAACTCGAATCTCAGATGAACACTCAAAGGCAGCTCGGGGCTTCCTGACACCCTGTGAGTGGGTACTCCTGCAAAACTGCAGGTCAGAGAGCACAGGGGGCTGCAGACAATAGGCAAAGCACATCTTACATACTCAAAGGATCTTTGGTAAGTTCAGACCTGACTGAGAGCAATATTCCCATTTCAAAGACCACTGTAATAACTTAAATTAATTTTTGAAGCGTTTCTCACAGCTACCCATGGCAGTTTTGTTTTGTTGAAATGTTTTTCACATCACTCTGGATTCCACACAGAAATAATGAATTGCGCTTTTTATTCTTCTTAATTCAACTGATAAGAAGGCACACATTAATTAAAAGTAAGCTTTTTAATACTCCAAAATACAAATGAGCTTTTAATGTGAATATTCCATTTTGAAATGCATGAAAACGCGTGGGTAACAATGTACCTCAGAAACGTTAGTGTATACAAGACGTTCTTAACCACCATAAAGTATGTTTAAGCAGGTCTGGAATGCCTGGCACCCCTTTTTAACATTTGTATTTGCTGATGTACCAACAATGTTTGGCATAATTAACACTAAGATCTTCAAAACTCAATGACTGAAAATAATTGCCTCTCTCTTTTCTTCCCTGAGCACTCAGAAGCCCAACCTAAAGATTCAGAGCTGGCTGGGCAAACATAAAGGATGTCAGAAGCGGTGACCACTGACGCGCCATTCAAGGCGCAGGGAGAGGGCTCAGGCGTGAATGACTCTAAACAGCTCACTGGTAAGATCAGCTATCGGCTAGATGCAGCCTAAGTCAGCACTATTCACTGAGCCTGCTATGACCTTAAGATCAGGGCTCCTGAGGCATGTTCAACCACCAATTAGTTTCTGTGTTCACTGGACATCACCACTCAGTAAATGCACTGGTCCCTCATTCCACAGTGTTGATGAAGTGTGTGTGACGGCTTTCTCTTCATGGCTTCCTTCCTAAACCCGCTCCATCTTCAGCTAATGCTTTCCAGTCACTTGGACACCCCCTTCAGTTATCATGGAATTTTATACTTCACTTTAAAACCACCATGGTTTAATTGGCTAAATGTGAATTTTATTGTGACCATCAAAGTACATATGTAGACCAAGGTAAAAAATATATATATCAGAATTTAACTTTCTAGTATATTAACTATAGTCTAAGATAGTTAGATATAAAAGATCAGAATCCCTTTTATTCAAAAATCAGCCATTTATTGCCATTCTTCAGAGAGGAGGACATCTCTGCTGTTTTGAAGCAATCATTTACTTAGCACAAATGTACCATATTCCGACTGCTTTTAATAAAGCTATAAAAATTGTCTTCTCCTTTGGACAGACAAAAATACTACATATAAGGGACTACATATGAAGATAACTTTAAGATATTATCATGAAAAAGACATCCACAGCTTCTACTTGGTAAGATATAAAAAGCCCAGGGCATAGCCCAAACTGGAGATTTGGGAAAGCCATTACTGATGGTCGATGGAGGACTGGGACAGGATGCAGGTACGCTGGCCGAGACTGTTAGCTAAAATAACCTGCATGGCTTCTCTCCAAGGAACCAGAGGAGAGACCCTGGGATTGGAATTCTGAGTCTTCCCTTCCAGTTATCCCCTAAGGTAGAAAATCCTCCCCCTAAGCTGAGGGGTCAGCCTTTAAGTCACACCAGCCTCCTGCAAAATGATCTGATGATGGTTTTGTTTGGCCTTTGAAGAGAGCTTCATTAAGACAGAATTACCATGCCTTAGGCTTCACCCATTCAAAGAGAGCAGCAAGCCAACAGTTCTTCACATACTTAGAGCTCTGACGCTGTGGTTTCAATTACGTTTCAAGCATTTTCATATTGGCGGGAGGGGGGTCCCCTTCCTCCTCTCTAGTTCACCTCCTGAAGTAAGCGCTTGACTACTTCCTGTCTCTATAGATTTAGTCGCTCCGATCAGTTCATGCAGATAGGACTTTCAAATGTTGTTCTTTGTGACTGATTCCTTATATTTAATATTATATTTTATAAGGCATTGCCACGTTTTAGTGTATATCAATAACTCGTTCTTTCTTACTGGTGAAATGTCATTGAATGAATCAATGTTGCTGATCCATTCCCTGACACAAAACCATGCCTGAGAAAAACAGTTCCTAGCTTATGCTTAGATGTGTTCCCCAGATACAACCAACAGAAGCATGCAACAAAACAGACAGCCTAGCAGTGAAACACCGAGTGGAAAAGAAAGAATCGGGAAACAATCCAGCCTCTATTGCAACAGTGCAATACAAACTTACAATGCATACCTCCAACAGTAACACACATCTAGATTAAGACAAATGAATGAATCTGAAAAGTCGGGGTAACTCAACACTGCAGAGACCATCTGGAACATGTACACTGCTCTGGCCAGTAAGAAGCTGCTCCATGGTACTAATGTGATGCCTATTTGGGGAAAGGCTATGGGTAGCATATACAGTTCCTACCTTTAGGAATACCTGGAAAAAGAAGTACACAAAATGAGACAGGAATACAAAGAATCAACTGCTCTGCTACAGTGCTTTTCACCTTCATAATGCTGCAACTTTTTAACACATTTCCTCATATTGTGGGGCTCTTCAACTAGAAAATTATTTTCAATGCAACTTCATAACTGTTATTTTGCTACTGTTGTAGACTGTAATGTGAATATCTGTATTTTCTGATGGTCTTAGGCAGTCTTTGTGAAAGGGCTATTTGACCCTCAAGGGGAACATGACCCATAGGCTGAGAACTGTTGTTGCTCTAGTAGACTGTCCATGCCAAGGTGAGCAACAAAATGTGGGCTTTAATCCTAGTCTTCCTGCTTGTTAGTTCAATGCCCTCAGGTCTCTCAACCACTAAGAATCTCTGCTTCTGCATCTGCACACTAGTGAAGGGCATTGCTGTCTAAGTTCTAAGTTGTTCTAAAATATATACATATATGTATATGTATATATATACCATGTTGATATGTCATATATATAATAAAAACACAATTACAAAGATAAAATGTACTTGTCCTAAATGATTACACTAATGTTATGCACATAAATATTTACACTAAGTACAGAACATATGGGTAATTGAGTACAGGTCTTCACCAACACTAAAGTGGTAAAGGAATTAGCAGAACGTGTTCTATGTGTGGCAGTTAAGGCAAAGAGAGATGTGCCTATAACTTGTGGTTATAATGGAGACCAACTTATCATTCAACCACATGGTCAAAACTGTTTCTTCAGGTAAACAGCTCACGTGGGTGAAGAACTCCAAGGCTATTTGGTTTTGGCTTTCCCCAACAGCTGGCATAGAATGTACTCAGGAATAAGCTATGTGACAGTTGGGTTTTACATGCCTCTGTGCCCTGTTGCTGGTGACACATGCCATCATCAAACATAGTTAACATTATAAAGCTGATTACATGTTATGGTTGGTATCCTCTTGAGATGAGCTATCTCTCCAGCACCTATTCTATGCTATACATTGTCTGTTTGTTTTAAATCAAACTTAAGTTAGTATAAAATGACTGATTGGTCAGAAACTAGAATGTTTTATCAGGCAGATCACACCATACACACACACACACACACACACACACACACACACACACATTTTTACTCATCCTTTGTAATTCCATATATGCACAAATGTATGTGGATAATACCAAACCCCTACTTCTGGTATAGCTCTCCCAAATTCCCCAACACCCCCATCCAAACTGCATGTCCTCTTTGCACAGCCCTTGAGTGCAGAGCTGTCTAAATGTGAATAGGCATAAGGCCATCCATGGAGGCATGGATAACCAACCCATCAGGCACCACACTAGGGAGGAACTGACCCTTTCAACCACAGGCACCTTCAACTGCCACACCCCCACCTAGGTGTACAGCTTTCTGAGCTCCTCCCCTGAGTATGCTTCCCTATCCACGCTGGAATTCTGGCTAGCTTTCTTAGGCAGTCCTGCTGCAGGATGCAACCAGAGCCACTGTGGTGAGCTCATGAGCTGCAACTGCTGTGCCACAAAAGCCATTCCTTCATCTCTTGTCCCCTCTCCATCCCTTCTTCAGCAATATCCCCTTAGTCATGGGTAAGGGGTGTAGTGGTTTGAACATGCTTGGCCCATGGGAAGTGGCACTAATAGGAGGTTGGCCTTCTTGGAGGAAATGTGTCAGTCATTGTGTAGGTGGGCTTCAAGGGCCCCTCCTGCTCAAGCTCTGCCCAATGTAGACGAGCTGTCTGCAGCGGAGAGTCTCCTGCTGCTGCCTCTGCTTCCAGATGCAGACCTCTCAGCTCTCCCTGTACCATGTCTGCCACACACTGCCATGTTCCCACCATGATGACAACGGACTGAACCTCTGAAACTGTAAGCCATCCCCAATTAATGTTTTCTTTTATAAGAGTTGCCTTGGGGGGCAGGGGGACTGGTGAGATGGCTCAGCGGTTAAGAGCACCGACTGCTCTTCCAAAGGTCCTGAGTTCAAATCCCAGCAACCACATGGTGGCTGATGATCTCTTCTGGAGTGTCTGAAGACAGCTACAGTGTGCTACATATAATAAATAAATAAATATTAAAAAAAATATTTAAAAGAGTTGCCTTGGTCATGGTGCCTCTTCACGGCAATTAAAGCCTAACTAAGACAGGGGGTAATCACAAAAGTTTTATAGTTTTATAAAAGAAAGCAGGTTGTAAGAGTGATGGAGAATTCAAATTATTCCAACACTTTTTGTTTGTTTTGAGACAGGGTTTCTCTGTGTAGCCCTGACTGTCCTCAAACTCACTCTGTAGACCAGGCTGGCCTTGAACTCAGAAATCCGCCTGCCTCTGCCTCCCAAGTGCTGGGATTAAAGGCATGCACCACCATTGCCCAGCCCAACATTTGTTTTAATTGGAGAAACCAATGAATGATACTATCAACATAAACTAATTCTATTCTGCATCTTGAAGTTCACAGTAGCCAAAGCCGTGTAATAGTGCTTTGCATACCACACCTGTGCCTGCCTGGGGAAACTATTACCATTAGTAGTGTGAAACTTATTTAAGGAAGACAATAGCAGGTCATGTTTAAAGATTCTCCTCCTGAGTCTTTAAGATAACTACAAGGTCTCCTAATATCTTGACTGTGAGCCCATAAGAAAGCCAAAGCCCCAAACTTCACAGCACAGTATGTATGAGTTAGTAATTCAAAATTGTGTGGAATGATACATGCTTATTGTTTTAAGACTTTAGGTTTGTGATATTTTATCACACATCATCAGATACCTGATAGACTGTATCTAGAGACTTTCCCTAGTAACTAATTGACCAAAATGTGTCAACAAGGGCATCCATAGCTACAAGAGTCTAGAGAATGTTTTCTTGCTGTAAATAAACCTTGAGTTCTGGTTCTTCTGTTTAGGAAAAAACATTAGGAAGTGGCTGTTAGCTATGTGAGTGCACCATTTCTATTTCAATTCAGTTTTCTCCAGAAAGAAAAGAGGTCTTCAGAGAAGAAGAGAAAGTTAAACCATACAGAGAGCATGTAGCCCACAGTAAATAAGGCAACAACCTATGATCTAGTAGTTGCTCTAAGGGGGTTTGAATCTGTAGACAGGGCAATTTGTATTCTTCCATGCCAGCTAAATTTGACATGTATCTATGGTCTCCTGTCAGTAATCACACTGAAAAATCCTGACAAGTAGAGAAAAAAGAAACAGGCATATGGAAATACTTCCTTGATATTTTAGAAAAAGGAAGCAAGTATATAAGAAACATGAATGATAACATCGTGATAAAGCTGGGTGACAGATCACTAGCTGGTTGATACATATCTAAAAAATGAAGCAGTGTTCACGAACAGACAAAGGGTGCCCGTTGAGAGCAGCGTGGGAAGCATCAGAAGGCTCCTTCTTCCACCAGAGGTTCTTTTATCCTTGAGAAGAGTTTTTGCTATCCTAGGTTTTTTGTTATTCCAGATGAATTTGCAGATTGCACTTTCTAATTCGTTGAAGAATTGATTTGGAATTTTGATGGGGATTGCATTGAATCTGTAGATTGCTTTTGGCAAGATAGCCATTTTTACAATGTTGATCCTGCCAATCCATGAGCATGGGAGATCTTTCCATCTTCTGAGATCTTCTATAATTTCTTTCTTCAGAGACTTGAAGTTTTTATTATACAGATCTTTCACTTCCTTAGTTAGAGTCACGCCAAGATATTTTATATTATTTGTGACTATTGAGAAGGGTGTTGTTTCCCTAATTTCTTTCTCAGCCTGTTTATTCTTTGTGTAGAGAAAGGCCATTGATTTGTTTGAGTTAATTTTATATCCAGCTACTTCACCGAAGCTGTTTATCAGGCTTAGGAGTTCTCTGGTGGAATTTTTAGGGTCACTTATATATACTATCATATCATCTGCAAAGAGTGATATTTTGACTTCATCTTTTCCAATTTGTATCCCTTTGATCTCCTTTTGTTGTCGAATTGCTCTGGCTAGGACTTCAAGTACAATGTTGAATAGGTATGGAGAAAGTGGACAGCCTTGTCTAGTCCCTGATTTTAGAGGGATTGCTTCAAGCTTCTCACCATTTACTTTGATGTTGGCTACTGGTTTGCTGTAGATTGCTTTTATCATGTTTAGGTATGGGCCTTGAATTCCTGATCTTTCCAAGACTTTTATCATGAATGGGTGTTGGATCTTGTCAAATGCTTTTTCCGCATCTAACGAGATGACCATGTGGTTTTTGTCTTTGAGTTTGTTTATATACTGGATTACGTTGATGGATTTCCGTATATTGAACCATCCCTGCATCCCTGGGATGAAACCTACTTGGTCAGGATGGATGATTGTTTTGATGTGTTCTTGGATTCGGTTAGCAAGAACTTTATTGAGGATTTTTGCATCAATATTCATAAGGGATATTGGTCTGAAGTTTTCTATCTTTGTTGGGTCTTTTTGTGGTTTAGGTATCAGAGTAATTGTGGCTTCATAGAATGAGTTGGGTAGAGTACCTTCTGTTTCTATTTTGTGGAATAGTTTGTGAAGAACTGGGATTAGATCTTCTTTGAAGGTCTGATAGAACTCTGCACTAAACCCATCTGGTCCTGGGCTTTTTTTAGTTGGGAGACTATTAATGACTGCTTCTATTTCTTTGGGGGATATAGGGCTGTTTAGATCATTAACCTGATCTTGATTCAACTTTGGTACCTGGTATCTGTCTAGGAACTTCTCCATTTCATCCAGGTTCTCCAGTTTTGTTGAGTATAGCCTTTGGTAGAAGGATCTGATGGTGTTTTGGATGTCTTCAGGATCTGTTGTTATGTCTCCTTTTTCATTTCTGATTTTGTTAATTAGGATGCTTTCCCTGTGCCCTCTAGTGAGTCTGGCTAAGGGTTTATCTATCTTGTTGATTTTCTCAAAGAACCAGCTCCTTGATTGGTTGATTCTTTGAATAGTTTTTCTTGTTTCCACTTGGTTGATTTCGCCCCTGAGTTTGATTATTTCCTGCCATCTACTCCTCTTGGGTGAATTTGCTTCCTTTTGTTCTAGTGCTTTTAGGTATGTTGTCAAGCTGCTAGTGTGTGCTCTCTCTAGTTTCCTTTTGGAGGCACTCAGAGCTATGAGTTTTCCTCTTAGAAATGCTTTCATTGCGTCCCATAAGTTTGGGTATGTTGTGGCTCACCATGCCGGACCTAAAGCTCTACTACAGAGCAATTGTGATAAAAACTGCATGGTACTGGTATAGTGACAGACAAATAGACCAATGGAATAGAATTGAAGACCCAGAAATGAACCCACACACCTACGGTCACTTGATCTTCGACAAGGGAGCTAAAAGCATCCAGTGGAAGAAAGACAGCATTTTCAACAAATGGTGCTGGCACAACTGGTTGTTAACATGTAGAAGAATGCGAATAGATCCATTCCTATCTCCTTGTACTAAGGTCAAGTCTAAGTAGATCAAGGAACTTCACATAAAACCAGAGACACTGAAACTTATAGAGGAGAAAGTGGGGAAAAGCCTTGAAGATATGGGCACAGGGGAAAAATTCCTGAATAGAACAGTAATGGCTTGTGCTGTAAGATCGAGAATTGACAAGTGGGACCTCATGAAACTACAAAGCTTCTGCAAGGCTAAAGACACCATCAATAAGACAAAAAAAACCACCAACAGATTGGGAAAGGATCTTCACCTATCCTAAATCAGATAAGGGACTAATATCCAATATATATAAAGAACTCAAGAAGGTGGACTCCAGAAAGTCAAATAACCCCATTAAAAAATGGGGCTCAGAACTGAACAAAGAATTCTCACCTGAGGAATACCGAATGGCAGAGAAGCACCTGAAAAAATGTTCAACATCCTTAATCATCAGGGAAATGCAAATCAAAACAACCCTGAGATTCCACCTCACACCAGTCAGAATGGCTAAGATCAAAAATTCAGGTGACAGCAGATGCTGGCGAGGATGTGGAGAAAGAGGAACACTCCTCCATTGTTGGTGGAATTGCAAGCTTGTACAACCACTCTGGAAATCAGTCTGGCGGTTCCTCAGAAAATTGGACATAGTACTACCGGAGGATCCAGCAATACCTCTCCTGGGCATATATCCAGAAGATGTCCCAACCGGTAAAAAGGACACATGCTCCACTATGTTCATAGCAGCCCTATTTATAATAGCCAGAAGCTGGAAAGAACCCAGATGTCCCTCAACAGAGGAATGGATACAGAAATTATGGTACATTTACACAATGGAGTACTACTCAGCTATTAAAAAGAATGAATTTATGAAATTCCTAGCCAAATGGATGGACCTGGAGGGCATCATCTTGAGTGAAGTAACACAATCACAAAAGAACTCACACAATATGTATTCACTGATAAGTGGATATTAGCCCAAAACTTAGGATACCCAAGATATAAGATACAATTTGCTAAACGCATGAAACTCAAGAAGAATGAAGACCAAAGTGTGGACACTGTGCACCTTCTTAGAATTGGGAACAAAACACCCAGGGAAGGAGTTACAGAGACAAAGTTCGTAGCTGTGATGAAAGGATGGACCATTTAGAGACTGCCGTATCCAGGGATCCATCCCATAATCAGCTTCTAAACGCTGACACCATTGCATACACTAGCAAGATTTTGCTGAAAGGACCCAAATATAGCTGTCTCTTGTGAGACGATGCCGGGGCCTAGCAAACACAGGAGTGGATGTTCACAGTCAGCTATTGGATGTATCACAGGGCTCCCAATGGAGAAGCTAGAGAAAGTACCCAAGGAGCTAAAGGGATCTGCAACCCTATTGTTGGAACAACATGATGTACTAACCAGAACCCCGGAGCTCTTGTCTCTAGCTGCATATGTATCGAAAGATGACCTAGTCGGCCATCAATGGAAAGAGAGGCCCATTGGACTTGCAAACTATGCCCCAATATAGGGGAATGCCAGGGCCAAAAGAATGGGAATGGGTGGGTAGGGAAGTGGGGGGCGCTATGGGGGACTTTTGGGATAGCATTGGAAATGTAATTGAGGAAAATATGTAATAAAAATATTAAAAATTAAAAAAAAAGAAGGCTCCTTCTTGCCTTTACTCTTGGTCTTGAATTGTCAGTTTCTAGCAGTGACTTAAGGACATAAAGGGTATGCCTATCATGTGCTCATGTGACATGTCGGGAATGATACATATAATAACAGAATCAATGTTTAAACGATCTTGACAGCCTACAGTACTGTCACTCACACATCTAACCGTTCAAAGGAATCATTTCTGTCTCTACCAGAACGCCAAGTTCTTCAGGGCTGGACTTGATCTCATACTCCTTTAGAAATCTCTGCCAGTATCTAATGGAGTACTGGGAGCACAGTCGGCATTTCACTAACAGTCAGAGAACTGAACTGAATCATATGAAGTGTACAGAAGTGCTGAGTAAATCTATCACCTATGCATCATATTGTCCTTTAGCTCTGCCACCAGACCATATCACTTCCTTCCTTCCAAGAAGCTAAAAATGGAATTTTCTCGAGCATCACACTTCCTGAGCTACCACCAGCCCTGTGAAGACAGATTACAAGTTTTAGAGGGTACTTGAAAGCCTTTGTACTTTGTATTTACATATCTTGTTTCAATATCATGCCCAGCTCTATGACTTTAGACTGAGCCCAGCAGGCAGCGTACAGAGCTCCTACCATCCACACCAAGTGAGAACAGACGCACACCCCCTGGCAGAGCCGCACAGCGTAACATTTTCTTGTTACAGTTCGGTATCATTGCAGGAAGATAAGCACACCCCACAGTCTAACTTCATAGACATGAAGAAGTCATATGCTATTGTTCAGCGTCCCAGCCAGCCACCGTGCGTGATCAACCTTTTTTCTTTTCTGGCTTCATTATGAAGATGATGCCTTTCGACTGTGGTGACTAAGCCTGTGAAACTGCAGAGCAGGAAATGTATAGAACCTTTATGAGAATAATACTGAAAAGCTTAAACGTAAAACCTGCAATTAAATTCCAAACCTAAGCACTTCACCCTCAGGAAAATGCTAAGCAGCTCCTCGGCAACACCCCTGATCTACACCCCCCAGAGTCGGCAGGGCTTTAGTATGCGCTCATGTGCAACACTGATACAGGCAGGAACCTCTCAAGGACTGTCCGAGGGAAACGTAGTTATATTTATCCACGCTTTTCAAAACTAACAAATTTCAACTTGGCATGCCAGGGACAGGAGCTTTTTCATTTTCAAAAAAGCCGTCTTCTGTCACATGAAAAGCCCCGAGAGTAAAATATTTCAGTGTAGCTCAGTGTTAACAATGGATATGCCATCAGATTACCATACACGTGAATAAAGCACCAAATGATACGAACTTTTTTTTTCCACACTTTAGATTTTGATGTGAAATGAGTCTAATTATTTATTCATAGCCTTTTCCTCTAAGGAGTTCAAAGCACTATATTTTAAATCTTCAAACGCAGATTTCCTGAACTCTAACATCTACTGGAGGGGGACAGGAAAATGTGTGACAAGAAAAAAAGATTAAATAGCACAAAAGAAAAGATGGGCTGGAAGGACCCAGCACGCTTCAAACATGAGGCGGGATGGAAGGACCGAAGCAGGCGTCGAACACGAGGCGGGATGTTTTTTTTTTCATTCACTTATTCCTTCAGTCATCCAAGCTTTTATTACAACCTCCCAGAAGGAGAGAGTCACGCCAGATGTAAAAACCACCCCAGTTCCAACAGACGGAGGCATGAATGACGTCAAGAATAACTGGGTGCTCCAAATGCTATAATACAAGGGGAGGAGGCTTCAGCAGGGAGGGAAGATCTCAGTTATACTTTGAAGCTGGCAGAAGTTTGCAGAGAATTCCAAGACAACCTGGCTGACAGTGCGCTACGGTGCAAGGAAGCATGGCATCGGAAGCTTCGAGCTGGTCAAGGGGCGTGGGGAAGACAGGGCTCCAAGGCTGTTTTGTGAAAAGACTTCAACGTTGTCTGAAATCATGAAAATGCTAAACTAATCAACACACAATAAGCAGATGATACAAAATGATACGCATTTTATCTTGCTTCATATGTACATGTACATTTTGGTTTTATGTATGTAGTTTTACTTTACGCATGCATACAGAGAGAAAAAGACAGAGAGAGAAAGAAAAAGAGACAGACAGAGGGACAGAGACAGAGAGACAGAGACAGTGACAGAGCAAGCAAGCTCAATGGGGCATTCCATCTGATGTCTCTGAGCCTGATGCGCCCCTCTTTCCGTCCGGCCTCTGAGGATGTTGACAGGGCAGGTGGCAGGGCCCAACCACACAGCTTTCTCCTCCCTGTATCTGTACAGTTCCTTCTCTTAGGTGGAGGCTCACTTAGGAAAAGTTAAACCACTGGGCCAGATTGATTGACGCTATTTATCTCCCAAGCTGCTCCCAGCATGCCCATTCACCAAGGGAGCAGATGTTTCTCTTAAGGACATCGGAGGGGCAGCCTCTTCTGCATCACTCCTGTGTTACCTGCACACAGTAGACACTAAAGGAAAGAAAAGGGAAAAAATGTAGCTTACGTCTCAGAAATGCAGATTAAAGAGAATATTCCCTTGCTTTTATATTATTTCAAGTATAAAAGCTCCTGTGTCAAAATACTCAGAACACTGTGGCTCAAAATAGAAAAGATAGAACCCAATTATCAGACTGATTTGTAGCTCCAAGTCTTCAAGTCACCTTCTACAGAAGCACTCACTAATTGATATCGACAGAGGGATACAGCAGAAAACTGAAACCTTTCCTGTCTATAGATATATAGAGATGATACAGACACAGATGATTAATTGATAGATAAATAGATAGATGTTAGATAGGTAGATGTTAGGTAGATAAAGCAATAGATAGATAGGTAGATAGGTAGATATTAGATAAATAGATGTTAGATAGATGATATATAGATATAGATAGATAGATACACAGATGTATAGATACATAGATAGGTGATAGATAGATAATAGATACTTAGATGATAGATTATAAATAGATAAGATAGATAGATGATAGATACATACATACATACATAGATACATAGATACATAGGTGATGGATACATAGATGATAGATTATAAATAGATAAAACAGATGCTAGATAGATACATACATAGATACATAAATAGATACATAGATATATAGATACATAGGTGATAGATACATAGATGATAGATTAAAAATAGATAAAACAGATAGATGATAGATACATAGATGATAGAGAGACAGATGAATAGATAGATAGATAGATAGATAGATAGATAGATAGATAGATAGATAGATAGATAGATAGATAAAATTAGATGATAGATACAGAGATATGGGGGAAGCAGGAGAAAAACTCAACAAATTAAAGAGTATTACTTATTCTGTATTGGGTTAAGAAATTATAACTGCTTTTTTATACAATTAAGCATGTATATTTGATGACTCCATAAAACACTATATTTAGCTGGGCAGTAGTGTTGCACACCTTTAATCCCAGCACTAGGGGACCACAGGCTGGTTGGATCTCTGAGTTCGAGGCCAACCTGGTTATACAGAGAAACCCTTCAAGAAAGGAAAGAAAGAAAGAAAGAAAGAAAGAAAGAAAGAAAGAAAGAAAGAAAGAAAGAAAGAAAGAAAGAAAGAAAGAGAGAGAGAGAGAGAGAGAGAAAGGAAGGGAGGAAGGAAAAAAGGAAGGAAGGAAGAGAGAGAGTGAGAGAGAGAGGAAGGAAGGAAGGAAGGAAGGAAGGAAGGAAGGAAGGAAGGAAGGAAGGAAGGAAGGAAGGAAGAAAGGAAGGAAGGGAGGGAAGGAGGGAGGGAGGGAGGGAGGATATTCTTGTCCTAGAACATGCTAGAACACAACACAATACCAAGTAAACTAAGATCCACAGTCTTGGCAACGAGAGCTACTCTCTCGATGAGAATGGTGAAGATTCAGGCCAGAGAGTCAGCACTCTGATCTTGTAGCTCACTCACAGTTTAGTCTGCATCTTCTCACCAGCAATGATTGCAGCAGATTGTCAGTCATAGTTTAAAGGTCAAAGAGTTTTATAATCCTGAAAACTCATGATGTGGGCAAAGGATAACTATTTTCTAGCAAGTCAAATCAAAAGCCATGAAGAGCATGAAGACGTCTCAAACAGAAAAAGAGACTGGAATATAAATATGTACTGAGTCACAGGGAAAGTGTTCTGACATTTAAACAGACAGCAAGTGAGCAGGAAAAGTTACCAAGGAAGTGGAGCTGGGACAAAGACAGGGTAGGGCGTAACCTGGGTGGGGACAGGTACAGCACTGAATGCGCACATTCCTCTCTCAAGGTGTGGAATTCAGGCAGAAGGGCTGATGTAACACAAGCTATTTTGAGAAAAAGCAGAAATATCAATACAGCTATAAAGGGAGAATTCTGACCCCTCCAACTTAAAAGGAGTTCGTTGGAAAAATAATGCCATTTTTTTTTAAATGGTTAATGAGAAAAAACAAGGAACAAAGGTTTTGTGGTTTAAGATCAGCAACCATAGCACAGAATGGTGAGAGTGAGGGTACATCTGTGGAACGTGGACATGAATGCCTTGGCTGGGCTGGCAAAGTTCAAGGCCATCCTGGACTATAAAGACAATCTATCTCAAAAATCAACAAAGAAGAGGGAAGGGGAGGGGACAGGACGGGAAGGGAGGGCGGAGAGGGGAAGGGAATGGATGCACTGCTTAAGAGACTGCAACACACAACTTCAGTCTCAGTTACTCAGGAGACCCGAGGCAGAGGGATCACTTGATTCCATGAACTTCCGTTTAGACAAACATGGTAAAAGGATAAAGTAAGTGTGCTCTGTTCCTAAGCCCCTTTCTGATGGAGATGACCTCTGCCCTGTGACCCTAAAGGAACTGACCTAAAAAGAAAGTCCCAGAGGTCAGCAAAACTAGAAACAAAGAGGCATAGCTCTCTGAGTCCTACTAAATTACCTCATAACTGCATCGCCTGACTGTGGGAGAACAGGGAAAGGTAGTTTAAGTAGGCCGTGCGTTCGTTCTTCAGGGTTGCACATCGCATGCTGAGCTACACATATACAGTCAGCATTTGTGCATTTCCACCTGTCAGTCATTTTCCTAGCCTAACAAGATGCATTTTCCTAGCGTAACAAGATGCAGACAATGATGAATGAGCTTGAAAATTCCAAATGGGAGTCTATTCTTGAAAAGTTTTTACATTATTGGTACATAAATGCTATAAAATAAATGTTAAAATGTCTCAAAAGGGGGCTGGAGAGATGGCTCAGAGGTTAAGAACACTCACTGCTCTTCTAGAGGTCCTGAGTTCAATTCCCAGCAACCACATGGTGGTTCACAACCATCTGTAATGAGATCTGATGGCCTCTTCTGGTGTGTCTGAAGACAGCTACTGTGTACTCATGTACAGAAAATAAATAAATCTTTTTTAAAAATGTTCCAAAATGGCCGGGCAGTGGTGACGCATGCCTTTAATCCCAGCACTTGGGTGGCAGAGGCAGGCGGATTTCTGAGTTCAAGGCCAGCCTGGTCTACAAAGTGAGTTCTAAGATAGCCAGGGCTATACAGAGAAACCCTGTCTCAAAAAAAACAAAAACAAAAACAAAAAACAAACAACAAACAACAAACAACAAACAAACAAACAAAAATGTTCCAAAAGATTAACATCATAAAAAAAAAATCATCATAAAACTTAGTTGGGTGCCACAGAATATTGGAAAAAGTACC